>NC_138899.1:64491598-64817699 GCF_965194825.1 Balaenoptera physalus | reverse complement strand
AACTTTGTCATCCATAGATCTGGTCTGGCGAGATTCTTTATCACAGTGAAAGTATGCAATATCCTTAGACCAGTAGCTTTTTTGTTTTTTCCTTTACTATACCCATAATAAGAAATACACAGCAACCCAATACCCCAAACCATATATAAATATGTTTCATACAGTCATACTTAATACTTGCCCATACTCTGTGCTATCTTTTAATACATCCTATCCTATTCTATTCCATTCCATTCCAAGAGAAATATTGATTGTGATCCACTAAATCGATTTGAAAAACACTGCCCAAGACCTTATATTAGGTCTAATTCTTAGGATCACTAAGATACAGGGTTTGCCTGGAAGATGACCTCTCTTCAGCATCCAGACACTAAGCCTGAATCCCATCTGCCTGGTCCCCTGTGGGTCATGCGTGAGCAACGTCGACCTCTGAGACGCCTGTAGGACTGACAGCATCAAGCGCACGTAGCCCTGGTATTACCTGGCTTGAAAGACTCAAGTCTACACCAACAAATAGCAAGAACTTCTTCATTCACTGGTGAGGACCACAGGGAAACGGGGATGCAGGTCAAAGCAACACATCAAGCTAAGTCCAAAAATACATGAATTAGGGAGAATGAAAAGCCAAAGATTCTTCTCCCACTTGGAGGTCTTTGTACAGCCTCTCTCTTGTAGTTCGATGTTCAAGATGGTCTTTGGGGTCAGGCTTACGACCTTCTCTAAATATGTTTAAAAAGGAGCATTAAACTCTTTCTGCCACAAGGCATTGGAGAGGTACTGTACCTTTTTTTCCAGCCATTTTAATGTCTTCTCTTTGCTGTACTTGTAATATTTCTTCTTGTCTATTTCTGGATTAAATTAAAAGAAAAAAAAAAGAGTGCAGTGGATTAAACAAAAAATAAACTCGTAAGTTTATATCGTATACAAGATAAGAGTTTTAAAATATTTCAGGGAATTCCCTGTCAGCCCAGTGGTTAGGATTCTGCTTTTACTGCGAGGGCCTGGGTTCAATCTCTAGTTGGTGAACTAAGGTCCCATAAGCCGTGAGGCGTGGTCAAAAAAAATAAAATAAAATATTTCCTAATATTTTACACTTTTGAAAAACTCAATTTATAACCCTGGGAGCATACGTGAGACTTTAAAAAAAATCCCTAAACAGAACTGGGGTACCTCAGATCTCAACCAACTATTAAATGAGTGGGAATTTAAGAAAATTATCAAATTATAAAACTGTTTTTATCACAAGAAGAAATTTTTTTTCTCTTCTTTTTATTGTATCTATACGAGATGGTGGATGTTAACTAAATCTACTGATAGTCATTTCAAAATATATGTAAATCAAACTATCATTTTGTACAACTTAAACCTACACAGTGATATATGTCAATTATTTCTCAATAAAACTGAAAACAATTCTACAAATAAATCTGGAGGAAAGGTAATTTTTTAATTGAAGTATAACTGACATACAATATCATATTAAGTTTCAGGTGTAGTGATTTGATATTTATACACATTCTGAAATGGTCACCACAATAAATCTAGTCATCGTCTCAAAAGGTAATTTTTAAAACTCAGCAAATTAACATACCGAGCAATCTTAATTTTTCTGAATAATTTTAAGCTCACCTCAATGTTTTCAATGACAGACTCCTTTTCTAAAATAAAAATGGAAACCCCAAGAAAGAAAATTGAAGCTAAGTGCAGGTTCCTACGAAGTTCATTGCATACATTCAGGAAAAGAATCTTGTTAATTATTTAGTGCTGTTCTGGTGGGATCAGTGGAGAAAGAAGAAAAGATATATCTATCTTTTAATGTATTACCAATATAGCCATAGCTACTTCAAGGGAATTTAGATTTATGATAGGCTCAATCTGGCCCTTTATGGGGATAAAAGTTTCATCTCATATAAATTATACTTCCTCTCCTCACAATCCAGCTAGCTTTATGTAATCTAACGGCTTAATGTCATACATGGCATATGATATTAAGCCGTTATTTCCTTGGTAACACTTCATTCACAGGGTTTCTTGCTTTCTGTGCAGTCAGCAGACGCAGCTCTTCCACTCCGGCCTCCAGCCTCCGTGCAGGAGTTACCTTCGTGACCACTGG
Organism: Balaenoptera physalus; assembly: GCF_965194825.1. NCBI lineage: Eukaryota > Metazoa > Chordata > Mammalia > Artiodactyla > Balaenopteridae > Balaenoptera > Balaenoptera physalus. The sequence goes on along the minus strand of NC_138899.1, from coordinate 64,815,586 downwards.
AATTCCCATGGCCAGATGCAAACTCACCACATGTGACTCTGCTAGAATTACGTAGAATGACGCTTTCTCTTTCCTCATGATCATGGTGGGAAACGGAAACTGCTTGTTCAGGGGTGGTTTTCAGCAATCTGTTAAACTGCTTGAAGTTTCACTAAACGGTTGGTATGGGGAGGGGCTGGCCTGAGCTCTTGCACATTTCCTCCCCATTTCAGCCTGTGGTCGTCAACACTGTGGGCAATAAGAGGTGGATGGAGTGGGTGCTGGACCTTTGCACCCATCTCCTCAGGACGCGTCACTGGAATAATGAAAATGAGGGACCATTGCAAACGGCATTGCCCGAAGTTTGAGAATTCCAAGGCGCAATGCCTGCTCTCCTGGAGCCAAGACTGCTTGGCAAACAGCGTGCTGTGGAACCAAGGCAGATGAGGCTAGACTCAGCCTCCCTGGAGGTGACATAATATTTCTTTGTACAAAAATAGGGGGAATTCTAAGAGCATACAGCAATCACTTAGTACATGTACGCTGCTGAATGAGTCTCAGACGTTCTGATCATTGCCTGAGACAATCTCCATAGAGGCTCAGTGGTCAGGTCTCTCCCAGAAATCCCACCTTGACTCTGCCACTCACTTGTCTCTTGCCTCTACCTCCACATTTCCTGAAAGGACATTCTACAATCTGCCATAGCTTTCCTCCCTCTCGTTCACTCTCTGAGCCCCTTGCAGGCCCCTCCTTTCCCTCTGGAAATGCTGGTTCAGAAGAAGTGGAGACCAGGCTATGAGCCGTACTGCTGGGGCTCCTACACCCCCAGTGCACGATGTCACCTCGGGAAGTCACCTATTGAATGAGGTGATGGCACAACATCTGGCACACAGCAAATACTTAGTATTAGTTACGAAAAAATTAAATTATAACTTGTTAATGATAATAACATCAGAATCTAATGTATAGTCAGGCCTGTGCTAAGTTCTTCATACACATTTTCTCATTGAATGCTCAGAATGAATCTCAGGTAAAAACTACTATTTGTCCCCGTCTTAAAAAATTAGGTTTGAGTGAAATTAAATAAATTGTCCAAAGTCACTGAGCTGGTAAACAGGAGCACTGGATTCCTTCCCAACCTGACTTCAAAGCTGTGCATCTGGTGTTCATTTTACTGAGATCAATTAGTCCTCACACCCCTCAGTACTTCCGACCCTATTCCTTATGGGAAAAGACTCTCCGCCATGGTCCTATACAACCTTTCTCTTGGTCTTTCTGCATCTCTAATGGTTTTTCCTCTGACTCTTTTCCGGCTCCACTGCCTCCTCCTTGGACGCCAACTTGTATCTCTCTCTGGGCGTGACTTCATCCTGTCTTAGCAAGACTAAACCCATCCAGGAAGCCCAGGGGCCCGAGCCGAGGCTCTGTGTGTCATCTTCCTCCCAAATCACCCTCCTGGTCGCCCAGGCTCGAGTCACTCCTGCCTTGCTTCCCACTGGATTCCGTGGGAGACAGGAACATTATCTTGTAGAGAACAACGAGGGAGGAAAAAGCAAGACAAACAAACAAAAAACCCCCAAAACAAACTGTGTCTGAAATCAGGAGGCTTAGCTTCTTGTGCTGGATCAGTTCTACTTCATTTTTTTTAAAAAACAACTGTATTTAGGAATAATGTTCGTATGATTAACACACCCATTTTCGGTGTACAATTTGAGGAGTATGGCCAAATGTCTACATACAGTCATGTAACCACCAGCCCAAAAAGTTCCCCTGAGCTTACAGTCAATTCTCTCATCCCTATCCAGACCTCAGGTAACCACTGATCTGCTATGATTACAGAATTGTTTTTGCTTTATTCTAGAACATCATAGGAATGGAATCATACAGTAAGTACCTTTTTGTGACCCTCTTCTTTTGCTCAGCATAATTTCTGTGAGATTCTTCCATTTTGCTGCAGCTAGCAATAGCTCTTTCCTTTGTATTATGGAGTAGTATCCTGTGTATGGATATCCCGTGTTTTGTATACCCACTCACCTACTGAAGGGCATTTAGGTTGTTTCCAGTTTTGGGCTATTTTGAAAAAGTTGCTCTGAACGTTCTTGCACAAATCTTTGTATGGACATATGTCTTCATAAGTCTTGGGCAAATACCTAGGAGTAGAATTACTGAGTCGTAAGAAATTGTCAAGTGGTTCGACCATTTTATGCTTCCACTAGCCAGGCAGGTGAGTTCCTGCTGTTCCATAACTTACTGGTAGTGTCTGTCTGTTTTATTTTAGCAACTCTGGTGGGTATCAGTGATATTTCCCTGTGGTTTTAATTAACATTTTTCTGGTGACTAATGATATTGAACATCTATTCATGTGCCTTATTCATAAATCTTGTGAAGTCTGTTCAAACCTTTTGCTGATTTTTCTACAGGGCCGGATATCATCTTATTATTGTGTTAAAAGAGTTCTTTATATATTTATATATATCTTTTATCAGATATATGTCATATAAATATTTTCTTCCAACTGTGGCTTGTCTTCTTTTTTTTTCTTAATGGTATCTTTCAAAGACCAAAAGATATTAATTTTAATGATATGTAATTTATAATTTTTTTGTATGGTTAGTAGTTTTTGTGTCCTATGAAATCTTTGCCAATCCTCAAGGTCACAAAGGTTTTCTTCTATGGCTTCTTCCAGAAATTCAAAAGTTTTCATTTTTGCATTTAAATTATTGATCCACTTCAAGTTAATTTTTCTGTATGACTCTGAGGTGAGAGTTAATGTTAATTGTTTTTCATATGGATATCCAATTTTTCCAGGTTATTTGTTGAAAAGATTATCCTTTCTCCCATTAAATTATCTTGACACCGTTGGGAAAAAAAAGATTGGCTACATAAATGTGGGTCCACTTCTGTTCTATTTGGTTCCATTTATCTATCTATTTAACCTTATACCAATGCCATAATTTCTTTATCATTGTAGCTTTACAGTAAGTCTTGAAATCAGGTTGTGTAAGTTCTCCAACTTTCTTCTTCTTTTTCAAAATTGTTTTGGCTACTGTAGATCCTTTGCACAGTCATATAAATTCTAGAATCAGCTTCTCAATTTCTACCAAAAAAAAAAGAGCCTGATAGACATTCCATTAACTCTATAGATTACTTTGGAGAGAATGGACATCTTAACAATATTAAGTCTTCTAATTCATGAACATGGTATATCTCTCTACTTATTTAATTCTTTAATTTCTCTGCAATGTTTTGTAATGTTCAGTGTACTGGTCTTGCATATTTTATGTTTCATTTATCCTTACAACTTCATGATTTTTTATATTATAAATGGTGTGCTTTTATTACACTGTCCAATTGTTCACTGCTAATATACAGAAATAGAATTAATTTTTCTATATTGACCTTATATCCTGAGAACTTATTAGTTCTAGTGATTTTTTTTTTTTTTGGTAAATTCTTTTGAGCTTTTTACATACATGACCATACTGTTTATGAAAAAAATAGCTTCACTATTTACTTTCTAATCTGCATAGCTTTTATTTATTTATTTATTGGCATGTGGGATCTTAGTTCCCTGACTAGGGATTGAACCCATGCCCCTGCACTGGAAGCATGGAGTCTTAACCACTGGACTGCCAGGGAAGTCCCAATTTTTTTCTTATCTTGTTGCAACTGCTAGGATTTCCACTAGCAGGATAAGGAGTTGACATCCTTATCTTGTACCAATCTTAGGGGAAAAGTGTGTTCAGTCTTTTACAATGAAGTATGATATTAGCTTAGGTTTGTCATGGATGTCCTTTACCAGAAGGAGGAAGCTCCTTCCTATCTCTGATTTGCTGAGAATTTATATTATGACTAAATTTTGTCAAATGTTTTTTTCTGCATCTATTGAGATGATCATAGTTTTTCTTTTGTAATGTATAAATATGGTGAATCATACTGATTGATTTTCTAATGTTCAACCAACTCTGCATTCTTATGATAAACCTCACTTGGTTATAATGTACCATCCTTTTTACATAGTTAATTTGCAAATATTTTTAAAGGATTTTTCCATCTATGATCATTAAGGGATACTAGATTAGTTTTCTTTTTGTAATAACTTTGATTTGGTATTGGGGCCATTCCAGTTTCATAAAATTAGTTGGGAAATATGCCTTCTTCATTTAATTTCTAAAAGAATTTGACTAAGTATCATTATTTCTTTGAGTATTATTTTTTTCTTAAAGTATGGTAGAATTCACCAGTGAAGCCAGCTGGGCCTGGAGTTTTTTTCCTAGGAAGTTTTTAAATTACAAATTTATTTCTAACTAAACATTCCCCTGGACAAGATGATCACTAAGAAGTATCAAGCTTGAATATCCCAAAATACTATACAAGGATGAAGTGCATAAACTACTGTTTAATTTTAAAATTTACAGATTTTGATAAGCAAGGTGGTTTAAAATATTCACGGAGGCCACAGATTACCCACAATTATGAAAAATACCATAACTTGTTCTATTGTGTCCTAAATTTAATATTTGCGAGTTTGTGAGTTAGATGACATGTGCACATGCTGGAAAGGTTTCTTTCCCTAATGTGTCTGGTGCCTATAAAACTGGTCTCAAACATCTGGAAAGACTGGGTTTACAAAATAAAGATGGAATAAAAAGGAGTCCACAATTAAATAACATGTTCAGCAATTGGGTAATCAGTTCACAAACTTGAATTTCCCTGATGTATTGTTGAACAAACTGCCTGGAGCAGATTTTCACATCTACTTTCTGAATGTTTTCCATCACTGAGAAACTCATATGGTCTCTTTTTTTTTTTCCTGCCTCCTGGGGATAGAAACTTGGCAACTGTGCTTGGGGTATTTTAATCAGGTAAGTTTTCCTGGCTCTTCCTGTTAATCACAATGGACAGCGCAGCACAGCTTTTGCTTGCAATATGAAACAGAGTGTTATACTCAAGATGAAGTTCATAACCCTTTATTAGTCCTTTCCCCTGTCATCTCTCCACTGAATGGGAGCTTTTTTGGCAAGAAGCATGCTGAGCCCCAGAGCTAGCAAACTGAGACACATCGTTTCCTTCACTAATAAAGCAGGCAGTGCTAACTAACTAAGGTCACCGCCATCATCATTCAGGGTGCAGACAACTGTGGCTGGGTTTATCCGGCAGGGAGAAGGAAAGGTTCTCATAAACCTAGCAGGCTTAACGAGATCTTCAATGCCACAGACTTTTGAGACAGCATCTGGAGTCCAATATCAAAATAGCTGGCTGGGGAATTTGAGCATTTCAGGTTTTTACTCTCCCTGCACAGTGCCTGTGGGGAGGATGGAATTGAAAAAACATCAACTTTCCTCTTTATCTCTGCTCCCTGTCACGGGTAGTACCTGACCACTCTTTAGCAGTCTTCTTTGTTTCTTATTTAAAAACCCTAGCAATAAAATACAGAGAATGGAACCAAATGCTAACTTAAAAACAGACAAAAATCTAAATTCAAACAAGCAGCCAGGACCCAAGGCAATCGCTAAAAGAGGTTGCCTGCAAAACAGAACGCTCACTGCCAGGATGAGAACTGTCTTTTCCTGAAGCTGTAGAAGTTCCCGCTGTCTCCTTTCCTGTCTCTCTCTTTGTCTCACGAAGAGAAATTGTTAATGGGATATACAAGACTAACAAAAAATTAAGTTTCTATTTTTACATGAGACAACACCTAAAAACTCTAACAGAGTCTCCTGGAAGTGTTACACAGTTGTAAGAAGGAAGAGAAAGAGTTGCCGTCAGACAGACATGGGTTCAAATCTTGATTTTACCACTTCAAGTTCTATGATGTTAGTCAATGTGCTTAAACTCTTTGAGCTTCAATTTCCTCATTTGTAAAAATTCAAGTTCTACTAACAATGAAAGGGAATTACTGCAAGAATTCAATAATATACGTAAAACAACAAGCATAGAGATGATATATAATAATTTGTTAATATATGGTAGACATTTTTATTATTATCTGATTATCTCCATTCTCCCACTTAAACCACTTGACTCTGTATTAATCAATGGACCATCAAATGTGCATTGTCACAAATGTGCATTGGTCACTTACTGTATACCTAGTACTTAAACATCAGCAAAGAATTTAAAATTTCTAGTTCACAAGCCTTAATGGTACAAACATTTATTGAGCACTTACTCTACACCCAGCACTCTCTGGGCACTGATTTACTTGTATTATTTCATTTAATTCCTGAAGCAACTCTTTGTGGTGGATAGTAGATACTATTAACTGCAATTCTTAAACAATGTTCATATGCTGGTAATTTAGAGATCTCAACACTCTAAAGGTAAGAGAAGGAAAGCTTTATTTTATGATTTAGAACAACTTTGCAGAGGACTAATTATAACATATGGCAGAATATGAGGGATACTCTTAACCCTTCAAACTCTTCATCTTACAGATCAAGGATGCTGAAAAGTTTGAATGATTTGCTCAAAACTATGTAGCAAATACATTCTTAATTTTCCTTGTAGGCTATCAAATCCTGTGATCAGATTACCAGATTGTTCCTAAAGAAATTCTTTCCCTGAAAGAGATATGAAGCAAAAATAACAAAACATTAACACTGGTTGATTATTGCGGTTGGAGACAAATATTTGTAGTTTTTTTCCTCTGAGTTTTTCTGTACCTTTAAATTTTTTGATTAAAAAAACTGCCTCCCCTGCCCATGTACTTTCATTTTCAAAGCAGTTATATCATCAACTTTTATACATGCCAGGTTTCTAAAAACCCTAGGCCTCAAATTTTTCTTTCTTTCCTTTTTAATGACAGTAAGGCAAAACAAAGTAATTTAGGTTAAATTTCACAGGGTAAAAGATGTATGCAATTCTCTAGAAGTCTTGGCAGTTCCTTCATAATTTAATTCTTCCCCTAATGAACTACATTCTGTAAATCTTAAAATAATGGAAGGTTCAAAAATAAAACAAAACAATACAAAAAAAATTTTTTTCTGGCCGTGCTGCGCAGCTTCCGGGATCTTAGTTCCCCGACCAGGGATTGAACCTGCACCCTCGGCAGTGAAAGCACGGAATCCTAACCACTGGACCGGCAGGGAATTCCCCCAAATTTTTTAAAAACAAGAAATAATAAGATCTCTAATGCCTCAACCTTCAAAAAGGCCTCTTCATCAAAACAGAAGCAATTCCACATCGCTTGCTTCACCCCTTGACGCAGAACACAAATATGTGAAATATTTTTCCTCATGTCATTTCTGTATACAAGGACAGCATACTAAGACAGACATCATTTTCCACAAAGATCCAAAGAGAAACACACAGTAGCTTGAAGTTTACAATTGGTTACTTAGAGCTGGTCAAACAAGACAAGTATAAGGCATTCACTTTCTATTACAGCAGAACTTCCAAAAGTTAGGCGATGCTGAGAAGTGAAAGAGATTAGGACAGGAGTTCAGATAATGATTCAACAGACGGTCAGGGGGTCAGTGAGCAAGGAGGAAGGAATGGAAGTGAGGGAAGCTCCTGCTTTGGAACACAGGCTGTACACTAACAAATGACAATGCTTTAATACTATTTCTGAATTTGGGCTGCTGGGTTTGGTTTCAGGTAACTGTTCTTATACAGCTATTGGAAGATTTTTGGATAATGAGTTAATCGTGTTGTCAGCTTCCATTAACTTGGCAAAATGAAAATGACTTGTAATTATTCCTCACTGCTTTAGCTTTCAGAAATGGCTATGAGCTACTTCATTTGTCACCCACAAAAAGATTACTGTCTCCTGCCAAGGTCAGCACCAGGGAGTGTCATTAATCGGGCTGCTTTGATGAAAACCTGGGCACCACATACCCCTCAGGCTCAAAACAGAGCTCTGTGTCTGGCCAAGTGTGAATTTAGTAGACCCTTCGAATGTGAAATGCAACGAATGAGGGTTTCCCTTTTTCCACCGTAAGCTTACACTTCTTGGAGTCACCACTTTCTTGGTCCTAGAAGAACTACCATAGTTGGCCAAACCATCTAGAACCCCAAATAACCGTAACTTACCAGCCCGCTGTTTCGGTTCTCACACTGTGTTTCCGTATTAACTCTAAAACTACTTGGATGATTTTTGGAGACACTGATTCTAAGTCTGAATGCTATTACAAACCTGTCAAAACACATTCACACACTGCCGCACTTCCTCCTCTCAAAATTCAGATGAATGCCTACAACTCATCTCTCTGTCACCCCTAGCCTGCTCCTCCCACCCATGTCCCCTGTCTCCAGGGGGCCACCTCTACCCATCCTGTGGGTCAAGGCACAAGCCCAGAAGCCATCCTTGACTCCTCCTTCTCTTGACCATCATCCAGTCAACACACGAGGTTGCTACTTCCTTCTGGTTCCACCTCCTAAGCTCAGGCGACCATCACCTCCCACCTGGACCACAGCAGCAGCCTCTGAGGACCGGACATTAGCTTCTCCACACAATAGCACTGCCCTACTTAAAACTTTGCTGACACTCCACTACCATTAGGTCAAGTCCAGACACATATAAGGCCCTTCACCACCTGAACCCTTGCCCAGCACTCTCCCCCGTTCTCTCCTTACTAACCTAAACACATCACTGAACTTCTTGGATCTTGCTAAGCATGACAAACTTTTCCATACATCCATGCTGCTACTCTGACTTTGCCTCCACTTAGAGGTTATTTCCCACAGGAAAGCAACACAATACCCCCCTACCCGCACTTCCCACCCTACCTAGGCCAGGTTATAAACCTGTCCTGTGCATCCCCACAAAACCCAGAGTTCACTTCCCTTATTCCCTACTGTCATTGCCCTACTTGTCATTTGTCTCCATCAGAGTAGAAGCAAAGTGAGGCAAAGGATAATATTTTATTTATAACTATCCCTAGAGCCTGGCTCTAGTGCTCAACATGTGCTTCTTAGTAGGTGCTCAATAAATGTTTCTTGAATCAATAAAGGCATAGATTTTATTCAATTTTACAAATGAGAAACTCGAGGCAGAAAGCAGTTGAGGCACTTACCTAAAGTCACAGCCTAGTTGAAAGAAGAGCTGAGACTAAAGCCTGAGTCTCGTGAATCCTGGCCCTGCAGGAAGACAGGCCCTCATATTTCACTGGTTCAAGTTTCGCAGACTGAACAAGCCAGTGCAAGAGAGGATGAATATTGACAAGTGGAAGCGAATCTGAACGACAGCTTCCCCTGTGACCCACACAGAATAAGCATCCCATTCCACAGGCCTTCAAGCCACTGCATTCTCAGACAGATGCCCAGCTTTTCTGGCAGCCATAAGCCTGATTTCAAAGGCCGTAGGCCATACCTTTCTCCTCTGTCACATGTCGAAGTAACTTCTCAAGCTCAGGAAGTTTCAGCAGCAAGATGCAATTTGGAAACACGTCATCCATCACAACTTGATCCAGGGGCTGAAACTTTCCCTGAAAAAAAGACTTTAGTCAGTCAGGATGACTTTACTCCAGTCAACAAACTCATACATTAAAAAAAAGAGACAAAGATATATAACCTCATAGCTGGACCTTTAAACTAAGTTCAAAGTCACTTGTTCCACCTAAGGATTCCCTTAACGGGACAGGCTCCAGAACTGACTCTCAGCTCCCTCAAAGAAGCTCTCGAAAGCACCTGGGTTCCATCAAGTGGCAAGAAATGTTTTAATTGAAATGTTCTCTTTTTCCTTCAGATAGTAAGACTAATTCACAGGTTTCCCAAGTTACGGTCTTTAGATTCCTACCTTAATCTATATTCTTCCATGATCACCCAATCTGTTAAATATTTAACTACTTTAAAACAATATTTTACTAATATGTAATGGCCTACCACACAGTCTTGACATAATCATTTCATAATATACTAATGTTTCATTCTTGTTTTCTTTACCATATATACATAAAAGAGTTTTGCAATAAGAAATTTGTTTGAATATAAAGTTAATAACAGTTGGGAGAGCTAGACAGAAGAATTATTTTTACTGACGTTAAAATAAATCATGTTTAACAAAGAATGGGTCAACATTTCGAAAGTACATACTGATATTTTTTTAATTAAATAGGAAAAGATCACATCTAAAATGTACGGGAGGAAATATCTGAATGCCTCACGGGCTATTTTAAGGGGCACTTTAAGTATTTGGGAAGAGAGAGCAAGATGGTTTACAATGAAAGCCAACTTACCACCATGAGCTTCATTCTGCATCTGCCTCCCTGAACCAGCCACAGCACCCCCAGAGCCTCCCAGAGGGCCAGGGTGAGGATTAATTCACCAGCGTCAGGGTCTTAATGGGAAATAGGCAAACACTTCCCCCAAATGGGCGGAGGGCCTTTAAAGGTGCATCAGCACAGGTATTGATACTAAAGCTGGTTGGTGGCTTCCTCCCGCTAATGTATCGTAGAAACACCAGGAATGGGAGCCACCTGAAGTTTCCATCTTCTTCCCTGAATACTTCTAGGGCCTTCCTGGTGGTGACTAGAACCATTTCTGCTCCTTAGAGATACACGGCTCACCAGCCTCACTGCTCGCCGTGCCCTAATTACAGCGGCTACCGCAGTAGCTTCCAGATAAGGGGAAACATGATTGAACTAAGGAATAAAACTTCACTAATCCACAATAAAGAACACAGAATGCAGGAGAGGAGGAGAATAAGAGACGACAAGGTGCATCAGGAGAAAGCACAACTTAAAGTTTTAAGTCAGTTTTATTACTCTCAGTATTTATCACAAATTAAATCGATATAAATATAAAATACGAGTTTTGGAAAATGGATCTAAGTACTCAGTGAGAACCCATAAGCACTTAAACTATTCGCAGACATGAGAGTGCAAAAATAAGATTCCTCTAAGTGTTTAAATAACTCTATTCCTTAAAGCTGTCATTTCGAAGGTTTTCAAGCTGTGGTTGGTGGATCCCTGGGAGATCCAGTACCTCTGCAGGGGGTCCACAAGCTCCAAACTATTTTCAAACTAAGGTTACGACGCTATTTGCATTTTCACTGTGTCAACATCTGCGCTGATGATTTCAATGCAAAGGTGGGTAAAACCCCTGGCTCCTCAGCACCGGTCAGGGTGGTGCCAGCAAACCATCCAGCAGCTGCTGCATTCTTCACTGCCGTGGACAAGCAGGTAAAAAAAATCCCAGTTGCACTTAAGGATTTCCTTGATCAAGGAGCGAAAGCAATTTCTTTTATTTAAATCTTGACCTTCGAGTGCAAGTAGGTTAAATGCTCCGTGTGATGAAAGTCAAGTGTGGCTGAAGTACTTCGGCTGCCGCTGAGGCTCAGGGATCATCTCAAGGAAAAGCACTGTGTGACTGTCTGAGTTGTGAGCAGAACTAGCTGCCTTTTTCTCAATTTTTTACCTGAAAGAACCACTATGAACTATGGTTATTCAGACTTGAGTACTGACAGAACGTAAATGAAGTGAACCTGTCACTTCAAGGGAAAGATTGACAGTACTTGTAGCCAATGATAAAATTTGAACTTTAAAGCAAAAATTAGAATTGTAGACAATTTGTCTGCCACTATGACAAGCTTCCCAACACTCAGAGTTTTCTAAAGAGATCACTGGTAATATTAAATTAACAAAGGGGTGTGTGTGTGTGTGTGTGTGTGTGTGTGTAATGAGTTGTGTAGACATTTGGAAGACCTGCATAATTCAGTGAGACAATATTTTCCAAATGACCAATGCATGATATTGCAAAGTAATATGCGTGAAAGATCCAATAGATTTTAATGTAAGAGAGTGTTAAAAACCAGACAGCAGACCCAAAATGGAGTCGTTTGTGCTAAGCCCAGAGACTTAATTAGTTTCAGCTCACCCAGAAGTGGAACCTTAAACCAGTCAATCAGTAATCTCCTAATCAGCACTAGCTAGGTCATTTGCCTGATAGACGCCAGGCATCCCCTAAAGAAACGTGACCTTGCCATAACCAATCCCCCTTTAGTCTAGTTTAACTTTCTTGTTCTTATTCCCTTCTGGCTGTAAACGTTTTTCATTTTGTGCAGTTCCTTGGAGCTTCTTTCTGTCTGCTAGAATAGATGCTGCCCAATTCGTGAATCATTCAAGAAAGCCAAGAAGATCTTTAAAATTTACTCATTTGAATTTTGTTTTTTAACGAGAACATGGAAAGTTCATTGACAGTGTTTCAGATTCCACATTGCAACTAACTTTTAAGAAACCACCACGTGTTGGTTTTTGGAGTAGTATCAAAGCAGAGTATCCGTAACTATGTAAAAGGCTAATATACAATTCCTTCCTTTTCTGACCTCATATGTGAAAGGCAGCATATTCTTTACACACTTCCACTCAAACAGTGTATGGAAACAGACTGAATGCAGAACAAGATGTGAAAATCCAGTTGTCGTCTCTCAAGCCAGACATCAAAGAGATTTGCAAAAATGTAAGACAGTACCATACTCCTCACTGACTTGTACTGTTTGTTTCATTAGAAACATGTCATATGTTAATATATAATGGGCTTATTATTTTTATTTTAAAAATAAATTAATAAAATTATTTTAAAATTTCTCAGTTTTAATTTCTAATGTAGTCAATATTGATAGATAAAACACACAGGAACAAAAAGTTCTTTGGGATCCTTAATGATTGTCAACTGTAAAGGTATCCTGGGACCTCTGGCTGGAACTATTACTATTAATAAACTCTGTCTTTATATCACAAAGGTAAATTTTACTCCATCTGGGATTCCTCAACTACAGCTTCCCCATTAAGGAGCTTTTGCTGGACACACCCCCAGAGCACCTATTTCACAGTGTCTCACAAAGAAGAAAATGAAAGACAATAAATCTTCTTTATTCTCTTAAGGCCTGAGGTCTTAACATTTGTACTATATTTCAAAACTAATGAGTACGTAATGAGAATTTCATTGTTAGGCTTTGTCAAACAAGTAAGGCAGGTAACACAAAGGGTTGGGCAGTTCTCAGGACTCACTGGTGAGCTAGTCCAAGATCACGATGCTGGATCTCAGGTCTGCCGATCGGTGCTTTGATCTGTACCAGCACGCATGATACAGGTGTTCTATACCAACCAAGTTAAATCTGAACTGTGGGGAGTCTACATTTGGACCATTATAAGGAGAGAGAGGAGATCATGTTAAAAAAACAGTCTATTCTGTTTCCCCACTGTTAATATCCCAAACTGGGAAACTCACCTCTCTATCAGCCTTTATAAGGTAGTGGAGAAGCAGAAACAGAGGGTCCATGGGTGTGGCAAAGTGAAGAAGACCTCCTACAGATTAAAAAGAGAATTCAACAACATGGAAAGACAACTTAGTTGTTTCACCTTAATCCCAATGTGGGAACCATTCATTGAAAAATATATGTGAAATTCCAAATTCAGAAGCTCCTCCTACACAGGCCCAAGATTATGTGATTCCCTCAAAAGGCAGAACATGGTCCATGAGATTTCACTCCAAACAGCTTCAAATCCCTGGTGTGGAGAGGACAGCCAAGACACTGAACTTGATCTTTAACTTTCCATTTCTTCTTTAGAAATCATTTTTAATAGAGGCCCTCCTCTCCCCACCTCCCAGCCCCTGCCAAAAAAAAAATAGCAGGGTTCGGGGGAATACAGACAGAATGTGAATCAGGCAAACATTAGGAAACCTGTATAAGTCTATCTACAAAGCTGTAGTAAAATGTAATTTCCTGTGCTTTTGAGGACGAAGCCATGGGAAAGCAATATTATTCCCTCTGGACGTGGCTTCTCCTACGGGCTTTGGGCTCACAGCTCTGAACTGTCAATGGCTCAAAGCTCAGAGGTCGTTACCCACTCCAGAACCTACCCCATCCCTCCTCCCAAAGCAAAATGCAAGAGGGCAGGAGTCGAAGAAGACTGAGCATGAGAAACTGGAATCTCTGCAGTGAGATGAGTGGCGCTCTCCAGGCTGGAAGGAAAAAAGGCAAATCAAACCAACGAGGCTGCCTGCGCCCCGCTTTTCTCTACCGCACGCCCCTCCAAGCACCCCAGAGTCCTTCCTCCATGGAAGTGAACCAGAAGAGGTATTTCATCAAAAAGAACAATAAACAATTCATTTATCTCCATACTTATTAATTTGGTTTCAGGAAACATGTACTGACTTTTATTCTCTTAACAGAGCAACCTACCTATACAGCCAAGAAATTCTAACCGTAAATTATATACACGAATCCATTTCATAGTATGTTAAAAAAAAATTAAGGACATAATTTTACATGATGACATTATTTTTTTAAAAGTAGAAGAGAAGTTTATGAAAACAACCTATCAGAAGCTCTAAGCTCAGTTTATATGAAGCATCCATTATATTCAGAAATTAGAAACAGGTTTCTTGTTCTGAAAACAATATCCTGGTAGCCATTCTTAAAAACAGCTCTTTCTTTAAGGTTACATTTAAAAAGAAGACAATGATGAAAAAAAGCAGGTACCTTTGCTGTGAACCAAAAACTATATAAAAAAAAAAAAAGGTCTATAAAAAAAAAAAAAGCAGGTACCAAGTCAGACAGTCCAGGAGAGCTAATCAATCACTGCCTCTGAATATTTTCCAGTTTCATCTGGATATTACTGTGTCTATCCAGCCAAACTCAAAGGCAAGTATATTACATTAGAAGTGGGAACTCTCATATATTGCCAAACGAAAAATAAGAAAAGAGAACAATAAAAAGGAATGTATACTTGGCCCCTACCAGGCTAAATACACAGTCTACCATTGCATTTCGGCAACTGAAAACCACTTCAAATCTTCTCATGCACACAGGTATGTGAAATTCAACACCAGCAATAAACCCTTCTTCTGGATGCCTTACAAGAAAGTCAAAGTGGCCTTTCTACCTTAGCACTAAGCGGTGACTTAAGACGGTCAACAGAAAGCAGAGGGCTTAGAAAGCAATGGAAAGCACTCTCTACAATGAGAGACAGAGGGACAGAGGGAACTGAGATTGCCTCAACCACCCCATGACGCACCCTCCCACTCTCACCCAGAACTGTCAGGGCTACGTGTGGTATCCTTTTTCCTTCCGAGTCAACACTGAGCCCCATATCAAAGGAACACTCTTAAAAGAAATAGAAATTGGGTGTTGGGTGTGTGTGTTGGGGGCAGGTGGGGTGGCCATAGTAATTTATATGAGAAAGCATTCTCTTCTCTTCTCTTCTCTTCTAGAAGCTATATCAGCATCCATTTGCAAGGAAATAAGATGTTAAAAACTTGAAGATCCTCAAAAATGGCTAAGAGAAGAGCAAAGAGTTTCCAGTGAACACAATGTGCACTCCATAGTACAAAAGTCATCTGACTCGGGGTGTGTCAGCGTTTTAGGAGAAAAATCAGAATTGTTAGTTAAAAATTTCCTACCATCTAAGACACACAGTTATTGATCTAAACTTGTTTAAATCTTTCCTTTCTCCTTGATTAAACCCTGCTCTGACGCCAACAAAGAAAAAACCATGGACCAGACTCCAAACTGGGCAGATAGATGTGAAGGATGGTGAAGTCAGGGTATGTGTTCAGTTAATGTAAATATATACACTAGTCACTTACCTGATTGAACTGATTCATTTATAAACCAAGAATGGTTTTTTTCCTTGAAAACTTTTATTTCAAACAGCTGCGGTAGACACATATTGAACAAGTAAATGGCTCCTTCCCCTGTTAAAACAAATCTGTTTTTTATTTGTAAGTTTTCACACACACACACACAAAAATCAAAAGACTATCTAATAGTTCTGAGGAATGTTCCTAATATGAACATAAACATACATAGATATAGTCTATACAAAGTGACTCCAAGGAAAGCTTGTAGCTATTACATACAGATGCTTGTTTTCCAACTGTATAATCCTCACTGAACTTAGACCAATAAACACAAAAGTACAAATCATTTATCTTAACTGCTACAGAGCCTCTCATTGAGCCCTCCATCAGATCAGGAAGGAAAACCCATTTTTAAACTACCCAAACCTAATGGCTCAGCCAGATGAACGGAGGTGGCCTGTGGGCCCTGTCTCCAGGGCGGTGTACAGCCTCCCATACAGAGGGCCGGACACAGGGCCTGCACACCCCTGAGGCGAGCTCCACGTGAGAAAGGCCAGGGCCCTACAACAGCAACGTGCTTTACGCCATGAGGAGTGAGGAAAGCCACACCCAATTGGATGAAAACTTCCCTTTCTTAAAACACCAAGAAAAAAAAGGAAGTTAGAAGGGGGTGAGGACTGCGTGAATCTGAACGAATCCCTGCAATGCACGAATTTTTTTTCTAAGCACAGCAAAATCCAGGGCCCTGAGTTTGAGTCTATCTCAACTACATGCTGGGCGTGAGCCCTTGGGGAAGCTATATAATCCTTTCTGTACCTCTCTTTCCACATCTGTAAAATGGGAGCAATACTGAACCTACCTCAGTATTTTTTTTATAAGGATTGAAAAGATAGAATACGTACACGTAAAGCTCCTAACACAGCACGTTAGTAAGTGCTCAGCAAGAGTTAGCCTTTATTTCTCCACAGTCAGTATAGCAAAACGTTGTCCACGGACATTTAGATGAAATGAATTTTACAAGAAGCCTGACTTTTTTGGTACCTTCCTTTTGTTAAATGCTTTACTGCTAACTAAAACTTCTCTTGAAAAAACATTTCTCACCTCATCTTAGTCTTACATATACCTAGGAGTTCCAAATAATATAACTGACCAATTACATCCAATTTCATTTTGAGGAAAAGAAAACTGGAGGACGCCGGAATTTTTGCCTCTCTTGTTGTTTCTATTTATGTGTCTTTCCAACAACAATAACAACACAGCACTGCCCACTGGATTTCTCTCGCTTTCACTATTCAGTATGACAGTCACCAAGAGGTGACTTTAGTAATTTGCTAAATATCAGGTATCTACTCAAAGCCTTATAAAATTAATAATAACCTTGTAAATCTTATAAAATAAACTAATGGAGAAAAATTTCACACAGAGATAAACAGTATCACCAATATTACTATATACTTACAGTGTATTTTAATATTTTTGCCTAAATATTATAAGACAAAGCAAAATACACTGAATATAAAGGTAAAATTATTCCTGATAAAACACGTATCTCCTCAAAATACAATGCTTTTAATGCAAAAATATCACCCCTTGACAGGAAAAAATATATATACTACTTTTTGGTCTGAACAAAATAAGGAAAAGTACAGCTAAAAATGAAACTATTCAAAATCTTGGCATGTCCAGTAAAAGCCTTCCTTTTTTTTTTTTTAAACTCTGGTTATTTATTTTACTTTATAACATAAAATGAGTATAAATGGAGGCTAATATTGGATAACTACTTTAGGAAAAGTTGGCTTAAAAAGGCCAAGGAAAATGAATCTGTTTTCAGAGAGAAATCAAATACGCTACATTTTTTTTCTTTTGCCATCATTTCTGATGAATACAGTTCTATGGATTAAAATTAAGAAGAAATAAAAAAACGTTTAAGTCAAGTGAGTTATCTTAAAAGACTGGTCATGTCATTAGCTTGCTTTTGTCACCATGTAATGCTATCCTACCTTTGAAAGCTATTCAGGAAGAACAAACATACAAAGACAAATAAATATACACACTTTTCAGCTACAACGTTTTAAAAATGTTCAAGTTACCATTATCAGAGGAGAGGGGAGGGGAGGAGCACTTACCTGAACATGGGTTAACCAGTTTTACAAACATAAGCCCACTTTTCATCTTCTTTGAAGCATCTTTTAAATACTCTGAAAAGAAATGGTGAGTTTGTAAAATTAAAAGACATCTGTTTCGTTGCTCACTTTACTTACTTTACTCTTTTTCCTTCTTCTGTTTTTACGATTTTTCTTCCTAAAAATTTTAGCTCTCTTCTATTGCTTATAAATTGTGTGATCTTATGCAAATTATCAACTTCTCTGTAAAGTGCAGTGGAATTTAAGGTAGTTTTAATTTACTTCTTTGAGAAGTGATGAGCAGGACTCAGATGGCTTGGGTTAAACCTTGACTCAACCACTTGATAGCTTTGTCAACTCAGGCAAGGTTCCTCATGTCCTGTCTCAGCTGTCACATTTATAAAATGATGATGATAATAGGTACACTTGCCTTTCAAAGGATTAAACTAGCTAATTTGTTTAAAGTTCTTATATTCAGACAAACAGAAATAATAATAAATAATAAGTGATAGCTCTTATTACTATTATTATTTTTATTGTTACTATTATTATTAAATAGAACATTTAAAAAATAAATATGTACTGGACATTCATGTTTTTTGGCCCTAATTATGATTATCTGCTCATGTCCTCTGCCCATTTTTCTAGTAGGGCATTCATCTTTTTTTTACTACCGTATTAGGAGTCTTTATACAGTAAGGATATCAAATCTGCTTTTAATGATATTTTTTTTGGGGGGGTGGCACACCATGCGGCTTGTGGGATCTCAGTTCCCAGACCAGGGATTGAACCCAGGCCATGGCAGTGAAAGCCCCGAATCCTAACCACTAGGCCATCAGGGAACTCCCTGTTTTTTTTTTTGTTTTTTTTTTTGTTTTTTTTTTTTTTTAAATTTATTATTTATTTATTATTTTTATTTTTGGCTGTGTTGGGTCTTTGTTTCTGTGTGAGGGCTTTCTCCAGTTGCGGCGAGTGGGGGCCACTCTTCATCGCGGTGCGCGGGCCTCTCACTATCGCGGCCTCTCTTGTTGCGGAGCAGAGGCTCCAGACGCTCAGGCTCAGTAGTTGTGGCTCACGGGCCCAGTTGCTCCGCGGCATGTGGGATCTTCCCAGACCAGGGCTCGAACCCGTGTCCCCTGCATTGGCAGGCAGATTCTCAACCACTGCGCCACCAGGGAAGCCCGAACTCCCTGTTTTTAATGATTATTTCACCACTTAGGAGATATAAAATCTTTGTGTAATCTCATCAATAATTTCCTTCATGGTTGTATCTTTTGTGTCATACTTAGAAGGGCCTTCTCTCCCTCAAGATTATGTGAATTGCCCATATTTTCTTCTAGTACTTTTAGATTATAGTTAACCTATTGGGAATACCTCTCTGTATAAGATATGGGGAGGAGATACCCAACTTTAATTTTTTGCACTGAGTTGTTCAGTTGTCTCCATGCCATCTAACTGAATAACCTATGATAAGTGTTTCAAACACATTTATGAGTCTGTTTATGGACACTGTATTTTGACCCATGAATCTGTGGCTATATTAGCATTAGTACTTCAATATTTTAATTACTGTAGCTTTAAAATACATTTTAATATCTGGTGAGTTAAGTCCTCTCATTATGTTTCCTCCAAGATATTTTAATGCCAAAGTTTAAATCATATAGATTAAAACATAAAGACCGTGACAATTTTATTTATAACATCCTCATACATTTTGAGTGGCATATTTAAACCCATTTAAAGAATCTCTCTCCAAAAGGAGCCAAGGGACTTTGATTAATAAGGGAGCAGAGCAACAATCTACCAAAGAGTAAATCAGAAAGCGTTGAGGAAGGAAGGGAACTTGCAGTCACTTTTATTTTCTACAGCCTCACTCCCTTTACCCCACTTCAGATCTTCATAAACTTAAACATAGCAAGCATGTTTAGAAACTGGCTTACTCATAAATGGTGTAAGTACAACTTTTTTCTCAATAGTGACATTAAATATATAAAGAAAAAAACCCCCTAATTCTGAGATTTTCACTTGCAACCAAATGGAATAACAGAAACCCAATTTAACAGCCAAAAAAACAAAAATAAAAAGGACAAAATAGGCAAAACAACTATTTTCAACACACTGAGGTTGAGCCAGGCAGGACAGTTATCTGAGAGATGGGAAACAAGTGAGGTGAGCCCTGTGATCGCCCCAGCTTACTGCCTTGAGACAGTTTCCAGGCCGCGTGCAGAACGGGAGAACCCAGGTGAAGCCTGGCCGACTCCCTGAGTTGAAGAGATGGAGCCGAGAGCTCTCAAGACACCATGGCTGGAGTTCACAGGTCAGCATACAGGAACTGAGCCACAAAGAGAGAAAACCCCAGGGATCTGCAAAGAGTACTGCTTGAGTAGAGTATTCAACGGAGTACTGATCAGTGCATGCACGTGATGAAACTACCTAAGGGTAGGAGAAAAACCAGCGGAACAGATTAGAGGGAACAGTACCCCACGTGCACTCGGGGCCCTGCACTGGGCCTATTCCCAGGCAGACTGGAAAACCTCATAATTCAGAGGACACTGGGTACAGTACTCCAAAGGGTCTTGCCTCAGTGGTAGGGGACAGACTAGACTAAACGTTGCTCCAGTCCCACCGAACTAATTTTAAAAGTAAGACCTGAAAGAATCACTGTTTCCAAGTACCTCCACTGCGTCCCAGAGTGAAGCTCAAGATTATTGATAGGAATACAAAAATATTCATCTGCCAAAAAGGTAAAATTCACAATGTCTAATCAAATATTACTAGGCATTCAAAGAAGCAAAAAAATATGACCCATAATGAGAAAAATAAAGAAATCAATTATTGAGAGGGGGTACTGATGTTAGACACAGATGTTAGAATGAAGAGACAAAAGGATTAAACACAGTATTCCTCATGTACAAGAAGTTAAGTAGAGACACAGAAGATTTTTTAAAAAGACCCAAGTTGAGATAAAAAATACACCAGATGCAATTAATGGTGGAAGAAAAGATTAATGAACTTGAAGACACAGCAATAGAAACTATCTAAAATGAAAACACAGAGAAAAAAAGAATTAAAAATAAAGTATCAGCAAACTGTGGGACAACTTCAAGCATCCTAATAATTTATGTGTGATTGGAGCTCCTGAAAGAGAACAGGGGGGAAATAGAAGAATATTTTAAGTATGGCAGAACAGTTTTGAATTTGATGAAAACTATAAATCCACACATCCAAGTTCAATAAGCCCAAAGCACAAAGAAACAGGAATAAAATTATGCATCAGAATCAATAGTTCAAAACCAGTAATAAAGAAAACATCTTAAAAGCAGAGAGAAAAAAATGACATCAGGTACTGAAGCACAAAGCTAAAAATGATAGCAAATTTCTTACTAGAAACAATGCAAGCCAGAAGACAATGGAGAAACATCTTGAAAATACTAAAAGAACACATGATGAACCCAGAGAAAATACCCTTGAAAAGTGAAGGTGGTCAATAGATTCTTTCAGAAATACAAGGGCTGAAAGAAATAATCACCAATGGACCCACATGACAAGGAATGCTAAGGGAAGTTCTTCTGCTAGACGGAATATGAAACCCCATGAAAATATGAATCTACACAAAGGAATGAGGAACACTGGTAATGGTGACTGCAGGGGTAAAGAATTTTTCTTACTATTTAAATCTCTTTAAAGATCATTGACTAAACAAAAATAACAATTTAGTGCAGGGTTTATAACATATGCATAAATAAAATATATGACAATAATAGCATAAAGGCCAGGAAGGGAGAAATGAAAATATACCATTGAGAGTTTCCTACACTATATGTGGAGTGGTGTTATATCACTTGAAGGTAGATGTAATCATTTAAATATGTGTACAGCAAACCCTAAAGCAGCCAGTTAAATTACAA
Source organism: Balaenoptera physalus (assembly GCF_965194825.1). Lineage (NCBI taxonomy): Eukaryota > Metazoa > Chordata > Mammalia > Artiodactyla > Balaenopteridae > Balaenoptera > Balaenoptera physalus. Next base: position 64,794,054 of record NC_138899.1, on the reverse strand, counting down.
AACAAAACAAAACAAAATGCTGTTACTAATAAGACAACAAAGGAGATGAAATAGAATCATAAAAAGCACTCAATTCAAAAGAAGGCAGAAAGGGAGTAAAAGAAGTACAAAGAACAGATGAGATAATTGAAAACAAATAGCAGAATGAGAGACTCAAATCTAACCATATCAATAATCATATTCAATGTAAATGGACTGAACATCCCAATTAAAAGAAATTGTCAGACTAGATAAACAAGTAAGATAAAATTATATGCTTCCTATAAGAAACACAATTTATATATAAAGATACAAGTAGATTAAAAGTAAAATGAAGAAGATAGAGTGTGCTTATCATGCTAACACTAATTAAAGGAAAGATGCAATGGCTCTGTTAATAACAGACAAAGGATATTGCCAGGGATGAAGAAGGTCATTTCATAATGATAGAAGGGTCAGGAGGAAATAATCCTAAATGTTTACAATCACACACACAGAGCTTCAAGATACACAAAGCAAAAACTGATAGAAACTTCTGCCCCATCTCTAACCCCAGGCAACCACTAATCTGTTCTCCATCTCTAAAATGCTGTCATTTTGAAAACGTTATATAAATGGAACCATACAGATTCAATTTTAAGAAATCTTTTAAGACTTTCCTTTCTGCAACTTATAAAAATGTAAAGGATAAAGTTTAGCACTGTTAAAAAATTTTCCACAAACTAAAACAGGTTGTGGTCTTCTCTCCTTTCCCTGCCAGCTGTTTCTCACTTCCCAGCATCACATTTCTTCATTATGTCTCAAGGCAAAGAAAAGGTGACCTCTCTTTTTCAGCAATACAGCCTTTATTTTATTTCAGTATGACAGTAAATCTTTCAGCTGTAACTTGGCAAATTATTATTGATTTTTGTTTTTCTTTTTTTTAATAGAAAACTTTGGTTCTAGTGACCCTTGCCAGTTCTCCTCCAGCTTTCCCATTCCTCCAGAGCTTAAAATAATCAAACTTTACAAATATCCAAAATCTAAAAAAGATATTTTTAATAACTATTCAAGGGAAGCAGTGTTTCCATTTTTCCCAGGAAGAGCAGTAAGTCCAGAGGATTAGCTACAGCCTAAAATGTCAAACTATAAGAACTTTGGAATTACTAAGTACAAATAAATACTGACATTAATGTGTTCTGCTGCAAATGCCAGTGTTCTCTGAAATATGCTTTAAGATATATTAGTGTAGATAACACTGAAATGTCTATGTAACAGGCGAAAAAAGTCATCTTTTCTCATATAGAGCCTACAAAACAACTAGCTGTTGGACTCAACCTTTCAACACAGAATTCCAAGTGAGATGCTATACTCTTTAACACAGAATGCATTTCAAAATTCATCTCTCCTGCCCAATTCATTCATTCATTTGTTAATTACTGATTAGTAAAAACAGACCCAGCCTCTACCCATGGGGAGCTTTCAGATGTCCCATGGAAGAGACATATCTTGAATCAAATAATCACACAAATGTAGACTGCAAATGTAACAACTGCTGAGAAGAAATACATGGACTATGGGACCTTATGAAAGAGGATGTAACACAGATAAGGAGGTCTGGGAAGGCTTCCTGTGTGTAGCACTGGTTGAGTTCTTTGCTTTGATGCCTAAGGAGTCAAAGGAAGTATGCATTCACTTTACCAGCTAAATATTCAGTTGGCTTCTGGGCCAAATCCAGTACACAGGCAGGTTTTGTTTGCTATGCACATTTTTAAAAACTTGAATTAGGTGCCAATATTTGGAAATCAGGTAATCTTACATGAGATACATTTTCCCTAAATATGAAAAAAAAATCGTTAGGCAAAGATTTGCCTTGCACTATCAAAACACCTGGCAACAACGAACATTTTGTTAAACGGCAGCTACCACTGTCTAGTTCCCTTTAGTCTTCCAAGGCATCTGTACACTCACCTCATGGTTGGATGATTATCAAATGCCACGTCTGTGCTCACTAAACTGCATTCTCATTTTCTAGATTCTAGGTACCTACAGCAAATATCAGATGTGAATAAGTAACCATTTAGTAATAAACACTATCCTCTTATTGAAACTGATTCTATTACCAATTTTACTATTCTAGGCACTGAGGATATAGCTGTGAATAAAACAAAGCCCCTATACTCACAGAAAGACTGCATCTAATACACCCCTTCATCTTCCCATCTGCTTCTTCTCCACCCCAGTCCCTCAATCCTCTGCCCTCGTGCCTCGACTATCCAGTCCTACAGGGCAGGGAGTAAGACTCAGATCTGCCAGAACCTAGAGACCCCGTGTCCAGAACTGCATTGTCAAACAGAAATAAAATGCATCCCATAAACAGGAGTCACATTTGTAATTAAAACTTTTCTAGAAGCCATATTAAAAATATATAAAAATTTTCAACGATATATTTTATTTAACCCAATGTATATATCTAAAATATTTTTATTTCAATACATTAAAAAATATGAAATATGTTAGCATGATGTTAGCTATGGGTTTTTTATAGATGCCCTTTAACAGATTGAGAAAGTTTCCTATTCCTAATTTTTTGAGTGTTGTTCTCATGAAAGAGTATTTTCTCGAATGCTTTTTCTGTGGCTGTTGAGATGATTATGTGGTTTGGGGCCTTTATTTTATTGAAATAGTACAATAGATTACATTGATTGATTTTGGTATGTTGAACCAACTTCGTATTCCTAGGACAAATCCCACTTGGTCATGGTGTATAAACCTTTTTACATACTCCTGGATTTGGTTTGTTACTTTTTGAGGATTTTTGCCTCTATGTTCATAAGGGATATATTCTGTAATTTTCTTTTCTTATGACATCTTTGTCTGGTTTTGGTATGAGGGTAATACTGGCCTCACAGAATGAGTTGGGAGGTAGTCTCTCTTCTTCCATTTTTTGGGAAAAACTTGTAAAGAATTGGTATTGATTTGTTCATTATTTAGAAGATTTTGCCAGTGAAGCTATCTGGGACTGGGCTTTTTTCTATGGAATGGTTTTAATTTACTAATCTAATCTACCTGCTATAGGTCTGTTTAGATTGTCTGTTTCTTCTTGAGTCCATTTTTGTAGTTTATGCCTTTCTAGGGATTTGTTCATTTCATCTAAATTATCTACTTTGTTGGTATACAGCTGTTCATAGTATTCCCTTATGTTCCTTTTTTATTGAATATTTCTATAAGATCGGCAATGATGTACTCTCTCATTCCTGATTTTAGTAATTTGAATTTTCCTTTTCTTGGTCAGTCTAGCTAAAGATTTGCCAATTTTGTTGATCTTTTCAAAATGGCCTCCTTTGAGTTCATTGATTTTTCTCTGTGTTGTTTTTCTGTAATCTTTATTTCTTCCCCTAGTTTGCTTTGGGTTCAGTTTGTTCCTCTTTTTCTAGTTTCTTAAGATGAAAGATAAGGTTATTGATTTGAGATCTTTCTTTTTTAATATATGCATGTACAGCTATATATTTCACTCTGAACGCTGCTTTACTTCCATTCCTTACATTACTGTGCTTCATTTTCTTTCTTTTCAAAGTACTTTCTAGTTTCCTTTGTAATTTCTCCCTTGATCCATTGATTATTTAGGAGTATGCTGCTTACGATTTCCACATGTTTGTGAATTCCCCAAGTTTTCTTCTATTAATTGCTTATTTTCGTTTCAGTATTTTTAGAAAGCATATGTTGTGTGATTTCAGTCCTTTCAAATTTATTGGGGTTTGTTTTATGTCCTAGAATATGGTCTGGTCTGGAGAATGTTGTTGAGTGCAACGTTCTATAGATGTCTCTTAGGTCTTGTTGGTTTACAGAGTTGGTCAAGTCTTCCATTTCCTTGATGATCTTCCTCCTAGTTGTTTTATCCATATTGAAATGAGTTATTGAAGTCTCCCACTATTATTGCTCAGTTTTCCACATTACCCTTCAATTCAGTCAGTTTTTGGTTCATGCATTTTGGGGCTCTGTCATTAGGTGCATATGTTTATAATTATTATAGCTTCCTAATTATCATTATAATGTATCCCTTTTTCTGTCCAGTAACAACTTTTAACACATTTACATTTCATGTAATTACTGATAAGGTAAGATTTACATCTGCCATTTAACTCTTTGCTTTCTATATGTCATGAAGTTTTTGCTCCTCTTTTCCCCTATTACTGAGTTCTTTCCTGTTAAATAGATATTTTCTAGCACACAATTTTAATTCCCTTGTCATTTCTTTCACTATATTTTAGGGGGAGTTATTTTCTTAGTGGGTGTCCTGGGAATTACGATCAGCATCTTAACTTGCAAGAAAGTAGTTCAGATTAATGTTAACTTGAAAATTTCAATATCATAAAGAAATTTCCCTGCAATGTATTACCCCCTCATTTGTACTATTATTATCATACAAATTACATCTTTATATAAGCCCATCAACTGTTTTATAATTATTGCCGCATGAGGTTGTATTTTAAATCAGAGAGAGAAAAGAGTTACAAACAAAAATACATCTGTACTGTCTTTTATATTTTTATCTATGTATTTATCTCTACCAGTGATCTACAGTCTTCATGCAGATTCAAGTTACCATCCAGTGTCTTTTCCTTTTAATCTGAAGGACCCCATTGTGATTTTCAGGTCTTAGTTTTTCTTTATCTAGGAATGCTTTAGTTTCTCCCTCAGTTTTGAAGGATAGTTTTACCAGACAGAGAACCCTTGGTTGAGAGTTTTTCTTTCAGCATCTTGAATATGTCATCCCACTAACTTCCGGTCTCCATGGTTTCTACTGAGAAGTCAGCTGTTGATCTTATTGAGGCTCCCTGTATTTGATAAGTCATTTTTCTCTTGATGCTTTCAAGATTCTCTCTTCGTGTCTGTCTTTTGATGGTTTGACTATGATGTGAGTAGGTGTGGATCCCCTTTAGTTTATCCCCTTGGAGTTTACTGAGCTTCTTAAATCTGTATATTATTTGTCATCAAATTTGAGAAATGTTTCACTATTAATTGTTTAAATATTCTTTTTCCCCCTTTCTTTTTCTCTCCTCCTCTGGGACCCATTATAAATATTCTGATATGCTTAATGGTGTACTACAGGTCTCTGAGACTGTTCAGTTCTCTCAATTCTTTTTTCTTTCTGTTCCTCAGGCTGGATAATATCAATTGATCAATCTTCAAGTTTGCTGTTTCCTTCCTCTTCTAGCTTAAATCTGCTGTTAAGCCTGCTAATGAAATTTTCTTTTCAGTCATTGTACTTTTCAACTCCAGAATTTATACATACTTTTGTAATTTCTATCTCTCTTTATTGATATACTCTATTTTGTGAGGTTTCATTGTCATACTTTCTTTTAATTCTTTAGACATAGTTTACTTTAGTTCTTTGAGTATATTTATAATAGCTGATTAAAATCTTTGTAGAATAAGTCCAACATCTTGTCTCCCTCAGAAGCAGTTTCTATTGATTACTTTTTTCCACCTGTGTGTGAGGCATACTTTCTTATATCTTCATGTGTCTCATATCTTTTTATTGAAAACTGGACATTTTAGATAATATAACAATAAATGTGACAATTCTGGAAATCAGACTCCCTTTTCCTAACTCTCTAAGACTTATTGTTGTTGCTGCTTTTGGTCATTATTGCAATTGTTACAATCTGTTTGTTTAGTGACTTCTGGACAAATCCTGTAGTCTCTATTCCCTGTAGTGTGCAACCACTGATGTCTCAGTTAGCTTAGTGTTAGCTAATGACTGGTCTGAGATATCCTTAAAAGTTTTGCACCAAAAAGTCTCCCAACATTTGCTGAGTGGATCTTCATGTGTGTTGGGGCATGCCTTCAACACTCAGGCAATTTAAACTTCTGCCTTAGCTTTTATTTACTGCTTCCCTTGGGCCTCAAGGTCAGTCAGAGGTGAGAGAATCGGGCTTCTCAGGTCTTTCCTAGGTATGCACACAGCCTTGCATGTGTGCACAGCGCTCTAATTCCCTAGGAATATGTCAGAGCTTTTCAAAGCCTTTTACGGAGATTTTATTCCCATATGTTCCTTTTAAGTTTTTGGCCAGGTTCTTATTTTCGCAACTGGTATTGCCCCCTCAGCAGCTGAGTATCAATTGCCACTGACTGTTTTTGACAAAGGTCCTGGGAATAGGGTTTTCCTGCAGAGTGAGTTCTGAGCTCCCATCAGGTCAAATGACAACAATGCCCTGTGAACAGGGCTTTTCCAGGGAGCTGGAAGACAGGTCAAATAGGGACAATGCTCTGGGATGGGACTTTTTTTTGAGGAGCTCCAAACAAGGACTGCCCATCCAGTGGTTGCAAGCCTGCTGGTTTTCAAGGTTACTGTAGACCTGAGCAAAGGGAGATGGGAGCAGTTCAAGTTGCAATGCCACAAACCTTGCTCAATGAGATTCAGCAGTTTTTCTTGAATAAACACTCCTCAGATTGTTGGTAGCCTTTGGCTAATTTCAAGAGTTCTGAAAAAGTTGATTTTGGACATCTTTGCCAATGTTTTCACTGCTTTTATGGAGGAGTGGATCTACCGCCACCAGATTTTGAAGACTTAGTATGAAAAAATAACTCATATTGTTATAATACTTCTAATATATCCCTTAGTTGATAGTTTTGTGTGTGTGTCCCTTAAGCACACAAAATTACTTTTGACTATAAGCTAAAGGCTCTGTCAAAGATAGAGAGTTTAAAATTTTTCATGTAAGTTTGGAAAATCCTGGGTTATCCCATGGGCTAGCTCCTCACCCACTAAGCTTGGAAGCGCCATCATTTTCCTAACTTTTACCTGCATCATCAGCACAGCTGAAGGATAGCTAAATTAATTAGGGAAGTCAAAAAAATCTGCTTTTAGAATAATGGGAAAGAATCAGAAAAGTAGAATTGGGACTGTAAAGAAGGGTTTTCTTCTATAAACCTATTTTTAACTGATACCTATTTCTTTGATCATGTCAGCATAGAAAGAACACAAGGTCTGAAGTCAGATCCATAATCCATTCCCAGCTCCTCTTCTTACTCAGTAGTGTGACCTTGGGCAAGATATTCAACCTCTCATGCCTCACTTATTTCATTTACAAAATGGGCATAATAATTATTTTACAGGTTTTTGTTAGGCTTAAATAAATGTGAAAGTGGCTAGAACATGCAATAAGCACTCAATTAAGAACCAGTGTCCTTGCTCTTAACTATGTGGAAACATTAAGAATACGCTGGGAATATTAAGATCAAAATATAAAAGTCAAGAATTCCAAGCACAGAACTACCAAAGGGCCTAACAATTAGCTTTCCAAGAGCAGACTAAATTAGGACCAGTATGGGAACACCTCGGAGATATTGTGGGTTCAGTTCTAGACCACTGCAATAAAGTGAATATCACAATAAAGCTAATATTGCAATAAAGCGAGTCACAAGAATTTTTTGGTTTCCCAGTGCACATAAAAGTTATGTTTATACTATACTGTAGTCTGTTAAGTGTGTAGTAGCATTATGCCTAAAAAAAAGTACATCTTAATTTAAAAATTTTGCTAAAAAATGCTATCATTTGATCTTTCAGTGAGTCGTAATCTTGCAATAGTAACAACATCAAAGATCACTGATCAACATATAACAAATACAGTCATAATGAAAAAGTTTGAAATATTCTAAGAATTACCAAATGTGACACAGAGACATGAAGTGAACAAATGCTGTTGGAAAAATGTCGCCAGTAGACTTACCCAATGCAGAGTTGCCACAATCTGTCAATTTGTAAAAACATGCAGTATCTGTGAAGTGCAATAAAGCAAAGCGCAATAAAATTATGCTTGTATATTCTTTTCAAGAAGCCAGAACACAAAGCATTTTACGTGCAAAAATTAAGATAACATATAGTAAAGTACCCAGCAGTTTCTGGCACGTGGAATATGCTCGATAAATGTTACATGAATGTGTTGTTTGATTTTTAGAACAAGCTCAGTAAGAAATGATAAAAGCAAGTTTTTATATTTAATGAGCCAAACTTCATTTATATGGAAAATTTACTCATGTGAAACACCTTCTTTTAAAACCACGCTGAATAAAATAAGACTTCACATTTTATTTTTTAAAGAGTAAGCTTTACACTTTCTTTTTTTGACTGTTTTCTCTTACATAAGAGATGACATAAGCCATGCTGGCTAAAAGAGTATTTTACAAAAACAGAAAAAATTCCGACAAATCAGAAGCAGGTACTCAGTCTCTTTGGGCATTTCAGATTCAATAATATCTTAAACTTCCAATTATCTCAAGCCCTGACTCTTGAGTTTATGTCTAACCAATTCCACACAGTTTTCTTATGGTCTCTGCCTTCTCTATAAAGATCCAATTTTATGTCCCACTGGTCACCATGAACTCTAGCAGCAAATCTTCCATCTGTTTACCATCCCGATCTAAATACCTCAACAAAAAGGAAACTCTGATTGCTACTTTTCCTGACATTTGAACTTTAAAGAAAATATACCAATGACAAAGAGACAACTGTGTCCAGTGAATGTAAAATAACAAATAAAAGCTAATATGTATGCAGCATTTACTGTATACCAGACATTATATATATATGAGGTGTATATATATATATATATATATATATATTCATCAGATTATATGTATATATAATCCTCGTATAATCCTTGTAATACCTCTATGAGGTAGGTACCATTTTAACTCCCAGTTTTGTAGATGATAAATTTGCCGAAAGTTAGGAAACCTGTCCAAGGTCACAGAGCTATTCAGCTATACACAGAGCCAAGATTTAAATCAGGCAACAAACATTTTAAACTATGACACTTTAGAGAATCTCTTAATCTGAAGTCCCATCCTTCCTTCTTAACTCAGGAAACAAAACTGTGGCTGTGAAGCACAATCATTATCTTGGTATAACTGTCCTCCTGTGACACAAACATCTCAAACTCATCTGTCCCCCTCCTGTCCTGTCCTCCTCAGAGCCTTCTTTCTAATCAGTTGCCCCACTCCAATCCAGCCAGTACCCCCCACTGTCAGGGGTGCAGCAGAAGAAAGAGAAGGAGGGGGAGCTAAGGAAAGTGAGAAAGAGAAAAAGACAGGATCAAAAAATAGATAAAAGAAGGATGAGAGAAATTTGTTGTGGGATACAAGAAACATCTGGTGATAAAAACAGATAAAGTCAAGTTTGACCAATGGAAAAAAAAGGAAACTGATCTTAGCGATTACAATACCCTATGCACAGCTGCATATATCCTCTGCCCCCAATTATCTATGACATCTTAATGCTTAAAAATTAGAGTGCACAGCACATTATCAATGCATAGACTTAAACATTCAGTATGTTTGAAAAGTTATTCGTGAAGTATTGTACAAGCCAAAATGGAACATTATTTTTCATCTGCAGAGTATACAGTATGGGGTGTTGTACACTTGATATGAAATTATTTATCAACTAGTTTTTAAACTTGGCAGCTCGTTCTTATCCCTCTCTTGGTTAAGACAAGTTTCTTCATATCGTTTAAAGTTCAAAGACACGAGACAGGAGAGAGAGAGAGCCACCTTTTTGCCAAGTGTTCTTATGACTTGGAAGCAATGGGCATTTGTTCGTGACCCTGTCTGATTTTTGGCACATAGCAGATAAGCTCTGAGAAACACACCCCCCCGTTACACGGAGAAGAAAGAACAGACATCAAAGCACCACTCATTTTATTTTTAGATACCATATCAAGGCTATTCAGGTTTCTTATGAAGATCCAAAAGAAAAAAAAAAAAAGAGAGAGAGATTATCACTCTCATGCTTGTGCAATATGCCCTAAACAGGTCCCAGTTCATTTTCTTTAGACTTCAGCCATTAGAATATATTCAGACTCACTGGTTCCCTTCTGCCTGATTGCCAGAGATACCTCCTTGGGAACGCTTTGCTAGGACACAAATATGATGCATGCAAGACAAATCAGCATAATTTCCAAGTTACTTGTCGCTTCCAGGAATGCTAATTTCAGTAATAACTATATGCCTTCCTTTCCCAAGATGTTAGTACTGCCATCAAAGAGATCTGGGTCACTTTCCTGACTTTGAAGCTCTCAGCTTCCTCAAACACTACAGGAGGCAAACCAAGAAAAGCTAGAGAGTGGCATGCAACAGAAAAAGAATTTCCAAGTACCGGGTTCCTCTAAGAATATCTTTTCATTTTGAAGTTTTGAAGAGAATGGCCTTTGCCAAGACCATAGAAGATAAAATCTCCATTCTTTTAGGGCTGACCTATCAATGGCCACATTTCTAGGAACGGCTTGTGCACCGAAGAAGAAACTGATGCAGAACTTCAAGTTTGTAGCCAACTCAAAGCCACAAAGAACAGCAACATACAGAGATGGAGCCAAGGCCTTGAAATATCCGGGAAGCAGGAAAATTCTGGTGAGGTAGAAAGGATAGACCTGACTGGGATGTCCAATAACAACAGCACTGGCTCATGGAGGCGAGGTGTGCCTGGTTCCTGGTCATCAAACCGACAACAGGGGACACGCAGCCTTCCTGGTCCTGCCACCTCTCCCACAGTGGCGAGGCCCATCATCAGCCAGCAGAGTGGCCTTGCGCACACAGCAGGGGCCCTGGAGGACTCAGCAGAGCTGACAGTCTTTGCCGCTTAACTCCTGTTGAGGGTTCGGCAGATTATTTGACTTCTCTGAGTCTCGTAAAATGGTGATAATAAAGCTTGTGTTGACTACTTCCCATGGTCACTGTGAGGGTCAAGTACAATAACATGCAATATCATCAGAGTGTATTACAATGGTATAAGAGATGGAAGATACGGGCCTAGGAGACGGGTTTCCTAAAAATTATATAAACCTTGGCGAAGGAAGGAGGGTATAAGTTATAGCCAAACCCAATTCTCCGTACAATAAACCTCTGCCATATCTCTATGCCATTCAAAGACTACCAATTAACAGGAAACTGAGAATGCTTGACTGAGACAGGCTGGGTGACATGTGGCTGAGGCTCCTGGCCGGAGCGGGTCTCACTGGCGAGGGAGGGCAGTGGTCGGCTCTTGTGCTGTCCGCCCTGCACCTTTTCCTTCCTCCGGACAAAGCACCCCCTACACTCAGCGCCCTCGCCGTCGCTCTCTCCCACCTGTAATGGGAGTGGAGCTTGCCCCTCCCTGGCTACAGCTCATAGTGGGTAGAGGCTAGGGTTACAAGTGATCTCAGGGGCCGGTCAGAAGCCTGTCTTGAAAACCGTAAACAAAGAACTAAGAGAAGAGGGGTAGCTTCTCCTAGCAGACACCAGGAGGCTTGGGGCTTGGGTGCAGGGTGTATGCAGCCTGTTTTACAGGAACCGGAAGAAGCTGATTTGAGACAAGGAAGTTAACACTGAGAGAGGCAGAAACCCTGGACCTCCTGGTGCTGCAATGCCCTATTCCAGAGGTCCCTGAGCTCTCCACCACCCCGCCACCCTGCCCCCAACACAGCCGGCCCTTCTTAGGAACACGTGGCCCTGCTAAGGAAGTCCCGAAAAAGCATCAGTCACGTTTTCTAATACACAATCAGGATGCATTGTCCCCACACTAAAGAAAGAGTAATTACCATACCAAGGTAGACCCATGGTCCGTTCAAACTGTCATCCTATTTATGACAAACACACCAAGGTCGTTTGCAGAAAACCATGCTTGTCTTCAAAAATTCAAGCTCAGAGCTTCCCTGGTGGCGCAGTGGTTGAGAATCTGCCTGCCAATGCAGGGGACACGGATTCGAGCCCCGGTATGGGAAGATCCCACATGCCACAGAGCAACTGGGGCGGTGAGCCACAACTACTGAGCCTGCGCATCTGGAGCCTGTGCTCCACAACAAGAGAGGCCGCGATAGATAGTGAGAGGCCCGCGCACCGCAATAAAGAGTGGCCCCCACTCGCTGCAACTAGAGAAAGCCCTCGCACAGAAACAAAGACCCAACATAGCCAAAAATAAATAAAATTTTTTTAAAAAAATTCAAGCTCAAATGGCTTTCAAAACATCCTAGCCAGGCCGCATGTTCACTATGGTTCTGTGAATTTATCTTCACCCCTCCTGCATCTGATTGTATTTTCAGTCTTTATCCACTCTTCAAGAAAATCCAAGGCCAATATCACTGATGAACACAGATGCAAAAATCCTCAATAAAATACTAGGAAACATATCCAACAGCATATTAAAAGGATCGTACACTATGATCAAGTGGGCTTTACCTCAAGAATGCAAGGATTCTTCAATATACGCAAATCAATCAATGTGATACACCATATTAACAAACTGAAGGATAAAAACCATATGATAATCTCAACAGATGCAGAAAAAGCTTTCAACAAAATTCAACACCCATTTATGATAAAAACTCTCTAGAAAGTGGGCAGAGAGGGAACCTACCTGAACATAATAAAGCCCATCTATGACAAACCCGCAGCCAACATCATTCTCAATGGTGAAAAACTGAAACCATTTCCTCTAATATCAGGAACAATACAAGGTTGCCCACTCTCACCACTATTATTCAACATAGTTTTGGAAGTTTTAGTCACGACAATCAGAGAAGAAAAAGAAATAAAAGGAATCTAAATTGGACAAGAAGAAGTAAAACTGTCACTGTTTGCAGATGACATGATACTATACAAAGAGAATCCGAAAGATGCCACCAGAAAACTACTAGAACTAATCAATGAATTTGGTAACGTAGCAGAATACAAAATTAATGCACAGAAATCTCTGGCATTCCTATACACTAACAACGAAAAGCCTGAAAAAGAAGTTAAGGAAACACTCCCATTTACCACTGCAACAAAAAGAATAAAATACCTAGGAATAAACCTACCTAAGGAGACAAAAGACTTGTATGCAGAACACTATAAGACACTGATGAAAGAAATTAAATATGATACAAACAGATGGATACCATGTTCTTGGATTGGAAGAAAATGACTATACTACCCAAAGCAATCTACAGATTCAGTGCAATCCATATCAAACTACCAATGGCATTTTTCACAGAACTAGAACAAAAAATTTCACAATTTGTATGGAAACACAAAAGACCCCAAATAGCCAAAGCAATCCTGAGAAAGAAAAACGGAGCTGGAGGAATCAGGCTCCCTGACTTCAGACTACACTACAAAGCTACAGTTATCAAGACAGTATGGTACTGGAACAAAAACAGAAATATAGATCAGTGGAACAGAATAGAAAGCCCAGAGATAAACCCACACACATATGGTCACCTTATCTTTGATAAAGGAGGCAAGAATATAAAATGGAGAAAAGACACCCTCTTCAGTAAGTGGTGCTGGGAAAGCTGGACAGCTACATGTAAAAGAATGAAATTAGAACACTCCCTAACACCACACACAAAAATAAACTCAAAATGGATTAAAGACCTAAATGTAAGACCAGACACTATAAAACTCTTGGAGGAAAACATAGGCAGGACACTCTATGACATAAATCACAGCAAGATCCTTTTTGACCCACCTCCTAGAGAAATGGAAATAAAGACAAAAATAAACAAATGGGACCTAATGAAATTTAAAAGCTTTTGCACAGCAAAGGAAACCATAATCAAGACGAAAAGACAACTGTCAGAATGGGAGAAAATATTTGCAAATGAAGCAACTGACAAAGGATTAATCTCCAAAATATACAAGCAGCTCATGCAGCTCAATATCAAAAAAACAAACAACGCAGTGCAAAAATGGGCGGAAGACCTAAATAGACATTTTCCAAAAAAGATATACAGATTGCCAACACTTGTAAGGATGCTCAACATCACTAATCATTACAGAAATGCAAATCAAAACTACAATGAGGTATCACCTCACACCAGTCGGAATGGCCATCATCAAAAAATCTACAAACAATAAATGCTGGAGAGGGTGTGGAGAAAAGGGAACCCTCCTGCACTGTTGGTGGGAATGTAAACTGGTACAGCCACTATGGAGAGCAGTATGGAGGTTCCTTAAAAAGCTAAAAATAGAACTACCATATGACACAGCAATCCCACTACTGGGTATATACCCTGAGAAAACATAATTGAAAAAGAGACATGTACTGCAATGTTCATTGCAGCAGTATTTACAATAGCCAGGACATGGAAGCAACCTAAGTGTCCATTGACAGATGAATGGTTAAAGAAGATGTGGCACATATATACAATGGAATATTACTCAGCCATAAAAAGAAATGAAATTGAGTTATTTGTAGTGAGGTGGATGGACCTAGAGTCTGTCATACAGAGTGAAGTAAGTCAGAAAGAGAAAAACAAATACCGTATGCTAACACATATATATGGAATCTAAAAAAAATATGGTTCTGATGAACGTAGGGGCAGGCCAGGAATAAAGACACAAGACATATGGAATGGACTTGAGGACACGGGGAGGGGGAAGGGTAAGCTGGGACGAAGTGAGAGAGTAGCATTGACATATATACACTACCAAATGTAAAACAGATAGCTAGTGGGAAGCAGCCGCATAGCACAAGGAGATCAGTTCAGTGCTTTGTGACCACCTAGAGGGGTGGGATAGGGAGGGTGGGAGGGAGACGCAAGAGGGAGGAGATATGGGGATATATGTATATGTGTAGCTGATTCACTTTGTTATACAGCAGAAACTAACACAACATTGTAAAGCAATTATACTCCAATAAAGATGTTAAAAAAAAAAAGAGATAATCCATTCCAAGTATGTACTGCCTACTCTGTGAAGCAATACTTCTTATTCGGTATATTTATTATAAGTAAACTCATAACAAGCCTATTCAGTGCTCAAAGTATGACCTACAGATTCTTTGTCAGCTTTATTCATGTCACTGTCTGAGTTTCTGTCTTTATCAAAATTTAAAGAAAAAAGTTTCAGCCCCCTAGCTCCCCATTAAATCAGTCTAACCATCTTTCTCTAATTCTATGTAGAACTATAGTAAACAGAACCAGATAGTACGCTTGTGTAACCTCAGTGTCCCTGAATGTTTTAGTCAGTGTTCCCGCAAATAAGAAGTTAAGAGTAAATAGTGAAATAAAGGCAGAAATAGAAAAATGAGAAAAAATTTAAGAACACGGGAATTCATTCTATGATACATACAACACAAAAAGCCTGGAAAAAATATTTCCAAAATTGTTATTTTTCAGTGGCAGGATGATGGACAAATTCTTTTCTTCTGTATATTTTTTTGCATTACTAAAATTTCTACACTGGGTACGTACTACTGCTCTAATAAAAAAAGTTACTGAAAAAAAAAAAAAACACTGGGAGAAAAATGTGTAAGTGAAGAATTAGATGGTCAGAACTGAAGTTAAATGAGCAACTGACGATGGAAGAGAGTCTTGCCAAATGTTGTGAGGACTTCTAGGCCCTCGCAGGGAGATCAGCTCTGGCTGGGGAGCCCTCAGCCAGCCTGGATTCTAGCAGTTCCAGAGGCAGGTAAGGAAACAGGCTCAGAGCAGATCGGACCCTTTCACCAGCGAGCTCACTCCACTTTAGCGAACAGTCATACCTAGAACAGAAAGGCACTTTCAAAGATATTTTAAAAACAAATATAAAGGACCTCTGAACGAAAAGGCTGGAAGGCCTAGGTGGCATGCTTGCTTTCAGAGGCACCAGGCAAGGTTGGGTTCTAAAGCTTAAGGCCAACGAGCCCACCAATGAGGAGCTAACGGGGGCCACCCGGGGAGAACGTGCCTGGATCCTCCCCAGCTACTGGCACGTACTGGGGGTCCAATACATACTCATATAAAAATGACGATGAACTGAATAACCACGATGAAATGTGTAGGTGGTCAAAGAGGTACCACTAACTTGCACACTAACAGGGGGAGAGGCCCAGAAGGAAGGCTTCCTGGAGGAGGTGACACTTGTACTGGGTTTAAAAGATAAGTAGGCATTTGCCAAGCAGAGAACGTGGGAAAGAGTGGGTAGGGGTCCAGGCAGACACAAAGTCATGCGCACTCAAAGAAAGAGAAGTTGTGCAACCTCAATATCGCTAAGTATTTTAGTGGGTGTTCCAATAAATACGCAGTAAGAGTAAATAGTAAAATAAAGGCAGAAATAGAAAAAAGAACACTGGAATTCACTTTGTGATACATGCAAATGGCTTAGCTTCATGGAAACTAAAGTTGATGGAAATGGAAAGGGAAGAAAAAGGACAGCGTGAGCAAAGACAAAGGCTGCAGGAAGAAACAGAATGTGAGCCATTTATTCTTTTAGCAAATGTTTACTGAATGCCTGCTCTGTCCCAGGCCAGGGGGGCTAAGAGCTTGGGGTGCAAGAGAGAGCGTATGTGTAATTCAAACCAACAGACAACAACCCCGTAAGACCGGGACTGTTCTTCCCATTGCAGAGATGAGGAAATTGAGGCTTTACAATGAGCAAGCAATTTGTCCAAGGACACAGAGCTCATAAATAGCATAAATCTAGTTTTAGGTGTGTTTTATTATAGCCAGGCTTTCAAGAACATTGATGCTTGTTTGTTTCTTAAGATCATGGTTAAAGCTCAGAGGATACGGGGGAAACCCATGCAGCCCCTATTCCACAATTGAAGTGGAAAAAAGATCATGAACATTTCTTACTTTCCTTTTATGAATTTTTTTCTGCCCTGGAGGATAAATATGTGGGAGTCATGAGTTCTGACTTATAAACGTCCAGGGGCCTTTTGGAACAATTACCAGCATGACAAGATCAGGCTCTGGAAACAGCCCAGTTATACCAACTGGCAACTGATTAAGTCCATCCACTTCAGAATGTGCTCAGATAGCAAGGGGAGCAGATCCAGTGAGTGGCCATCTGAGAAAGGTCAGTCGGGTTCCCTCCAAAAACGTTTCATAAAGACAAAGCCAGATTCAGGATTTGTGTGGAAAATGTTAAATACAGTCTGTGCTGGAAAACTCAGAGACTCCCTAACGGCTGACAGCCTGCAGGAGACTACTCAGTAAATGACAAATCTTCCAAGAAGCTGAGCTGAATGATTCAGAAGTTGTCTAAAGTCAGCACTTGAATCCTCCAGGTTCCCTATGTCTGGCCAAGTTAATGCAGGTTCCTCCCTGGTGAAAAAGCTCTTCTGAAAGTAGGGAAGCTTTCAGCCCACGAGGTCTATTTCTAAACACAAACATACCTACAAGCAAACAGTGTTGACAAAGAACAAAACACTTGCTTACATTCTTCTTCTGAGACTAACCGCATGCCCTCAGGTAAAAGAGGAAAAAAGTTTTATTTTTTTTTAGGGTCATTGAAAAGTCATTTGGGTCTATAGTAATTCTTCCTTTGCCACATACTTTAAACTTCTACTTTTCAAACAAGAGGTGTTTCTTGTGGGCTTATGAAAAAGCTACAAGTCTCTAATCAGAAATAACATAACTTTTCTCCATTATTAAATAGGAAATTAGTTTTTCCTTTTAAATTTGATTTCTTTTTTAATCCTTTAATTAGAATATAGTTCTAAAGCTTGCAGTTATACAAATCTATTTTTGTGTTCCTTTTGGAGAGACAAATATGACATTTTATGTGTGATTATCATGGCACCTCACATAAAAGGGTCATTACTGTATTTGGAATGTCTAAGGTAGGCCTGGGATTATCTCCCAGAGGGTACTCCTTCCTCTACCCCCCAAAAACTGGCATTACTTATGCTATCTTGGGGGAAAAAAATAACAAATAGAAATACTCTTCCTAAAATACTTTTAAATGTGTATTTTCATAAAATAAAGAGGAATAACTTTATTGCAAAACTTGTCTACAGTTGAAGATGTGATCTGAATTCCAGTTTGACCTGGAGGCTCTTTAATCAGGGGGCTGACTGGGGGATGATTTCAGCCTAAGTGGATCCTGAGATCATTTCTGTCCTTCCCTTTTTCCTCACGTAACATTAGGGTTTCCCGATGCTTTAACATTTCCTTGGAGACGGCTAAGTAACAGAGTTCAGCCACAGCAGCATATAACACCGTCTTCTCTCCTACATTCAGTGAATCTGTTCCCGCTGGCCTCTCACGTCGGCATCCACTCCAACTTATTAGGACTGACAAGCGTACAAAACTTGGACTAGAGAAAAATATTAAAAATATAACTTAAACATTTACTTTTAAGGCAGCAAAGGGAGATGGAAACTTCTACCTTATTCCAAAAAGTTGAGATGTTCACGGTCTCTTACAGTAACCAAAGCTGCAAGCAGGCTAGTATTCCAGGGCGTGTGGGAGAAACGTTTGAGACCATCCCAAAGTGCAAGGAATGCTTACCCTGCTGAAACGGAAGGCAGTTCTATCTCCACTGGCCTATGAAAATCAAGGCTACGTCCGACCACCTCCAAGTATCCCTTCCAAGTTTCAGCTTTTGTTTTTGAGATATTCGACTTTTCCAGACAAACTGAAAACGAGTGGCAGAGAGACCTCTGTTACTCTATAATACGGCCCTGTGGTAGGGTACAGTCTCTGTCTCTTAAATGCGTAACTTACTGGGGATGACTTCCCATATGCTGGAAAAAACAACACATACACCTGTGAAGATGGGCCTCATACCCTGTACTTACATGCACTCCCCTGACCACGGAATTTCTGGCCCGCCATAAAGACAGCTACATCTGAGGCTGGCTGTTCCTATCTCCCAATCCAGCTCCCTAGGGCTGGTCCTACTTCAGTGGTTCCTAGCGGTGTCCTGTGACCAGCAGCAACAGCATCACCGGGCGGGGGGTACTTGTTAGAAATGCACATTCTCAGGCCCCCCTAGACCTACTGAATCAGAGACTCTGGGGATGGGGCCCAGCTCCCCAGATGACTGATGTCCTCAAGACTGAGAAGCACAGTTGCACAGCAGTTATCAGACCACCAGCGTTTCTACACCCAGGGCCTGCAGATGGCAGTAAAGTCCAGCTAGAGGAATTACAGGCAGTAGAAGCTCAAGTTCCAAGTCCTACAGAACCAGCCTGCCTGACCACACTGTTCTTTTTTTAACAGTTCCTTAACAGCTGGCTCAGCCTCCTCCAATGAGCTGGAAGGTCACAATACAACTCAGCTTCGAACAGGAACTAGACTGAAATTCTTCTCGCCGCCTGACAGTAGACATATTAAACCAACAGTTTCCAGGGATGCAATCAATATTAAATGATCTTAAAGGTTTTTGTGTTTAATACGGTGAGGATACAAACATACTTTAAGAATGAAAATTTCAATACTGATTAAATAGAACAAGATAAGAAATTCAAACTATTCTCAGCCATTGTGTGTATCTAAATAAAAATAATGCACTTGATTCTGAATGATTAGAGTTCCCACCGTTAAAATCTCATTGAATTAATGTGACAACAGTGAGAAGAGAATTTTTCTACTGTAAAGCATGTATCAGGTAGCCCTTTACTAGATTCTGTGAAAACCCTGAATTTTGCATTAACTTTTCCTATACAAACTACAAACATCTCTAGTGAGGATGTGGAACAACGGGAACTCTCACACACAGCTGGGAGTATGTATCCGTACAAGCGCTTTGGAAAACTGTTGAGCAGAGTCTACCAAAGCTGAACATACAATATCCAGGACCGGCAATTCCACTCCTGGGTCTACATTGCAGAGAAATGAGCACTTCCATCTACCAAAAGCCTCATAAAAGAGTGTTCTTAGAAGTGTAACTCGTAATAGTTACAAACGGGAAATAATCCAAATATCCACCCACAGTAGTGGAGATAAATATTATGAATATGCATACAATAAAATATACCCAGCAAAGCAAACACAAACCAACCAACAAACCAGACTACTGCTACACAGAATATGGGTGGACCTCAGCTGAGTAAAAGGTGCCAGGTACAAAGTTAACACACACTTATCCAAACAGGCAGAACAAATTTCTGGTGACAGAGGTCAGCACAGAGGTTACTGAGGCTATCTACCAACAGGCAAGAGGAGCTCGCTGGAAAAGTTCTAGGTCTTGACCTGGGGAATGGCTACAGGGGTGTATACATATCAAAAGTTCATTGAGTTGCACACTTAAACTGGTACACGTTATGTATGTTATACTTCTTTATAAAGGGAGAAAAAGTTAAACATACACAAAATATTCTTGACAGGTGGTCATGTAACTATTTTCAATATCCATCATAAAAATCTAGATTACTGGGCGACTATATAGTTATCAGAGTATCATTTACTGCAAAAATACTGTATTTGCTAAGCTAAATCTCAAAATTACATAAAGAAAACAATGGGTTTTCCTTATAGCCAATGTTACGCCGTCAAATCAATGTATCATCCTATGAAAAGGCCAAACCTTTCTGGCTTAAACTCCCTGGTCCCAAACTCCATTTACTCTGCCACTTCATGCCATCATAGGTGGCAACCGCTGTCCATCATCCCAAGCCCCAGCAGACCCTGGATGTGGTCATCATCCCGGGGGAGGCTGAAAATACTGGCTCCAGCATTCCTGTCATTAGCTACTTGCCTGAATCTCTTTGAACCACCCCTGTCCTAACCCCCGCCACCATCCAGCTCCCCTCCTGCCTCACAAACCAAGGCCTGTCCCAGGGCTGGGATCGTGTTAAGACAGCGCAGCCGCGCAGGGCCTGTTCCGGCTGCGCCTCGGCTCTGCGCTGACCCGGGAACACGCTGGGGTGCGCGCGCGGGGGCCGCGGGCCAGAGGGGGCGCGCCCCGCTGCCGCCGCCGCCGCCGCCGCCGCCGCCGCCGCCGCCGAGAACCCGCCCGGGCGCCGCCCCAGCCGCCGCTTGGCGCGCTCTCTGGCCGGGCCGTCCGGGGCAGGAAGCCCGGCCACGGCCGGGCGCGCCGCCATCCCGGGGCGGGCGTGTTTACCTGGGACTAGGAACACGTGCTGCCGGGCGCCAGCCCCTTCTCCGCAGTCCACGCCTGCCGCCATGCCGCCCGTTCGGTCCCGGCGGCCGCAGGCCTCTGAGCCCTGGGAGGGCGGGCTCGGCGAGAGCCCGGTGGCAAATGGCGGGAGAAGGGTCGATTCCGGGGAGCGCGGCGCGCGGAGGGACTGGCGGGGTCCGGAGGGCGGCCCGCGGGGCGAATTTCGTTTCGTTTCCGGAGCCCGTCAGCGGCCCGGGTTAAGTTTTTAAATTGAGCGCCAGGCCCAGGCCGCCGGCCCACTGGCGCGTCGCCCGCCGGCGGGGAAGGGTCGCGGCCTCTCCCCTACGCGGCTCGGCCAATGGTAGGTGCTCACCCGCGGCACCCAGTGACGCGGCGCGGGGGGCGGCGACCCAGGTTGGCGGCGGCGGCGGGCGGGGTGGCCTCGGTCTCGGGGCGCCCGGTCACCTCGCCCAGCGGTTCTCCGCCCAGGGACTCCCCACCCTGCGGAGAGCGGGCCGAGGCCGGGTCTCTGCGGAGTGGGGCTCCCGGAGGGATGACGCCTGCCATCTCCGAGGGCTGGCGGACTCGCGCACACCTAGCGGGAGGAAAAGCCTGGAGCAAATGCACGTTAAGGACAACAGCTGTCACATCGGAATCCTCATGCCACCGTTCCCTGTCAACGTTTCTTGATATCATTTGCATTCTGCGTTGGAATTAATGTCAGAATCTGGTGTGCTTTGTGATTCATAACAAAATGCATGTAAAGCGGTCCTCAAATTGGGGTTAGTCCTCATTACTAAAAAGAGGGGCACAGTTTGAGGCTCAAAACGTGCATTTGTTGTTTTGGAAGACATTGATTTGTAATGAGTTAAAAATTAAGACGTTTAAAAGCGATGTTCAAAAAGTTAAGAGTCATGAAATTTCGGGGTTTAAACTTATAAAAATGAAATTTTAATAGTACATGGTTTTAGAAAAGAAGGTAATAAATATTTGTCTCATACTTAAGAATAGTATGACTCCCTGCTACCCCAGATCCCCAATCCCCCTCCCCAGGGGCAATCACTGTTAACAGTTTCTTGTCTGTTCTTCAGAATTTTTCCATTCAAAAACAAGTTTATGTGTCTTATTTTTTTTTTTTTGCACAAATGGAAGAGTAATATACATAACTCTTAATGCACTTAACTTTTTTTGCTTAATCTTGAAGAGAGTTAAATTCTGCAGCACTAGATCTAGCTCAGCCTTCTGAAAAGATTTTTTATTTCAGTCCTGTTTCCCATGAGGGGAGAAAAATGCAGCTCAAGTTGACTGCAGGACACACCTGGCAGAGAGGAAGCCGTTCTGGCTGAGGAGGGGGACCCAGGTGCTAACTCTGGGGCAGGCAGCAGATTGGTATTGCTCCAGAGCTGTTTTCATCGTTCTCTGATCCTTTCCAGCCGTTGGCTGTTTGAACATCTGTTTTTATGTGGTTGTTTTCACAATGCAAAGACAATTGTATCTGCTTTTGTAGCTTAACATTGCCATGAACACGTTTCCCATGGCATCCAGAACTGTCATCGGAGACATGCTATTTCACACTGCTAATGTGCCAAGGTTACTTGACCATTCCTTAGTGTACAATATTTAGATTATTTCAAAATGTTATTCTAAAAAATGCTACAATGTATACTATACATGGACTATGCAGCAGCTTGAAGCAATGAACTAGGTGTACACGTAGCAGCATGGATGCATTGTATCAAGATGGAAAAAAAGAAGTAGGAAGAGATTTATGGCAGAAAACCATGTAGGTAAATTAAAAACTCACATAAAACAACATTGTATCTTTTAGAAGGCTATATGCACATTTAAGGCCATGTATCACATAAGAAATGGGTGTCTTTAAAAGGGAGGGGAATGGGATTGGGGATGGATAAGGAATGAGAAGGCAAGAAAAATCAAAAGAGGGGCCAGGGTGCACGTGGATGACTGCCACTATGTCCTATGAATGAGAGTATAATTCATTCTCTGACATTTAGGTCCAAGGATGAAAACTTTTTTAAAAAAATGTGCTGCAACAAACATCTCTAAGCAATTTCATTTATCCATTTAAAAAAATGATCTAAGTACCTTCTTGGAAGGGGGACCAGTGGTGATGTTGGAGGCTGGCTCCAGATTCCCACTGTCCTCAGGGTAAAGTCCAAGGTACTAAGCTTGGAACACATGGCCCGTGAGATCTGGTCCCCACTTGCCCCTCCAGCCACAGTTCCTACCGCCTCCCTCCCTCCCCACCTTGACCACAGTCTGGCCGTGAGGAACTGCCCTCTGTCACATCCAGCACTTGACACTGTGTTCCTAATGTCGGAACCCCGCTACTCTCAACTAGCCTCATTCCTCTGCCTTTTCTCTCACTCTCCACTTCGCCTAGACAACTTTTCATCATGTATCAGGCTCACTGAGACAAAACCTTCTCATTGCACCCCTCTTCCTGTCTCCAAACATCCTCCCCATGAATGAGATGCCTCCAGTCTTCTCGGTTACCTCACTAAGGAGTGAGCCGGATTTTCAGTCAGTTCCTTGAGGAAGGACAGCATCTAATAATTCACCAGTGTATCCTCAAAAAATAATGAGGCCTTTCACTGCATACCAACTGTGACAAGTACTGCGATGAACATGTAACTCTGACCCTTTCAGTCCTCCCAACAGTCTTAAGGGGAAGTATCAGTATGATCCCCACGTTTTACGGAGGAAGAATGTAAAGTTTAGAGAGATCAACTAATTACCCAACACACACAACCAGCAAGTGGCAGAGCAGGAATTCCAAACCAGAAATTGGGCTCTTAACCTTCCCTCCCTCTTTCCCTAGTGTCCCAATGCCTAGGGCAAAGCTTTATGGGCACATAGCATATGCTCCACAAATATTTTTGAATAAACATGTATGTGGATAGATAGGCAGTTATGGTAACAGTCAGTGTGGCTTGTGGCATTCCTAAGTTTTATAAACAAGAACAAAGTGATTACATCTAGTAGATCATAAAATATTCCATAAATTAATTTTTATACTAGTTATACTAACACACAAAGAGACAAGCAGGTCGTTCTTCAAGGAATAAGAAGGGAATAGCAACATTAATACCTCTGAGTAGAGAAACATAGAAACTCTTCTAAATGCCAGAAATAAGAAATGTTCATTTTCTAGTGGAAAAAAAAAAAGGAACTGGGGAAAATGTTTAAAAACAGTTCAGAGTCCAGTGACCTCTACCCGTGCTTAGTGGTGACCAGAACAGAGAGAGCTTGAACTAAGGGTAGTGATTTTTTTTTTCTCTCATAGATTATTAAACACTTATGAGAATTCTTCTTTCAAAACAAAATAAGAATGAAAATCCATGTTTATCATCACTTTCATCCTAAGAAAGAATTGTTGCCTTGTGTTTTGTCTTGTTGCCAAACGCTCATCTAGGGACAACAGGGAAGGCAACACGGTACTGGGAGAATAATACGGGGAGGAGAAAGGCATCAGCTCTCAAAAGGGCCAACTATTTAGAAAAGAGACCAAGCAGTAGTACTGAACCATTCTTTCTGGGGAGAATATTTCCTTTATGTTCACTCTCTTATCCAACCCAACCCAAAACAGGATCCTACTTTTTGCAAAAGGTTGCCTATTTTATATGCAAATACCCACATATAAAATTGTGAGATCTGCCAGTTATATAGAACAACAAGAATGACTGAAGCTATTGAGAAAGAAAGAAGAGCAGCCCCAGACATTCAGAAGCTGGCCCGGGGCTCCCAGCTGGATCACGGTGACTCTCCCAGTATCTTAAACAAATCTCCCAGAACACCTGCCTCAGACAAGGCTGTCCTGAGACCACAATAAGATGAAAACAGAGCAAGGCCACTTCATGATTTGGGCAAAGCACACAGACAAAAACAGGTCACTCTGCCACCCACAAAATGCTGAACGCCTCCTCTGTTAGCTGAAGTGAGGGACTGCTACTTCTTTACTAATTCCAGTTTCATCCTCACCCCAGCTCCCCCCTCCCTGTAGAGGAGATTGATTGGGACACCACAGTCTAACAGCACCCAAACTAGAGTGGATCCCTGCATCCTTAGACCCTCCCCAAGCCACCCAACCAGAGCCCAGCCCTCCAAAGCTTCCTCCCAACACCCTCCGTCTAGTAAGACGCCCCTGACTTCCCACGGCCTGTGTTCTCCCGTTCAACTGCAGGGGTGTTCCTGGTGGTCTTGGGCTAAGCTTGGGGTTGACACTGTGTTTACTCATTTCCCTGTGTGTATGTGTGTACAGTTATAAGCCTTACATACATTCACATAAAATTAAGGTAGTAAGAAAATTCAGGCAATTCAAGCTCCAAAATGTACTTTTGCAACTGAACTACCTATAGGGCTAGGCCACCATGGTCAAGTGAATCAGATAGTCAGATAATTACATATTTTGCTGCATGAAGGCCTAAGCAATCACCATACACTTCAGAAAATTTCAATAACTTGATGTCCTAGTTATTCTCACTTTGCTTTTATATGTGCTTTTAATATTTTCTGCAGTGCAGAGTTTTTGAGATGTGTATTTTAAGCTATGAGTTACCTAACAAGTTAATAAATGGAGAAATGCCAAAATGCTGGCTATTTTTCATTTATTTTATTTATTTATTTTTTAAAAACATACTGACTTCTTTTTTTTCCTGTTTACAGAATCCATCATAGTTTTTATTTTTTTAATTAAAAAATTTTTTTCATTTAAATATTAATTTTCAAAAGCAGGGTACAAACTTGTATAGAGAGTATGATTACAACTAAGAAGAATAATAAAAATAAAAGATGGGTGACTAACATCTAACCATAGTTGTCCTTTAATCATTTCTTTCTACTTTGATATATTTTCCAAAATTGTTCAGTTAATATTTTTAATTTGATAATAGCAATATTATTAATTTCTAGGTTGTTTTTGTTTTTTACTCTGTGCTTCCTCCTAGGTGCTAAAACAATAATATTCTGGTTCTCTTTTTGGTAAGTCCTGATTGCTTTTACTAATAATTTCATAATTAAGAGGCTTAAAAGATACACATTCATTTATAACATCAAAACAGTACATTGCTGCTGTTCTCTGCCTACAAGTAAAATACTCTTCAAATAGTAATAAGAAATTTTATTAACTAATTCTGTTGAACTAGCTGAAAATAGGAACTACAACTGCTAAATATGGCTGATCTGTTGCAAAAGAGTAACAATTTTTCTGGTAATGTGAATTCCACCCCATGTTTTGTTCAACAGCAAAAATAAGTAATGACTGACTATTTAAAGAGGAACTGCTGCATCTTCTACAGAAGAATAGTCAATTTCATGTTGACTTTTGTAATTACAGTGACCATGTGACATTCCTGAAAACTCAGTCCTCCTTCATTAGTTTATTAAATATTCCTAATTTTTAAAGAACTTAATAAAATGATTGTCCTTTAAAAGTATGTACAAACTTCAATTTTTAGAAGTTTTTGATAAAAGGCAGGAAATAACCTAATAATGAAATAACAATCTCCTGGTTGTTACTTTGTATTTGGTGCTTGGTACCTCTCATTCTCTCTCTCTCTCCACTTGGGCCAATCTAAATTAATTGTACAATATTACTGACACCTACTCTGTGCCAGACACTGTTTTGGTTGCTTGGGCTATATCAGTAAATAAAACATATAAAAATGCCTACCCTCCTGGGGTTTACATCTAGTAGAGGGAGACAGAGAAGCTATATACATAATAAACACATTCTATAGTGCAATAGAAGAGGGCCAGTAGTGTGTAGGGAAGAAATACAACAGGGCAAGTGGGCTTGTGAGGATGAGGAGGGTTGCAATTTTAAATAAAGCATTCAGGGTGGGCCTCATTAAGAGGGTAACATTTGAGCAAAGACTTGAAGGAAGAAAGGGAGTTAGGCATAGGTATATCTGAGGGAAGGGTGTTCAGGCACAGGGAACAGCCAGTGCAAAGGCTCCAGACTGCAGCTTTTATGGCACTTTCGAGGACAGCAAAGGAGGCTGTGTGGCTTGAATGGAGTGAGCAAGGGGAAGAGGTAGCAGGAGATGAGTTTGGAGAAGTGAGAACCTTACATGCCATGGGAGGGGGTAAAATGGGATTCCCCAGAGGGTTGACCAAGGAGTGCTAAAAGAGTGTAATAAAGCATAAGGAAAGGGAAAAAGGTAGAACAACCAAGAGTAGTTGCAACTAAAAACGTGAAAGAAGCCCAGTGTCGCTCAAAAGCTTTCCACTGTAATCCACAGTAAGAAATATACTTTACAGCATCACCCAGCCGTCACACAAAAGACACACATACAAATAAAACAAACGTTTCACAAACCAATACTTACACACATTATGTTCAATGTACTCTAATTCTAGGCTATTAGATTTCTTTTCTTTATTCAATGCTGATAACATTGACTAAGTTGATTTCACAACCTAGTAATGGGTTGTGATGTACAGTTAAAAGAACACTGCTAATCAGTAATACGATCATTTTGGCTATACCCTAACATGTGGATGACATAATCAACATCACTGTCAACTCTGAGTGAGCTTTGGCTAAACACACGTAAGGCCTAATGACTTTAAACAGGGAACCACCATTAGCTCATTAATCAAAAGCCAATGTATATACAAGATACTCTGCTTTCATGACAGCTGTCGTCATATAAAAATATTGTGTGGGCTAAGTCACTATTAGGAAATGTAAAACATGTGAAATTCGGGTACATCATTTCTGACAGGCAGCCAATATTTATGGTAGTTGACTAAAGAGACTTTACTTCAAATAAACAAATGTTTAATGTTTCCGTAAAAGCGTAGACATGACCCTAATTAGTAAATTTGCTAAGAGATTTCTGTTCATTATCTCCAGACCAATCTTTAGATATATTTGTTTTAGAAAACAGTGCAAATTTTAGAACTCGATCTCAAAATGTTTTGAGAGTTTCTCAAAATGTTTGAGAACAGCTTGGTTTTATGAGTATATAAGCACTGGTACTTTTCTGAACTGTTAAATTGTCCTTTCAAAACGCAAAATTTGTTTTCAACTAGGTTATACTTTTAATATATTTTTTTGCCACTGCAAAAAGTTCTTAGATTTGCCATTGGATAGGTTCAAGTTTTATTGTACACTGGAAATATCCCCTCCAATCCAACCCACTTACCACACAGCAAGTGTCCAGTTTTTCCCACAGTGTTATCCAAAGGATCTTTCTGCAATGATGGAAATGCTCTATATCTGTGCTCTCTGTTAAGGTAGCTGCTAGCCACTTGTGGCTTTTAAGCACTTGAAATGTGGATGATGTGAAAACCTGAACAAGTCACTGCCTTGCTTAAACCCCTTTATTTCTAACAATGTTGGAAATTCCAACAATTTCCAACAAATAAAATTTAAAATCCTCAACTTGGCATTCAACACCAAGATGAGATGACCCTTGCCCGCCACTAGGTCACTGTGACCCCAGCCTCTCAAGTCTTCTTTCTGCCTCTGCAACATGCCGTGCTCCTTCTACCCTCAAAAATTGGGCACAAGGTGTTCCCTCTGCTGGGAAGTTCTTCCCACTCCCACCCAAAAGCCCTCTCACGTCCTCCTTTCCTGGCCAAAGCCTACTCATTTCTTAGGTCTCCTTCTCTTCGTGGCTCACGTATTCATTCACTCATTCAGCAAATGTTTGTTGAGTTCCATCTATGAGCCAGGCATTGTGCTAGGGGCTGGCAAGTGACAGCAAAGATGGTAGGACAATAGACAGGCTCTTTGTCCTTGTGGAGCTTTTAGTCTAGTTAGGATGACAGACTGTCTAAAATAACCAGAATAAGAGTAAATTGTGATAGCATCTTAAATCAGGGCTCTGAGCTGTACCAGAGAATAATCGCAGGTGGGAAGAGGATTCTCAGAGGATATGACATTTTCATCGAGACCCTGAAGGAAGGAAGGAGCCACATATGTGAAGAAGATGAAAAAGGGCACTGGAGAGCACTTATCACAGCACTAATTAAACTTGTCCCTGTGATTACATATTTAGTTAATGTCTGTAAAGTCCATGAGGTCAGGGACCCTGTCTATCTTGTCTTATTTTCTCATAGCACAGAAACTGGCACATAATCAATGCTCAGTAAATTCTTGTTAGTGGATGAATAAGTAAATTTTTTGAAGTCTAAAAATTAGAACAATTGCTGTAGAATAATTATGAAAGGAAAAATAACTAGTAAGTATTAATTATGATTTACTTTGGCTTATCAAGATAATTTTATCTAAAGGTTTTAAACCTTCTAAGTACAACCTGTGAAGTACAAATAATCATTTCTCAAGAATCAAGAATTTGTTGATATTCTATGAATTCTCAGAATGTCTTAGTGAAGTAACTACTCGTTGATTCTCATCTTCCATGTCCAAGTTCCTACTGGTTATTAAATTATTTACTAAATTAAGCCTCACTGAGGCCATTCCTTCCATTCGTGCCCCAGGTTCTCTCTTGGCTGTTCCAATGAGGAGCATATCAGCTCACATTGCACAGTGAGTTCATACTTCAAGTATCCATCTACACTAGTCCAAACAGATAGCATTTATAGACATGATGTAAAAACTGAAAAGGCATAGATCATGTTGTAAAGCCAGACAAGCATCCCTATGGGAATGAGGGAAACACAGAACAGTAGTTCGGAACTGGCCCTGCAGGCCTACAGTCTGGGCTCAGAGGCAGGCATAGGCAGCTGGGAGTTCCATTCTGGTGGGTACCAGGAATAAAGGTACCCCATGTGAGACAGGGGTCAGGGTGGCCTCATTATTTCAAACCAGGAAATGAGGTAAGGATGGATGAAAGGCAGGATAATGGGATGAGGGAAGATGTAGACATAGCCTCGAAGCCAGGACCTGGCAAAGCCATCTGTGACTAGGTGACTGGACCTTGGGTATCCCCAGTATGACCAAGGGTAGGAGGCCTGAGCTACAGATATAAGACTTGGCTCTGAGTTGGGAGCTGAGTGGAGGAAATCACAAGATTACTAGATAAGGGGGCAGAAGTGGAACTGGAGGTAAGGAGGAGGAGGATAAACGGAAAGAAAACCTACCTTTTAAGATGAACCTGGAAGCTAGAATTCCAAAATGCATGTGGAAGAGGATAATTACTGAGTAAAACACGGCCCACAGAATCTACAATAGGAACCTGGATTCTCTCAACATGATACAAAAATAACAGAGCAATCTGAAACTGGTGTTAAAATAAATGTCTTAGAGACCCAAAGAGATAAAGGAATGCCCTCATAAGAAGTGACAAGATATTATAAAATTTAAAAATTGGTAGAAATAAAGGAAGAACAATGGTATATTTTTAAAAATCCATTTAGATTCCTAAAAATGAAAAATACAGTCATTAAAATAAATGCATTAAGTAGAATAAATTCTATACTGGATACAGTCAATAGAGAAGTGATAAATTGGAAGATAGTAATGAGGAAATGACTGCTACATATCCCTATATATACACACATATGTATGATATGTGCATATGATATATGTACATGATATATACACATATATGATTTTTAAACTGGGCAGGAAGAAAATGCACTTTGTTTCAAGATAGTCCTTACCCTTCTAGAGAGAGAAGAGACAATGGTACAAAGGCAGCATCAACTATATCCATAATATCTTAATATTTAAAATATTTAAAGCAAATGTGACAAAATTTCTCTGTACTTCCCCAATGTTTGAAAATTTAAAGGACTTGCCTTATTATAGTCAGTACTACAGATAACCATTTACTTTAAAACTGGGACCAGATATAAAACACAACACCATGTCCTTAATTTGTAAAGAAGATAGGCTGGTAAATACGTTTTAAAAAATCAGTTATATGGTGTGGACATGGTTTTCAGCAAAGAAAGCCCTAGTCCCTGTATCTACTTAGGGCTGTGATAAAGGGAACAGACTTGAGTTGCAGCTAAAGAGATTTAGATTAGACATTAGAAATAACTTCATATCTCTGCAAGATGTTCAAGATTGCCTGGGGATTTTGAGAACAAGAGCTTTGCTGAAACAGCTTAGATCCTAGCCTACTTGGAACTAGAAGGGATTATCGATGTCATAGATGTCCTTTGAAATTTGAGATTCTGTCTGCCAACTCTATAGATCTGAAGATCTTAACTGATCTACTCAGAATCTACAGCAAGGAAGAAAGGACAAAGAGGAAGAGAACAAGAAATCTTGGCCGTCAGTCCTCATAAGAGCTTTTCCTAACATGAGAAGCTAGCGGAGCAGGACCGAGGCAACCAAGGCTCTGGGGGGGCCAGTGAAACAGGGTAAGGCACTGCTCCACCTGTATTCCAGGCTACTTCTCTCCATCATCAACAAGCATTTGTAGAGGATCTTTCACATTCCACACTGTGGAAGGTGCTCTGCAGAATGAATATGGGAAAGGATAACATCATTGCTTATTCTTAAAAAGTGTACAATCAAATTTGAAAAGGCCCATGCATGTGAAATAATTAGAAAAACATAACACAGCAATTGATAATCAAGGCCGAGCACTTCAGTAGTAAAGACTGTGGACTGAGCTCACTGGTAATGAAGAGGGGTTTATGAGGAGTCTTGGGGGATGGATGGAACTTGAACAGTCAGAGAAGGGTTGAGGGCATTTCAGAGTCTGCTAAATGTGGGCTAAAGCCAGAGGGAGGAATATTCCTGAATATCAGAGAATGTTGTTAAACGGAGGGTCTGGCTATAGTGCAGATGTTTTGGAGAGCATGGGAGGTGGTGAAGTGAAATAGTTGATTAGTGGTGTGTGGTCAGAGAATGCTCTGAAAATCAGCCAGAGAATTCTAGACTTGAGGAGGCAGTGGGGGAAGAAGCCAGTGTGTGTTCTTGAGTAGGTCAGGGATGTATTGAAAACCACGTTTCCAAGATTTGTTTGGCAGCAATTTTCACAATTAAATATTTCACATGGATTAGGTATACAATACAAGTCTGCATGCATTTTCTGCTCCTTTTTTCTGTTAAAATATATAAATTTTGTTGTTGTTGTTAAATGACCACTCAGTTACTTTAGAACACACTTATGGAAAGAAGCCCAGGTATAATTGGACTGACCTTATCATCAGTCAGACAACATCTGCTGAGCCTTAACCTGGAGTTTAGAACCCTTTCCCAGTGGTTTGTCCTTCTTTAGATTTTCACTGCATATAAGCACTATTTCTCAGAAAATAGCAGTAATTGTATTAACAGCTAATTTGGCAGATATGAAAAATTCAGACTTCTTAAATATAGAATTTCAACGATTTTATTCCAAATCCCCAACGTAATGCGTGTATAATGCTCCCGGGCCATTCGGAAAGGGCATTAGGGTTATGCTGGAAGGCACAGTGTGTCAGAGCCTCAGGCGGAGCCCTGAACTGACAGCAGGGACGTGGGTTCAGTCCCAGCTCAGGGTCTCGTCAGTTGTTCTCCTGAGTCCGGCCCCTTCCTCAGTCCAAGTTTCATCTAAAATTTGGGGGGGGGGGGGGTGAAGATGGATAAACTAAAAAAGTAGGTTTTAGCTCAAATGTATAAAAATACATTTATTTATGTAACAGGGGTTCTAGTTTGAGCCTAGCCTGACATATTTTTAGGGCATAACCGAGCATACTTGGCAGGTGGGTAGGAAGAGTCTAGTTGCATGAGGATAGAGTTCTCTTGGGAGATGAACCCATTCTTAGAGAGCTAAGCCCATGCTTGGTTCAAAACCAGGTCTCTAGCACTACAGAATGGAGACAGTATGGAGTACATGCTCTACTATTTAGAGCCTCTTGGCCCAGGCCCCATGAACTGGTGGTTGAATTCTAGGAAAAATTCAGAGACATTGAAGTACAAATTACTCACAAGACCGCTTAAATCAGTTGAGTATTTTCAACTGCAGGGAATTCAAATCCCTGACTAAGGCTGGCATGAACAATAAGAACATTTAACTATATAAACAGATTCCAAAGGTACAGCAGCCTTAGTTTCATCCTAAGCCTGGTTCTCTTCGTGCTCACAATTTGGCTGCCAGTGGCAATGGGAGCTACATGCTTCCTGGTTTACACTGAAGCATGAAATAGAAGTCCTTCTTTTTTTTCCTACCTATACTATCTCAGATTACATGCCCATCCCTGGCCTAATGACAGTGGCTGGGTGACTACCATTGACTTAAATGAATCCGGTTCTATCCTTGGAGATCTAGGTGGTCATCAAATCCCTTGAGATGTGTAGAAGAGGGATAAGTTTCTGAAAAGCATTTTGGTTCTGTAAGGTACTAATGAATATTCTGCAGGGCAGTGAACATCTTCCATGACTCTGATCCAGTATCTGGGGAGGCGGGGAACAGAGAACAACTCCTAGTGGGTGAAAAAACTTACTGTTAGGGCACCAGAACACTGGGGTGTTGACAAGTATGGGTGTCTCTGATAGCTTTATAAGACTTGAAAGGCCATTTGTTCCTCAAATGTCCACAATGTAGTTTTGGTAATTTTGGTAATTTCATATTCTTTAATATGAAATGGGTTTCTCATTCACTGCTATTGACTCGGGCAGAAGTGACATGTTCCATGCAGCTGGAAGGAAGTTGCCTACAAGAAGTTATCAACTATGTGTGAGGATTGGAGACTATACCAAAATGTACAAATGATGGCTGGGATTTGGGATGAGTGAAAATTCAAGAAATGCATTTGGACAGGCCTCTGGGGATTTGGCTAAAGCAAAGAATGGAAGATATTTATAGCAATGGTTTTTCCTTGATGCATGGTATAATTATACTTTGAATCATGAATCCAGCTTATTTCTTGATAGGTGTGTTTGAACTGCAGAAATTCTAGCTCAGCTTTTACCTCTGCTGATGGCATCATTTTAATGTTAGTGCCTATTGTTATATGCCTCCTTTCTTTACCAATAAGACCTCCTTGAGCTTATGAGAGGAGCTGTGTTCCCTACTTCTTTCAAAGCATCTACTTTGCATGTAAACAGAGAGCCTGGCTGCGGCGTAACTGAATTTCTATGCACAGAAGTGTGGTTTCCTGATAAAGAAAATGAAACCCTGTCTCCAAGTCCTTATGAGTCCAACATGCATGCTAACTTTTTTTTTAACTGTACCTCAAACTCACACTGAACAATCCTATTCTATTCCAAAGGAAAAAAAGAGTTAAACTTATGTTACATGCCTGTAAGGCATTTTAAAGTTAATCAGGCCCTTTGGGTCTAATTTAATTTGTGTAAGATTGCTGTTGATGATTAGAATAGCTATTTAAGATTTTTGTTAACAGTCTATTACGTGGACTTAATGGAAACACTCCAAAGGCAGTCTGTTCACTTTCCCCTGTCAAATTCAGGTTACAGAGACTTCACAGATGTTGTAAGTAGACATCAATATGAAAAGGGGATAGAACACAAATTAAAATCATAAGTGTACTTAAACTGCCAACTTTGAGCTTTGGTTAAAAACATCTGTCACATAAAAGCAAACATTCAGAGCTATTGTGTCTTGTAACAATTGTCTTTATTTTTCATATCTTTGGCATTTTCATCATTTTATGTTACTGCTCCCTTTGGAATTTTTTGTATGAATGCTGGCTTTCTATAATATCACTGATTTCTCTACACAAACAGCGTTTGTAAGCCTTTTGTACCAATACTATAAAGTGAGTGGATCCCAAGTATGGCTGGGATCCCGGATGGTCTCATAGAACCCACAAAGTCCACTGACTATTGCAAAGCACTTGAAGAAAGTGGGTGTATTTAGCTTGTTCGGGCCCATATTAAACCAAACTAGCACTTTGATTTCCCCTACAAGGTTGTTTTTCTTCAATTAAATTTTTACACTTAACATTCTTACAGACATTAAACGACCATGAGTAACACTTTGGTCCAGTGCTTCCTTTAGTGTAATCAAGGAAATTTCAGGATGTTCTTGAGCTGTCTCCTGTTATTTGTTATCGTCAAACAAACATTTTTTTTTCAGATTTAAGATTTCATTGCTCATATTCCTTTGTCCCATAGCTTTAATTTTTTTATTCCTTTATTCTGTTTCCACTTTCTGTTACTCAGGCTTTGTGTTTCAAAACCACAGCCCTTCTAATTCATCTTTCTGTTCTTACTTTCCTCTTCCATCTCCTTGATTTCCTTTTCCCTCCTTTACTCTTTTTCCTTTTACAGAATGAGAGACGCTTCGAGAGGATGGTAAGTGTCCTGTGAACGGCAGCTGAGCATCCACTCACCGTCAGGAAGAGCAGGAGACTGGGAGCGCATCCCCAGCGCCACATCCCACTGCCCAGGAACACTCCTTGCTTCTCCAGTGGTTGGTGAGGACCGTGGCTATACAGGGCAGCACAGACGCTGAAGCTGCAGGCACATATTTTGAAAATAATCAGGTCACTCATTGAGTGGGAAGGGGCTGTACCAAAATGCTAATCTTTATTTATTCTTGATTTAACCTTAATGATGATAGGTTATGATATTGCAACTTATACATTATAATCAGTCAGGTGTATCTGCCTGCTCTAACAATTAAGCGCTTATGTGGAAAGCATTGTCTTGATAGGCATTTGGCTGCAGGTTCACCATACAGTACTCTTATCCTAAAACGATTATTTAAAGTGTATTTATTCATAAAGTGGAACATAAGATTTAGATTAAACCCATTCCTTATTTTAGAAAAGGAATCTCTACTTTATAGTGTTTTATTAAATGGGTAATTGACATTAAGAAAAGGGATTTAAAAAACGAATAGAAAATGTTGTGGATCATCCACCCCTCCCACAAGCCCAGCCGCATCCACTCGCTTCCTGATTGCCCCAGGCTGCTCACCAGAGTCTCCTTCCTTAGATTGTCATTTGCACCATCTATGAGATTATATCAACTCTCACTTCCTTTTCATTCAAAATGAAATGTCTCTTATAGTAAAGCTGAGAATATGTTCAATCTCATGAATGCTGACACTCATATACAAATGCAATCACATTCCCCCCATAACTACTTACATAATTTTTTTTCTAACATCTTTATTGGAGTATAATTGCTTTACAATGTTGTGTTAGTTTCTGCTGTATAACAAAGTAAATCAGCTATATGTATACATATATCCCCATATCCCCTCCCTCTTGTGTCTCCCTCCCACCCTCCCTATTCCACCCATCTAGGTGGTCACAAAGCACCGAGCTGATCTCCCTGTGCTATGCAACTGCTTCCCACTAGCTATCTATTTTACATTTGGTAGTGTATATATGTCAATGCCACTCTCTCACTTCGTCCCATCTTACTCTTCCCCCCCCATGTCCTCAAGTCCATTCCATACATCTGTGTCTTTATTCCTGTCCTGCCCCTATGTTCATCAGAACCATATTTTTCTTTAGATTCCATATATATGTGTTAGCATACGGTATTTCTTTTTCTCTTCTGACTTACTTCACCCAGTATGACAGACTCTAGGTCCATCCACCTCACTACAAATAACTCAATTTCATCTCTTTTTATGGCTGAGTAATATTCCGTTGTATATATGTGCCACATCTTCTTTAACTATTCATCTGTCGATGGACACTTAGGTTGCTTCTATGTCCTGGCTATTGTAAATAGTGCTGCAATGAACATTGTGGTACATGTCTCTTTTTCAATTATGGTTTTCTCAGGGTATATGCCCAGTAGTGGGATTGCTGGGTCGTATGGTAGTTCTATTTTTAGTTTTTTAAGGAACCTCCATACTGTTTTCCATAGCGGTTGTATCAACTTACATTCCCACTAACAGTGCAAGAGGGTTCCCTGTTCACCACACCCTTTCCAGCATTTATTGTTTCTAGATTTTTTGATAATGGCCATTCTGACTGACGTGAGGTGATACCTCACTGTAGTTTTGATTTGCACTTATCTAATGATTAGTGATGTTGAGCATCTTTTCATGTGCCTCTTGACCATCTGTATGTCTTCCTTGGTGAAATGTCTATTTAGGTCTTCTGCCCACTTTTTAACTGGATTGTTGTTTTTTTTTTGATATTGAGCTCCATGAGCTGTTTATATATTTTGGAGATTAATCCTTTGTATGTTGTTTCATTTGCAAATATTTTCTCCCATTCTGAGGGTTGTCTTTTTGTCTTGTTTATGGTTTCCTTTGCTGTGCAAAAGCTTTTAAGTTTAATTAAGTCCCATTTGTTTATTTTTATTTTTATTTCCGTTACTCTAGGAGGTGGGTCGAAAAAGATCTTGCTGTTGTTTATGTCAAAGAGTGTTCTGCCTCTGTTTTCCTCTAAGAGTTTTATAGTGTCTGGTCTTACATTTAGGTCTTTAATCCATTTTGAGTTTATTTTTGTGTATGGTGCTAGATAGTGTTCTAATTTCATTCTTTTACATGTAGCTGTCTAGTTTTCCCAGTACCACTTATTGAAGAGGCTGTCTTTTCTCCATTGTATGTTCTTGCCTCCGTTGTCTTAAATTAGGTACCCATATGTGTGTGGGTTTATCTCTGGGCATTCTATCCTGTACCATTGATCTATATTTCTGTTTTTGTTCCAGTACCATACTGTCTTGATTACTGTAACTTTGTGGTATAGTCTGAAGTCAGGAAGCCTGATTCTTCCAACTCCATTTTTCTTTCTCAAGATTGCTTTGGCTATTCGGGGTCCTTTGTGTTTCCATACGAATTGTAAAATTTTTTGTTCTAATTCTGTGAAGAATGCCATTGGTAGTTTGATAGGGATTGCACTGAATCTGTAGATTGCTTTGGGTAGTATAGTCATTTTCACAATATTGATTCTTCCAATCCAAGAAAATGGTATATTTCTCCATCTGTTTATGTCATCTTTGATTTCTTTCATCAGTGTTTTATAGTTTTCTGAGTACAAGTCTTTTGCCTCCTTAGGCAGGTTTATTCCTAGGTATTTTATATTTTTGTTGCAATGGTAAATGGGATTGTTTCCTTAATTTCTCTTTCTGATTTTTCATTGTTGGTGTATAGGAATGCCAGAGATTTCTGTGCATTAATTTTGTATCCTGCAACTTTACCAAATTCATTGATTAGCTCTAGCAGTTTTCTGGTGACATCTTTAGGATTGTCTATGTATAGTATCATGTCATCTGCAAACAGTGACAGTTTTACTTCTTCTTTTCCAATTTGTATTCCTTTTATTTCTTTTTCTTCTCTGATTGCCATGGCTAGGACTTCCAAAACTATGTTGAATAATAGTGGTGAGAGTGGACATCCTTGTCTTGTTCCTGATCTTAGAGGAAGTGCTTTCAGTTTTTCACCATTGAGAATGATGTTTGCTGTGGGTTTGTCATATATGGCCTTTATTATGTTGAGGTAGGTTCCCTCTATGCCCACTTTCTGGAGAGTTTTTATCATAAATGGGTGTTGAATTTTGTCAAAAGCTTTTTCTGCATCTATTGAGATGATCTATTGATATGGTTTTTATTCCTTAATTTGTTAATGTGGTGTATCACATTGATTGATTTGCGTATATTGAAGAATCCTTGCATCCCTGGGATAAACCCCACTTGATTGTGGAGTATGATCCTTTTAATGTGCTGTTGGATTCTGTTTGCTAGTATTTTGTTCAGGATTTTTGCATCTATGTTCATCAGTGATATTGGTCTATAATTTTCTTTTTTTGTGATATCTTTTTCTGGTTTTGGCATCAGGGTGATGGTAGCCTCATTGAATGAATTTGGGAGTGTTCCTTACTCTGGATTTTTTTGGAAGAGTTTGAGAAGGATCGATGTTAGTTCTTCTCTAAATGTTTGATAGAATTCGCCTGTGAAGCCATCTGGTCCTGGACTTTTGTTTGTTGGAAGATTTTTAATTACGGTTTCAATTTCATTACTTGTGATAGGTCTGTTTATATTTTCTAATTCTTCCTAGTTCAGTCTTGGAAATTGTACCTTTCCAAGAATTTGTCCACTTCTTCATGGTTGTCCATTTTATTGGCACATAGTTGTTTGTAGTAGTCTCTTATAATCCTTTGTATTTCTGCAGTATCATTTGTTACTTCTGCTTTTTCATTTCTGATTCTGTTGATTTGAGTCTTCTCCCTTTTTTTCTTGATGAGTCTGGCTAATGGTTTATCAATTTTGTTTATCTTCTCAGAGAAACAGCTTTTAGTTTTATTGATCTTTGCTATTGTTTTCTTTGTTTCTACTTCATTTATTTCTGCTCTGATCTTTATGATTTCTTTCCTTCTACTGAATTTGGGTTTTCTTTGTTCTTCTTTCTCTAGTTGTTTTAAGTGTAGGGTTAGATTGTTTATTTGAGATTTTTCTTGTTTCTTGAGGTGAGATTGAATTGCTATAAACTTCCTTCTTAGAACTGCTTTTGCTGCATCCCATAGGTTTTGGGTCGTCATGTTTTCGTTGTCATTTGTTTCTATGTATTTTTTTATTCAAAGTGGCAGAATACACTTTCTTCTCAAGTGCACAGGTAACATTCTCCAGGATAGATCACAACTTGGGTCACAAATCAAGCCTCGGAAAATTTAAGAAAATTCAAATTGGGTCAAGCATCTTTTCTGACCACAACGTTATGATATTGGAAATCAATTATAGGAAAATAACTGTAAAAAACACAAATACATGGAGCCTAAACAGTGCACTACTAAATAACCAAGAGATCCCTGAAGAAATCAAAGAAGAAATACAACTTACTTTGACATACATCATATTCTAAAGATTTATGTAGGTTGATTTGTATCCAGTGCCTTCATCCTAACTGCTACATGGTTTTCTATTCTATGTAAACCACTCTATTCACACGTTGAGTTGAGCTAGTCCTTAGATGCCGTTACAAAAGTGTTGCAATGAATGCCTGTGTCTTTGGCCGTTTTGCACATGTTGGAGAGGTTCTTTAGGATCTACACCTAGATGTGGAACTGCCTTGTTGTAGGTTATGTGGGCCTTCAAATTTATTAAGCAATATTAAATTTTTCAAAGTGATTGTAGCAATTTACTCTCTAACCAATGATTTTTTTAAAGTTCTTTTTCTCTCACGTCCTTAACAACATTCTGTGTGGTCAGATTCAAATATATTCTTTGCCAAAACCAATGAGTGAAAAGGGTGATCTCAATGTTTCTTTAATTTCTCTGGGTACTGGTGAGATTAACCATGTTTTCACATGTTTATTGGTTATTCAAGTTTATTCCTCTATAAATTGCCTATTCACATTCTTTGCCCATTTTTCCTATTGGGCTATCACTTTTTCTCATTGATTTGTTGGAATTCTTTACACAGTAGTAATTGTCTTCTGTGTGCTATGCAAATATCCTAGTGTGTGCCTTGCTATTTCACTTTGTATATCATATTGTCTGGATTTTCTTAAAATTTAAGATATTTAATCTAATTATCTTTTTTATGGTTTATGTTCTTGAATTTTATATAGTAATAGTAACTACTTCTCTATTCCAATACCATAAAGATATTATTTTCTATTTTCTTCCAAACTTTTACAATATTGCATTTTTTACATTTAGGTTTTTCATCTACCTAAGTAGCCAGTTTCCCCAAGACCACTAACTGTAATGCTGCTTCTGTCATATGCCAAATGTCTATGTCTAAGTTCTTGAGTGTGTAGACTTCTTTGTCCTTGGTGTTCTGAAGTTTCACTGTGATGTGTCTAACTATGGTCCTATTATTTTCATTCAAGAGTGAGGTAAAATAGTCTTTCAGAGCAACAAAGCCTGAGAAATTGACTAGATCTTTGCTGAAAGAGCTGCTGAATATTCTTCAGGAAGAAGAATGCTGAAACCAGATGAGAGAATTGAGATGTAAGAAGCAATGCATCTTTGCCTTATTTGGCAAAGATGCAAATAAAACAAAAACAAGTTCTGACTACCAAACAGTAATCATTATACATGTTGGCTATTCTAAGGGTTATTTAACAGCCAATTTCTTCTTAACTATATCATAAAAGGTAAGAAAGGGAAAGGCAGAAAAAATCACAAAAAGAGTAAATAGAAGGTGGAAGATTTTGAGAAATCTGTGCTGGTTGAGATCAATTTTGTGCTTTTCTCTCTCTCTCTCTCTCTTTTTTTTCCATTAAGCTAATTAGTGAAAAATAACAAGTTTATGCATTTTTTAAAATATTGAGAATTTGCAGATTTTTTAGTTTGAAATAGTATAAGCATCTCACAAAAGTTATTTTAAGCTTTAGAAAATAAGTAAATATCCAAAAGGTGGGAGCAACACAAGTATCCATCAGTGGATGAATGGATAAACAAAATGTGGTAATATACACATAATAGAATATTATTCAGCTTTAAAAAGGAAATTCTGACATATGTTACGATGTGGATAAACTTTGAGGACACTATGCCAAGTAAAATAAGCCAGTCATCAAAAGACAAACAGTGTGTAATTCCACTTGTATGAGGTACCTAGAGTAATCAAATCCATAGAGACAGAATGTAAGTGGTGGTTGCCAGCAGTGCAGGGGGAGGAGAATGGGGAGGTTTTTTAAAAAAATAAATACAGACTTCCAGTTTCACAAAAGATGAAAATAGTTCTGGAAATGGATGATAATGATGGTTGCACAACAATGTGAGTGTATCAATACTTAATACCACTGAAATGTACACTTTAAAATGGTGAAGAGGGTAAAATTTATGTTATGTGTATTTTAAGACAATTAAAAAAATAATTTAAAGAAATGAGTAAAATTATCTTTAGATTTGTTTTATAGTGTGTCCAGGGGTGAAAGTATTTCTGAGAGAGAAGTCAATTGCTCTGTCAAGGTTCTAAGACACCAAGCCCAGTCTCATGGGGTCATACCTTATCCACCTCCCACAATGCGATATCCAATTGGTCCCTGCTCACTGGAGTCAACTCTAGAATCTCTTCCCCTCTCTGTAGGACTTCGGTCAGGCCCTATCATTTCTTACTTTAATTAACACAATAAAATTGTAACCAGTCTCTCTGATATCATCTATTTTCCATACTACAAGCTGAGTGATCTTCCAAAAGCATGAATATGTTTTAAAAAAAGAAGAAAAAATAATGGACAAGGAGAAGACAGTGATTAACAATGTGAAATGAGGCAGAAGAGTCAAGGAGAAAATGCAGCCTGAGACGGAGGTGATGGGATGGTGTCCTTCAAGTGAGAATAGTTTAACTCGTGGAGACAGAAGCCAGTGACAAGGGGTAAGAAAAAAGTGAAGAAAGTAAAATGTAATTGCCTGTCTGCCTAGAATTCCCTCTCTGATTTGTCTGCCAGGCAAACACTTAGTCTTTAAAGACCAAATAAATGACATCTTTTTCACAAAGTCTTCCTTAATATCTTCAGGAAAAGTTGAGAGCTTCCCTTTTCCCATATCAGAGTCCTTTGTTCTTGCTTTTACTATGGGATTTATTAAATCTCTCTAATTATTTTTTTCATCACGTCCTGTCACTAGACTGTGAACCCTCGGGAGAAGATATTATTTTCTATTTATCTTTGTATCCCCAGATCCTAGCATGATATGAACAACATAGTGCTGGTTGAATGAATGAATGAATGAATGGTGTTGAAAATATCTATAACTTAAGATCTTAATCTAATTAATTCTTCCCCACCCAGTGGAAAGCTACTACATCAGAGTCTATTGAGATCTATCTCCCTGACCACCCTGAAGAAGAGGGTCATGATGTATGGGTGGATATATGATACCCACTCAGAAATCCCATCATGTAGGTCTAGAAACATTTGCACGATAGTCATAATTAATGCATAGCACACAGCCTGCAGCCAGGCATAGATCAACACATTTTGTGCATAACCTGTAAATTCTTGTTTCAGCTCCACTGCTCCCAACTTTTTGTTCAGGAGTTGGCGCACAAGCCAAATTCAGACTGCCACCTGTTTTTGTAAATAAAGTTTTATAAAAACACAGCCATGCTCATTTATTTACCTATTGTCTATGGCTGCTTTCATGCTACAAAGGCAGAGTTGTTGGGTAGTTGTAACAGAAATTGTATAGTTTGCTTAGCCTAAATCATTCACAGTCTGGACCTTTAGAGAAAACTTTTGCCAATGCTGGTTTAGTCGATAGGCTAAAACTGTATAAGTAAACATGATTTCATGTCTTACAATACGTTAGGTGAATGGTACAATCTTTTGGTTTAAGCTCTTAATATTATACCCAAATTGTCGCTACCATGAAATGCATTTTCCACTTTTCATAATCTCAGCTGTTTAAGTGAAAGAAATGAATGCACTAACACATAATTCAAGATGTTACTATTTTTAGGTTCACTCTTCATCCACTGTTCTTCTCTCATCATACACGACACTCTTAAAATTGTAGATGAAAATTCATTTTAACTTGAATTACTAACCTCTGTTAAATTATACTGTATTGCTTATTAAGTGAGCATTATTATCCACATTAAATCTGTCACCAGTGAAAAATTACACACAAAAGAGTGTAATCCCCTCATTAGACTGAGGCCCCAGGGTGTGCCTGAAAATGCACAGAGGCCCCCAATACTCAGCTTTCTTTGTGGAGCTCTGACTTTGCTGAAAGATGTCTAGAAACTGAGGTAGTCAAGGCAGTTCGCTGCTGGCTACACATCTGTACAGAACTCAGAAGCACTGTTTATTCCAGCAGAGATCTGGAATAAATTATCCTTAATAATTTGGCTCCTGAAATAGCTGTTTCAAATGTTAGACTATGTGAACTTGCATATCATGGGGGCGCTCACATCTAAAGCATGATCCTTCTATTGTTCCTAAGTCCACTAGAATCTAAACGCCATGGGACTTTTATCCTGTATCTCCAGGCCCAGAAATAGTCCTTAGCACATAGTAGGTACAAAATAAATGTTTGTTGAATAAATTTATTATGAAAATTCCATCGCAAATATGGGAGATCCTAGAGGGCATTTTTGAAGACCAAGGAAAGTTTAAGCTCATTCACACTGAGTATGAATGTTGAACTTTGAGGCTTTACAGCATTGTTTAGCCATATTTAAAAGGAATGTGTGTGTATGTGTGTAATTAAGGTAACTTTTTGACAGATAAACAACCTATACCCTGAGGACAATGCACAACACCTAATGAGGGGAAAAAACTTAATTTCCGTATAAGATGAAGAAAGTTACAAGTGTCTGTCTCTCTTACCCTAACAAGGAGAACAGGCCAGAAACACTACAAATTCATAGTTCGATTTGTTGTTGTTTCTGTTTATTTGCTTTATACCCATCAGAGAACCCACGAGACAAAAAACAAAGACAAAAACACCTACATTAACTACAGTTTAGAAAGAATCAAGCCCTTCCTAGTAGAGGGGTCCTACAGCTGCTTTCACCCCTAGGGGCATGTTGGAAGGATCATAAAAAGGAAGGGAGAAACAGGCCTATCTTCAAACACATTTTCAATGATTGCATTTGGGCTGGCAAAGTAGATTGGAATCACAAGGTGCCCAGTAATAAAGCTAGTCTGTACCCACTCAGCCTGCACTGGAGTGCATGGGAGTAGTACACTAAAAGTTGGTGCCAGAGCAGGAAAGCTGATGAATTTCCTCCAGAGGTACATCAAGTCTTCCCCAAGTAGAAGAAAGTGGCCTGCTAAAGTGGAAGCAAGGCAGGAGTGATGAGAGAGAATCTCCAAGGTATATGAATTTCATTGATTGTAAGGCAGCGACGCAGTAAAGTTTGTGTACAGGGCAGCATAGCTGACAGTAGTCCTCTCCTAAGAGCATGGGCTTTCACCTAGTGCAAGGCAGCAGCATGCAGAAGCTGGGGGAAAAGAAGGAGAACTGAGAGAAAAGCCCCCTACCCCAAGGCACACCAGGCCTTTACTGAGTACACTGTAGCTGCCTACCAAAAGCTAGAGGAAGGACATCAGAGTGGAAAGAGATATCTCAAGCTTCTATAATGTGGAGGCAGAGTTGTGGAGCAAAAACAATGCCACAGAGACCCAAAAAGTTCCTGGCTGGGTTATAAAGCACAAAGAGGTGGCCCACAGTTTAGAAAGCTGGGTGTTGGGCTGCGAAGCTGGGAGAAATTTC
Organism: Balaenoptera physalus; assembly: GCF_965194825.1. Lineage (NCBI taxonomy): Eukaryota > Metazoa > Chordata > Mammalia > Artiodactyla > Balaenopteridae > Balaenoptera > Balaenoptera physalus. The sequence continues at coordinate 64,749,335 of NC_138899.1, read as the reverse complement.
CAGAGTCCTGCAAGCTCTAGGATTCCAAGATATACAAAGAAAAGTCCTGATTCCACTCTTAAAACTCATGAAACCAGCCATGAACTAAATCTAAATACCTGCAACAAAGCTCAGAACCAGCCCAACTACAGATCAGATTGACCAGGCCTCCAACTGCAGAGGACTAACAGAGCAAGGGCCATGCTATTTGATAGGAGTAAATATTATTTTCCTCCATCTCTACTGTTCTTTTAAACTTCATGGCCAGTATACAACAACCAAATTTGAGATACTAAGAAGAGTAGGACAGTGTGACTCACAGTCAAGAGAAAATGTCATTAGAAGTAGATCCACAAATGGCCCAAATTTTAACAACAGAGGAAACTAGTTATGGGGTACGTGGCAACTATATTATCTTTGCAACTGTTTTGTAATCTAATACTGTTCTTTAAAAAAATTTTTTTCCTGAAACACCTGTGGGACAATACCAAACCATCTAATATACATGTAATTAGTGGCCCAGAAGGAAAGGTGAGAGAAAATGGAGCAGAAAAAATATTTGAAAAACTAATGGCCAAGAATTATCAAAATTCTTGAAAAACACCAAGCCACACACTTAATAAGCTCAGTGAATACCAAGCAGGCTTAAAACAAACAACAACAAAAACATATCGAGGCACATTATAGTCAAACTGGTGAAAACCAAAGGTAAAAAGAAAATCCTAAAAACATCCCAAGAAAAAAAACACATTACATTCAGAACATCAACAAGAATAATGACGGCTTTTCCTTAGTAAAAATGGAAACCAGAAGAAAATAGAACAACAACTTTATGATGAGGAAATAAAAGAAAAAAATCAACATAGAATTTGATATATATCTCAGCAGTGTTTAGTAGTTTTAACAATATTGTGTGTGTGTGTGTATACACACTGCTGATATACATATTAATAATGTTTGATAGTTTTAACAATGTTTAGGATAGATGGATAGTTACATAGATAGATAGATAGATATAGATAGGTAGATAGATAGATAGATATAGATTCTGAGACCATGTTCATAGGTGAAAGATTCAATATTAAGATGTTGGCTGTCTCTGAATTGATCTATAGATTCATCACAATCCCAGCTGAAATCTCAAAAGGGTCTTTTGTAGGAAATGAAACGTTAATTTTAAAGTTTGTATGAGAATGCAAGGAATCTAAAATAGCCAAATTAAATTTGAAAAATAAGAACAAGGTGAGAAGATTAACACTACCTGACTTCAAAGCTGAGTATAAAGCTGCATTAATCAAGACAATACAGTTTTGGCATAAAGATAGACAAAGAGATAATGACACAGATTAGACAGTCCAGTAATAGACTCTCACACAGATGAACAACTGATTTTTAACAGAGGTGCAAAGGCAATTCAATGGAGAAAGGATAGTCTTTGTAACAGTGGTGCTGGAACAATTGGGCATCCATATTTTAAAAAAAGAACTTTGATTCGCATCTCACATCATATACAAAAATCAACTCAAAATGAATCATATACATAAATGTAAAATGTAAAATTATAAATCTTCTGGAAAAAACATAGGAGAAAATCTTTGTTATCCTGCATTAACAGAGATCTTAGCTGCAACACCAAAAGCATAATCCACAAAAGAAAAAAATGATAAATTGCACCACATCAAAATAAAAGACTTCTCCTGCAAAGGCAATGTCAAGAGAATGAAACAAGAAGCCACAGACTGGGAAAAAATATTTCTAAAGCATATATCTGATAAAGGACTTGTATCCAGAATATATAAAGAACTTTCAAAACTCAGTAATAAGGAAAGAAACAACCCAATTAAAAATTGGGCAAAAAATTTGAACACTTTATCAAGGAACATACACATATGGCAAATAAGCACATGAAATGATGCTTTACACCATCTGGAATGTAAATCGAAACCACAATGAGATAACACCTATTAGAATGGCTAAAATTAAAAAGACGGATTGTACCAGTGCTGGGGAGGGTGTGGAGTGAGTGCAACGGCTCATGTACTACTGGTAGGAATGTAAAATGGTCCAATCACGTTGGAAAATTTTCGACAGTTTCTTAAAAAGGTAAACATACATTTACTGTATGACTCATTCATTCCATTCTGCGATGGTTAATTTTGTGTGTCAACTCAATTGGGTCACTGGGTGCCCAGATATTTGGTTAACCATTATTCTGTGTGTGTCTGTGAGGGTGTTTCTGGATGAGATGCATGTTTGAATCAGTTAGAGTAAAGCAGATTGCACTCCCCGCCCTGGGTGGGCCTCGCCCAATCTGTTGAGGGCCTGAGTAGAACAAAATGGCTGAAGAAGGATGAATTCACTCTCTCTGTCTGATCATCTTTGAGCTAGAACATCAGTCTTCTCCTGCCCTGGGATTTGGACTCAGACTGGAACTTACACCATTGGCTCTCCAGGTTCTCAGACTTTTGGACCCACACTGGAACTGTACCAATATTTCTCTTGGGTTGCCAACTTGCCAACTGCAGATTTGAGGACTTCACAGCCTCCATAATCAAGTGAGACAATTCCTTATAGTAAATCCTTTCTGTCTCTCTCTCTCTCTCTCTCTTTATCAATCAATCAATCATCTATCTATCTACAAATGTGTCTATATAGATATTTATTATATATATCCTATTTGTTCTTTTTCTCTGGAGAACCCAGACTAACACACACCCTCAGGTGTTTACCCAAGAAAAATGAAAACATTAGGTCTACACAAATACTATACACAAATGATAATAGGGTGGGAGGGAGACGCAAGAGGGAGGGGATATGGGGATATATGTGTACATATAGCTGATTCACTTTGCTATACAGCAGAAACTAACACAAGATTGTAAAGCAACTATACTCCAATAAAGATGTTAAAAAAAATTTATCTAATAGTAAAAAACTAGAAATAAGCCAAATATTTGCAGGTGAATACATGAACAGAATGTAGTAGATCTATACAATTAAATACTACTCAGCAATAAAAAAGGAACTCCTTATATACACACCACATGGATGAATCTCAAAACCACAATGATGAGAAAAAGAAGCTAAATAGAAAAGACTATATACTATATAATTCCATTTATATAAAGTTCTAGAATAAGGTAACAAAAAATTGATTAGTGGAGGGAGTGTTGAACTGCAAAGTGACATGAAAAAACTTTGGGTGGTAATGGGAATGTCCTATGTTCTGATTATGGTGCCAGTTTAACAGGGAGGTACATCTGTCAAATTCATTAAATTGTACACGTTAAATGGATGCAGTTTATTGTATGTAGTAACAATTTTCAATGAAGTCATTTTTAACTATGCATATATACCTTTACCATTATGCAAGTGCATAGAAAACGGTTTGGACCTTTGTACAGGGAAATAGACTGGGAACTTTACCTTTTTACTCTATACAATTCTAGATTTAAAAATGTACTATAAAATATATTTACTATAAATATTAAAATATAAAATTTAAATGTATAGCTTCATAACAGAGATTGGGGAAGTATAGAAAACTTTAAGAAAAATTACAAATTATCCATAATCTCATCACTCAGAAAGAGCCTTCTTAACATTTTGGTTCAATTTAAACTAGAATCATGTGCGTATAATCTTGGGAGCATGGCTGCACAGATTCACATAAAACTGAGCTCATTCTGTATATAATTTTTACATCCTGCTTTTTTATTGAGTATTATATCCTAAGCACTTCCAAACATCTTTAGCTATTGTTTGAAAACATGATTTTTATGGAAGCATAGTGTTCCACTATATGGAAGCACCATAATTTATTTAACCAACTCCTTATGGTTGGATATGTGGATTAGTTCCCATTTTTATTATCAATAATGCCCCATAAATATACTTATATGTTAATCTTTTCAGGCATCCCTATTTATTTTCTCAAAATAGATTCCTCGAGGTGGAATTATTGTATCTAAAGCAATACAGATCACTTTGCACAGTTCTGATATGACTGAGTTTCAGTTAAACATGGCACCATTCAAAGAGAGGGCTTCTGTATTTGTAAGGGTACTGATGCACAAAGCCACATTGTTTTTCCAAAAGTTGTACCAGTTTACATTTCCACCAGCAACCTATATTACATCCCAGCCAAACCTGGATAATGTCACTTTTATAAATCTTTGATAATTTGAGAGGCAAAAGCGTAGTATCTAATTTGTAATGTATTTTTCTTCTGTTATTAGAATGGCTTAACTTCTGTCATATGTTTATTAATCATTTGTATTTCTCCTTTTGTGAACTGCTTTAAATTTTGAAGCAAAATGCTCAGCAAAGGTGAAATGAAATTTTAAAATAAACTTTATATCTCTATAATAATCCCTCTACTCTCTATAAAAACTTCAAATCTTCAGAATCACCACAGTATAATATTAAAAACATATCTTGGATGGTATCAGCAAGAATGAAAGCAGTGAATAAACAATCCATTGCAAATGAAATGCTGCTAGAATAGAAGTAAGTGAAAAAGGAATGTAAATCTCAATATCTTCCTTCAGTTTAATCTCAAAGCTAGCTTTCAAACTCATATGGTTCAGGTTGACTCAGAATTCTAAATCAAATCATTCCTTAGACACAATTTTCCATTTCCTATGAAAATAAGCTACATTGTGTTTCATACTGTAGTTGCTGGAAATACATATGTTTTAGGCTAATAGAGTAATTATAATACAGTCAGCCTCCTTATCCGTGGGTTCTGCATCCACAGATTCAACCAGCCGCAGATCAAAAATATTCAGAAAAAAATTCCAGAAGGTTTCAAAAGACAAAACTTGAATTTGCCACACTCTGGCAACTATTTACGTAGCATTTACATTGTATTTACAACTATGTATACAGCATTTACATGGTAGTAGGTATTATAAGTAATCTAGAGATAATTTAAGGTATATGAGAGGATGTGCGTAGGTTATATGCAAATACCACGCCATCTTACATTAAGTATCTGTGGACTACGGGTAACTTTCCACTATTAATGTAATAAAGACCTGTTTGAAATGATGAAATTTATCATTAAGGAAGGGAATACGACTGGTTTGAAGCACGTCTGTCAAGACAACAGACAACGTCAAAACAAAATTGTCTTCCAGCATGAGGGCTTAGCTTGGGGCTGGGCATGTAGTAGACACTCAATTAACTGCATTAAGAGAGTAAATGCTGACTAAATACTATTCCTACTTTCTTAGGATTTCTTTTTCATTTTCAATGAGATACAATCTACATATAATATAATGTGCAGGACTCCAATATTCAGTTGAATGAGTTCTGACAATTATTCACTCCTGTCATCACCACCCGAAACAAATTATAGAATACTTCCATCACCCTGGAGAGTTTTCTCCTGGCCCTTTCCAATTAATTACCCATCTCCCAAACCCAGAGGCAACCAATTCCTGGTTTTTATCACCACAGTTATTTTTTACTGTTCACAAACTTCATATAAATGGAATCAACAGTATGTATTCTTTTGTACAGGAATTATTTTGCTCAATATAGTATTTTTAAGATTCATCCATGTTGCTATGAGTATCATTCATTCCTTTTAACCACTCAGTATACACTGTATTATTGTATGGATATACTGCAACTTGTTTGTCCATTCTTTTCTTGATGGACATTAGGTTATTTTTTCAGTTTGGGGCCATTATGATGAATAAGGCTGCTATGAACATCACTGCACAAGTCTTTTCATAAACATAGTTTTCATTTTTCTTAAACTCCTACAAGTGGAATTGCTGGGTTATGGGGAAAAATGTATGTTTAACTTTATAAGAAGTTTCCAAACACTTCTCCAAATTGGTTATGCCATTTTAAACTCTCACCAGAAATGCATGAGAGTTCTAGTTGCTTCACATCCTAGCCAACACTTACTGTCACTCTTTTTTATTTTTGTCATTCTAGTGGGTATGTAGGGTCTCTCACTGTGTTTGTTTGTTTGTGTTTGATGGAGATATAAAGTTTAATGAATTTTGATGATTTTATAAATCATGTAATCACCACGTAAAACAACATATAAAATATTTCTATTACCCTAGAAATTTCCCTTGTGCCTCTTTCAATTAGTTCTCTCCTTTTACACAGACAACTATTTTCTGACTTCTATTATCATAGATTAGTTTTGGCTGTTCTAGTAATTAAAATAAATGGAATCATATGGTACGTTAGTTATCTGTTTCTGCATAAAAAATTGCCACAAACTTAGCAGCTTAAACAAAAAACATTTATCATCTCACAGTTTCTACAGATCAGAAATCTGGCACAGCATGGTTTAATTCTCTGCTCATGATCTCACAAGGCCAAAATGAAGGTGCTGGCTGAGGGGAGGTTCTCATCTGGAGCTCAGAGTCATCTTCCAAGCTCTGGTTGTTGGCAGAATCCATTTCCTTCTCACACTTTCCACATGGACTCCTCCATCTTCAAGCTAGTCTGAGTTCTTCTCAAGCTTCAAATATCTCTCACTTCCCCCTTCAGCCTCCGCTTTCAAGGATTCATATGATTAATTGGATCTCCCAGGATAATCCTGAATAATCTCCCTATTTTAAGGTCAGCTGATAAGTAACCTTAATTACATCTGCAAAGTCCATTTTGCCATGTCATGTAACATATTCACAGGTATTCAACATGACTTTGGGGCCAAAATTTTGCCACCTACAGTAATGATTCTTTTTTTTTTTTTTTTTTTTGGCTCACTTGCTGAAATCAGATTAGTATCTAAGTTTCAGGCATATTTTGCTATTATCAATCATTTTAAACTTTTTTTTTCTTGGCAAGTATTCCATTCTGTGAATATACATTGTTTGTCCACTCTCCCAGTTGACTGACATGTGTGTTTTTCCAGTTTTTGGCTATTGTGAGTAAAACTCTTACAAATATTGTTTTACAAGTCCTTTAGTTAACATATGTTTGAATGTCTCTTGCTAAGTACCTAGAAATGTAATTGCTGAGTCATAGGGGACATGTATGTTTAATTTTATGAGAAGATGCCAAATAGTTCTCCAAGTTGCTTGTACCATGTTTTACACTCCCACCAATGATGTATGAGAGTTTCAATTGCTCCACATCCTTCCTACATTTGCATTTGTTGTTGTCAGTCTTTTTTTTTTTAATCCATTGTACTGAATGTGAAATTGCAGCACATGGTGGTTTTAATTTGCTTTTTCCAGATAACTAATGATGTTCAGTTACTTTTCTTGTGTTTGTTGGCTATTCACGTCTTCTTTTGTGAAATGTCTGTTCAAATTTTGTGCCCATTTTAAAAACAGGACTTTTTCAATTATCAATTTGTATATATTAAGATACAGTCCTTTGTCAGATGTTTATTGTAAATATTTTCTCCAGTCTGTGACTTGGCAATCATTTTCTCAATAATGGCTCTTGAGTACCAGAACATTTAATTTTGATGGAGTCTAATCTGTCAATATTTATCCTATTATTGTTTGTTAGTGTTTTTGGAGTCTTGACTAAGAATACTTATGTTTTTTTCTAAAAGCTGTATAATTATAGATTGTTTACATTTAAGACTATGACGCATCTTAATTTTCCTCTGCAGAGTGACATGGGAGTTGAAGTTTATTATTAAAATATGGATATCCAGTTCTTTCTAGCACCAATTAAAAAGACTTTCCCCCATTGACTGATTTCTGTCAAAAATCACCTGAGTATGCATACATATATGTAGTATAAGTTCTCTAGTTCCACTCTTCTTTTTCAGAATATTTCTCACTATGCTAAATCTTTTGCAAGTATTCTAGCACCATTTGTTGAAACGATTTTCTTTCCCTATTTAGTTGCCTTAGCAATTTTGTCAGAAATCAATTGATCATATATGTGTGGGTCTATTTCTGGACCCTATTCAGTTTCATTGATCTATTTGCTTTGCTTATTCCAACATCACACTGTCTTGATTATTGTGGCTTATAAAAAGTCTTGAAATCAACTTTGTTCTTCTTCAAACTTGTTTTGGCTAGTTTAGGACTTTGCATTTCCATATGAATTTTATTGCCAATTTGTCAGCTTATACAAAAAAGCTTGCTGAAATTTTGAATGAGAGAATGTTGAATCTGTATATCCATTTAGGAAGAATTGACATCTTAATATTGAATGCTTCTAATCAATGAACATGGTGTATCTTTCCATTTATTTTGATCTTTTATTTCAGCAATTTCTTATTATTTTCAGCATACAAGTATTGCACATATTTTGTCATATGTATCCCTAATTATTTCTTACTTTTTGATTTGTTATCAATGACATTTCTTTTAAAGTTTCAATTTCTAATTGTTTGTTGCTAGTATATAGAAATACAATTGAGTTTTGAATATTGACCTCCTGCAAACAAGCTAAGTTCGTTTGTTAGTTCCAGTGATTTTTAAAATAGATTCCCCTTGGATTTTCTACATAGATAATCATGTTGAATGCAGAAAAAGATAGTTTTACTCTTTTCTTTCTGATCTGGATGTTTAATTTATTTTTCTAGCTTTTTCCCACTGGCTAGAATCTCCTAGCACAATGTTAAATAGAAATGGTGATAGTGAACATTCTTTCCTTGTCCCAGATCTTAGGGGAAAAGCGTTCAGTCCTTTACCATATGTATGGTATAGCTGCATGTTTTCAAGGATGTACTTTTTCAAGTAGGGGAAGTTTCTTTCTATTCCTAGTTTGCTGCAGTTTTTATCACGGATAGATGTTGTATTTTGTCAAATGCCTTTCTGTATCTATTGATATTATGATACAGTTTCTTCTTTTTAGACTGTTAGTATGGTGTGTTTCACTGAATAATTTTCAGATATTAAATCAATATTGCATTCCTGAATAAACCTCAACTGGCTATGATGTATTATAATTTTTATATATTGTTGGATTCAATCTGCTAAAATTTTATTAGCATATTGGGGGCTTGTTTTTGAAGGACCTGGGTCTGTAGTTTTCTTGTATTGTCTTTTCCAGGTTTTGGTGTTAGGATAATACTGGCCTGTTAGAATGCATCCCTTCACTGTGTGTAGCAGACACTGTAGGTTGGCTGTCCCACTCTCCACATCCAAACTCTCTTTTATTTGACTCTTCTCTTGATGTTACAAAAACCAAATATTTTATTTTGCAGTCTTCTTTTCAACTAAGGGTGGCCATATGATAGTGTTCTGGCCAATTACATAAAAAGAACTCTGTTGATACCTGTGTTTTTTCTTCCTCCTTCTTCATGCCTGGAATCCTGACCAAATGCATGGATGGGCAGTTGCCATCTTGCAACCAAGAGGATGAAAGCCACATGCTGAGGATGGTACAAAAGGAAGCTAAAATGAACTGCATTCTTTCATAACCTATCATCAGCTTCCCTCTCCCTCACCTGAGTTTCTGTTACACATGCTAAATCCTTATTCACTTAAGCCTCAACTAACTGGGTTTTCTCCTACAGCTGAATGCAGTAAAAAAATGACACACCATGCTTTCTTTTTCTTTTTCTTCACAGCACTTATCATTATTGGACTTTATGGGTGACATTTATTTGTTGATTTGTTTATAGTCAAACTTACACTAGAATATAAGTTTCTTGAGGGAGGAATTTGTGCTTTTTTTTTTACTTATTTCTGTGTCCCAGCATCTAGAACAGTGCCCGACCAGTTAAGATACTCACTATTAATATCTGCCAGGTGACTGCATTGCTTTGCAACTTGCTTTTTTCCATGTTAGCACCTGTAGTTCTACCTATTTTTTGTAGCAGCATTCATTGTAATAGGGATATATGCTATCCTGGTGTTCCATGATGTTCCATGATTTTATGTATCTTTTCCCCTACAGACAGGTATTCTAGTTATTTGCATCCTTTTTCTGTTTTAAAAAAATTACACACGTTGTGACTACAATTGGGTTCATATGTGATTATCTCTGTAGGACAAAATTATCCTCCAAAAAGACTGACTCAGCACACTCCCACCAATTGCATATGAGACTAGCTATTACCCTACATTGTTGGCTAAGTATATATTAATCAACTTTTATTTCTGCCAACCTGAGGGGTTGAGAAGTAAGGAGTAAGGCCATACCTGAATTTTTAAAAATATTTTAATTTTATTAGAATATAGTTGATTTACAATGTTGTGTTAGTTTCAGGTGTACAGCAAAGTGATTCAGTTATACATATACATATAGTCATTCTTTTTTAGATTCTTTTCTAATATAGGTTATCACAGAATATTGAGTAGAGTTCTCTGTGCTATACAGTAGGTCCTTGTTGGTTATCTATCTTATATATAGTAGTGTTGTGTATTCATCCCAATCTCCTCATTTATCCCTCCCCCCACATTTCCCCTTTGGTAACTGTAAATTTGTTTTCGATATCTGTAAGTCTGTTTCTGTTTTGTAAATAAGTTCATTTGTATCTCTTTTTTTAAAAAGTTAGATTCTGCATATGAGTGATATGCTATGATTTTGTCTTTCTCTGTCTGACTTATTTCACTTAGTATGATAATCTCTAGGTCCATCCATGTTGCTGCAAATGGCATTATTTCATTCTTTTTTATGGCTGAGTAATATTCCATTGTACATAAGTAACACATCTTTTTATCCTTTCCTCCACTGATGGACATTTAGATTGCTTCCATTTCTTGGCTGTTGTAAATAGTGCTGCAATGAACATTGGGGTGCATGTATCCTTTTGGATTATGGTTTTCTCCAGATATGTGCCCAGGAGTGGGATTGCTGGATCATATGGTAGTTTTATTTTTAGTTTTTTAAGGAACCTCCATACTGTTCTCCATAGTGGTTGTACCACTGAATGTTGATTTCATCTGCATTTTCCTGATAATCAGTGAGACTGACTATCTTTTCATATATTTATTGGACCACTGATTTTCTCTATATCCTTTGCCTATATTTAATTAAAATCCATCTCGTAAAAAAAGTTTATAGTTATTCTTTGTATATTCATATATTAACCCTTTGCCTGTTTTTTATGTTGCAAATATATTTTCTCAGACTGTACTTGTTTTTAAATGTTATTTATGATGCCTTTCATCAAATAAAGTTTTAATATTTTATGTAATAAAATCTATCCAGTTTTTCCTTTATGATGTATACATACCATATCATGTTTAGAAATGCCTTTCCCACTCAGTAATTATAAATATATACAACAGTATTTTCTAACTAAAGTACTTAGCACTTTATTATGTATGCTTGCATATGAAGTTGGAACAGATCTTTGTTTTCATCCAAATGGATAGCCAATTGTCATACCACTAATTTTTCCTTCACTGATATGACATAAATGAAATTATATATAGACTATATATAGAGATTATGCTTCTAGTATATATATAAATACCTGTTTTTACTTTATTATCTATTTGTCCATTTCAGTACCATTACCCCACTTTTAAAATTAGTACAGCTTAGAGTACATTTTGATATGTGTTAGAGAAAGTCCCTCCTAACTGTTCTTATTTCAAAAATTTCTTGGCTATTTTAAGTCTTTCTCTTCTAGATCAACTTGAGAAGATCAATTTGGGAATGAGCTTGCTTAGTTTCATAAAGATTTTATTGAGGTTTACTTGGAATTGCATTGGGTTTATAGATTAACTTAGAGAAAACTGATAGCTTTACAAATGTGGACTATTCAATTAGAAAAGAAGTATTTTTCTCCATTTATTTAGATCTTCTTTTATAGTTTGTAGTAATTTTGTTTTACATGTAGTTTTTACCATAAGTCTTGAAAATTTTTATGTTTAGTATATTGCCAGCTATTTTGTAGCTTTGTTGTTATTATGAATTGGACCATTTTCCCTCTGACATTTCTAATTGGCTATTGTGGTACATAGGAAAGCTAATCAGTTTTTGTATGTTGACTATATGTATCTGAAGTCAATTCTTCTTTGTTCATATAGTTTTTCAGTTTATTTTTTTGAATTCTCTAGGCATATGTTTCTATCATCCATAAGAGCCCAATCTGTTAGTTTCCATACTGCATTGCTTCCCCTAGGAGTGTTAAATTTGGGAATTTAAAATATTAGCATGGAAATTTAAGGGGGCTAAAAAAGTTTTAATTAGAAACATGAATATATATATGGGCAAAATATATATATTGCCCATCATATATATTTTAGAATTTACCCTGGTTTTGGAATAATAGTCATTAAACTTAAAAAAAAAATAAGGCATTGTTAAGAAGAATTGTGTATTAAAATAACATTCATTTAAACTATTAGATTTTATTCTTAGCTAAAATGAATAGGACATTAAGAATTCCTTTAATGTTTCTTTAACAAATTATCTACCATTATCTAAGAATGATCCACCAAAGGCTACAATTTAAGCTTCTGAGGAAGCTTAGATAGTTGAACAGAGGCATTTAAGATCCTATTGAATGTGGTTTTAGTTTTCAAATGGGAAGTACAGACCAAATAAAATTTACATATGATTTTTTTGAACAAATACTTGGAAATTTGATCAATTCTATGGAACATTTGAGTTTTATGGTCAGATTAGCATCTGTAAGATCCCACTTGCTGATTAACAGTGAGCAGTCAGAGAACCAGATGATGACAATTAAAAAATAGACAGTCTATATACTGAAATATGTAATGTCATATTTTTATGTAAACATAAATTTTAAAGTATTTTATATCTTTTTCATCCAAGGAAAAAAAAAATGGGTCCCTTCAATCATGCTGAGCAGATTTTTATTTTTTAAATGATTTTTACCTGATTTCAATTTTTCTGACCATTCTCAATAATATTTTGAAACAAAATGATTAAAATGGCCAAACAAATAAAGCAAGCAGGTCTGTTGGCCTCTCTTGTTTTCCTAGCACAGACAGCCAATGCGGGAAGGCACTAATCCACCCCTCCCACCACTATTATTCAACATAGTTTTGGAAGTCCTAGCCATGGCAATCAGAGAAGAAAAAGAAATAAAAAGAATACAAATCAGAAAAGAAGAAGTAAAACTGTCACTGTTTGCAGATGGCATGATACTATAAATAGAGAATCTTAAAGATGCCACCAGAAAACTACTAGAGTTAATCAATGAACTTGGTAAATTAGCAGGATACAAAATTAATGCACATAAATCTCTTGCATTCCTATACACTAACAACAAAAGATCAGAAAGAGAAATTAAGGAAACAATCCCATTCACCATTGCAGCAAAAAGAATAAAATATCTAGGAATAAACCTACCTAAGGAGGTAAAAGATCTGTACTCAGAAAACTGTAAGACACTGATGAAAGAAATCAAAGATGACACAAACAGATGGAGAGATATAACATGTTCGTGGGTTGGAATAATCAACATTGTGAAAATGACTATACTAACCAAAGCAATCTACAGATTCAATGCAATCCCTATCAAATTACCAATGGCATTTTTTACAGAACTCGAATAAAAAAATCTTAAAATTTGTATGGAGACACAAAAGATCCCGAATAGTCAAAGCAATCTTGAGTGAAAAAAACGGAGCTGGAGGAATCAGACTCCCTGACTTCAGACTATACTACAAAGCTACAGTAATCAAGACAGTATGGTACTGGCACAAAAACAGAAATATAGATAAATGGAACAGGATAGAAAACCCAGAGATAAACCCATGTACCTATGGTCAATTAATCTATGACAAAGGAGGCAAGGATGTCCAATGGAGAAAAGACAGTCTCTTCAATAAGTGGTGCTGGGAAAACTAGACAGCTACATGTAAAAGAATGAAATTAGAACACTCCCTAACACCATACACAAAAATAAACTCAAAATGGATTAAAGACCTAAATGTAAGACCAGACAGTATAAAACTCTTAGAGGAAAACATAGGAAGAACACTCTTTGACATAATCACAGCAAGGTCTTTTTTGACCCACTTCCTAGAGTAATGGAAATAAAAACAAAAATAAACAAATGGGACCTAATGAAACTTAAAAGCTTTTGCATAGCAAAGGAAACTATAAACAAAATGAAAAGACAACCCTCAGAATGGGAGAAAATATTTGCAAATGAATCAATGGACAAAGGATTAATCTCCAAAATATATAAACAGCTCATGCAGCTCAATATTAAAAAAACAAACAACCCAATCAAAAAATGGGCAGAAGACCTAAATAGACATTTCTCCAAAGAAGACATACAGATGGCCAAGAGGCACATGAAAAGCTGCTTAACATCACTAATTATTAGAGAAATGCAAATTAAAACTACAGTGAGGTATCACCTCACACCGGTTAGAATGGGCATCATCAGAAAATCTACAAACAAAAAATGCTGGAGAGGGTGTGGAGTAAAGGGAATCCTCTTGCACTGTTGGTGGGAGTGTAAATTGATACAGCCACTATGGAGCACAGTATGGAGGTTCCTTAAAAAACTAAAAATAGAACTACCATATGACCCAGCAATCCCACTACTGGGCATATACCCTGAGAAAACCATAATTCAAAGAGTCATGTACCACAGTGTTCATTGCAGCGCTATTTACCATAGCCAGGTCATGGAAGCAACCTAAATGCCCATCGACAGACAAATGGATAAAGAAGATGTGGTACATATTTACAATGAAATATTACTCAGCCATAAAAAGGAACGAAATTGGGTCATTTGTGGAGACGTAGATGGACCTAGAGACTGTCATACAGAGTGAAGTAAGTCAGAAAGAGAAAAACAAATGTGGTATACTAACACATATATGTGGAATCTAGAAAAATGGTACAGATGAACTGGTTTGCAAGGCAGAAATAGAGACACAGATGTAGAGAACAAACGTATGGACACCAAGGGGGGAAAGTGGGGGGTGGGTGGTGGTGGTGGGATGAATTGGGAGATTTGGATTGACATATATACACTAATTTGTATAAAATAGATAACTAATAAGAACCTGCTGTATAAAAAAATAAATAAATAAAATAAAGTTAAAAAAAAACAAAACTGGTTTAGTTCTCCCTTGTTGCACCCAGGGTTTAAGAGTTGGAGTCTGACTTGAATCTCCCAGTATGAAGTTTTCACTTCATGGAAACACAGGCATAGTGATCTTGTAGCAAAAGCTAAACACAAAACCATGTGTCCCGAATCCCCCCTCTCACTCCCTTTTTTCACTATAATTACCATAGGAAAAGGATCACTGGAAAAATAGAAGGGAGAGAGGAGAAAATGAGAGGGTGGATAAAACCCCAATGTCTGTTCAACCATAAAGCCTGACAGAAGAGACATTGGAGAACAAGAGTAGATAATTTCTTAGAGGAAAAAAAAATGCATAAGGGTATGAGGATGAATGTAAGGAAAGGGATAGGGAAGATTAAATTTTTAAAAATATATCAATCCAAGTCAAGCATTTTTTTCCCCATCATGTTAAAAGGGTACCTACCAGAGCTTGAAAATAAAGGTGATCATGAAGAGCGATGAGGGTGGTCACATTTTTTTTCCACTAAGATTAAAGAACCTGGAATTTAGTTGGATTTAAGCACTCCCCATATTTATCTCTTCTCCATTTTTATTACTATTTCTCCCCCAATTTCAATATTACAAGCCATATCTACACATATAATTGAGGGTTTAAGAGTTGGAGACTGAACTGAATCTCCCAGTATGAAGTTTTGACTTCATGGAAACACAGGCATGGTGATCTTGTAGCAAAAGCTAAACACAAAACCATGTGCCCCCAATCCCCCCTCTCACCCCCTTTTTTTTCATTATAATTACCATAGGAAAGGGATCATTGTTCAGGAACCCAAGCAGGCTTTAAATTTTTCCCACCAAGGGAAAGGATATTCTTCAGGGGTTACATCTTGTAATCAGAAATAAAGGGGAAAACCCAGCAGGGCTGTCTTGTTGGAATCATGTGTAGGCAGCATGAAAATCCATGGCCATTCTCTTACTCTTAAGCACGAAATCATCTACCAAGGTAGAAGAAATAGGAAAAGTTATATTTACTCTTTTAAAATCCACTTCTGATTTTTTTTTTTTGCCAACATCAAGAATTCTTCCTGGAAGTAAATTTATTATTAAGACAGAACCAAGTAAAATGATGTGTATGTCCAGAAAGAATTGCATTTTGTGTCGAGGGGTTGAACTGCACATCAGATTATGTCAGCACAAGCAGATGGGGTTCAACATTTTTAACTTCTCTTTTCCATCCCTTTACTAGACTTCCTTATTCTTCTACACTTAGTTTTACCAAGCTTCCCTTAGCTTCACCAGCTTAACAGGGTCTGGGAAGGCAGCACATACAAGATGTCCTGAAAACACATTGCCCTATGTAAACAATTGTTTTTGGCAATTCAGAGGTTTCGTGGCAGGACTGCATTTTTTTTTTTTTCTGAAAATCAAATGTTTAGGCCAAAGTTAGAATTGCATGTGCATTTTTATGACTTGGCATATTCAAACATTACAATTGTGTGTTTAAAAAGGGAATTTGATCTTTTTTTTGCTCTTTTTTTCTTTGGGCTTCCATTTTTTCCTAGTTCCATTGTTTTCTCTTTTACAGTACATTTTCATATCTCGGTACATCGCTTAAGCATCTGTTTCTCCTCAATCATAATTTTCATTCAAGAATAATAACTCTTTGGTCTCTTTGCACATGTTTTGTTTTGCCCCCACCTATGAACTTCACCAGAGTGTGCTGAAGGTTAACAGCTCCATTTCTGGAATTTTCTTGGATCCCTTTTGGAGAAAATTGCCAAAGTATATAAGGAGGGCTCAAACGTATCTGGGCTTTGCCAAGGCCTTTGAGAAAGGCTCCACATAGCTGCACCTTCTTCCAGATCCCCTCTGTTCTCACTGTGCCTGGCTTCTTCATGATTCCACATAGGGGTTCGTATCTTTTGCTCATGTGGGAAAAGAACCTTTGGATTAATAAAGCACCAGAATACTTGTTTATCTAACAATGCTCTACCTTGTATATTAATGGGTAGAAAATTGCTTCTCACTTCACTGAGTTTTCCATCCTCTTCCCTTTTCCATCCCACACTGCCCAGAGTCATGAATGTCTCCGTTGGTCATTTTCTAATGCTCCCGTCAGTCTTCAGGAATGACGAGAGTTGCTCAAATATCTCTTCCCACAACTGCTAAGGTGGTAGAAAGATGAGGTAAATGACATAAGCCTTGCTGGAAAGGTTGGAGGGACCTTTTAGCAGTGTTTTGCCTGAGGGGCACTGGATCATAGGGTCACTGCATTAGCTTATCTATCCTGTAACATATGTCAAGCAGTTTGTTTCAGTTGTGACTTTCTGCTGCAAGAGGCAGTAAATTCAACCTAAAGTAAATTCAAGCAAAACAGATTTTAGTGGTTTGTATAACTGAAAAGCTCAGAGATGGGGTTCTCCTCTTATGCAGCACAATGTGGGGCTCAGACGGTGTTATAAGACCACTGGTCTCTCTCTAGATCTCTTGGCTTTTCTCTCTTAAGTGTTGGCTCATTCCTAGGCAGGCTCTCCCCTCAAACTCACAAGATGGCTGCAGAAGCTCCAGAACTCACATCTTCTCAGTTTCACATCCACAAGGGGTCATTGCAGCCAGCCATCTGATATTAGGAGTGTTAGCCTCATGAAGCTAGATTTCCAGTGTTTCTGGAAAGAGGAGTACCCCTGGATATCTGACACTCCTGAGGATTAATCAACCCTGGAGCCATCCTACCTTAAGACTTGTGATCTGAGACAATAACTTATTGATTAAACTATTTTATGTGAAGCTTTCTTGTTAAAGGGGAATTCATCTTTTTTTGCCATTTCATCTTTTGGCCTACACCTTCTTCTAGTTCCATTATTTTCTCTTATACAGTACATTCAGCTGAAAGCATCCTAAATGAGATTGTCATTGGCTGTAGTTGGGTCATGTGCCTATTCCTGACCATTCACAATGGGAACTTGTACTGATGTGTGAGTGGCCTCAGCCTAGATGCCCCAGTCTCCTTCTGCCATGGGATGCGTTCATCCTACCTGATGACACGGACTGAGTGTAGAGGAGGAAGAATAGCTACTGGGAAATTAGGGTATGGTTTACATAAAATAGTGAAATAGATACTGTGAAGCAAAAATATTGGTGTCCAGTACTTCATCCTTTGAATGTGCCTTTTATTATCCAGTGGTCTCAAATTGTCAGTATAGTGAGTAGGGAGTGTATAATTTGTTACCTGGTCTGGTAGCCCAGCGTATATAACTTTGGAGCTGTTTTAGATCAAAGGCGGATCTGCTATGCTATTGACTCATCTCACTAGTCTATGTATACTTTTCCTCAGTTAGGACCTCATAGATCCAGCTTTGGCACATCAGCCATTTCAGGTCATGGCAAAGGAAAAGGTGGCTCATGGCCAAGACAGAAAAAGCCTTGAGTTGCTGGATAATCTAGCGCTCTCTAAACGATACCAGAAAACCTAGGCAGCTATTGAAGGCTCATGTACCATCCCGTAGGCTCTATGGTTTTCTGGCCCCCTCTCTCTTACCTCCTGCAGTTCAGTTGGTCTCATGGCTCTCAGAGTCAGCCTGGTATGTAGAATAGTGGGGCCTCAGGTCAGCCTGTGTCTAGTGATTTCAATTCTGCAGTTGGCTGGAATTCCATCTGTCAAGAAGCTTTTGAGTCAGTCATTTGATAGTGGAAGAGTTGGCCTACTAGGATTTCCTGCATATCTGGAAAGAGGGGCACCCCTGGAGATCTGACATGCTTTGTGAAATTAGGGGTTCGTTTTTGTTATTCACAGTTAGTCTCTGCTGAACCTAATGTATTTCAATGTTTGAGGATTAAAAAAACACATACACATAAAAAAGAATTTCTCTCTTTTTCATTATGAACTTAAGTAACTTCATCAAGAGAATCTAATCAATATTAAAGTATTTACTTCTCTCCAAAGTAATTTCCTCTCTGTCAATGCACAGACATGCATTTTTACTTAGTTATAATTAGTGTGAACATACTTGTTTTTGTTTAAGAAAGGTTTTCTTTACCTTGGCATACAGATTTGTTTTCATAGGCCAAGAAAACACTGAGAATTAGAAGGAACCTTCACTGGAGAGTTGGGAGGATTATATTGGGTCATACTATCCCAGAGTTAAAGAAACCTTAAAGGACCCCAAATCCCTCCCCGTATCTCTGATGACTGCTCTTCTCGACTAACGGACTCACTGGAGTAGCTTTCCCATGCAAGGGCCTCCCCAGATCTTATTCCACAGCACCAAGGGGGGACTCTCCCTTCTAAAGGAAGAATGAAATCCCATCCTCTGGGTCTGCTAGGGTCTACTGTCTGCCATGGGCCTGCACCCTTGTCCTCTGCTTTACTTCGTGTGGGGTTATCTACGTGGTTTCCCATGCAGGAAAAAAGCGGAAAAACCATATGCTGCTCTACGACAGTCCTCCATACCATTCCCCTCAAATGTCTTTTTTTTTTTTTTTAAAGCGTAATCGCACACCAATAGTTTCCAATCTATCAAAGCATAAATTTGCCAGTCTTTTTTCCTAAGTCAAGGAAGTAGCGAAGTGAGGTTTAATTAAAAGCAGCAACTATTTGTACAGCTGTCCCTGGGTTCATGGCTCGTAAAAGGATTTAGCTTCAAACTCTGCTGCCTAAGTCCTTCGGGAGTTTCACAAAAAAAAAAAAAAAAAACATTTAGGCTCCTCATCTGGACAGTGCCAAGCCCTTGCTTCGCAAGTTGCTTCAGGAGCAGGCCGAGCTGGGCCCTGATGCAACCTCAGCTTCAGCAGTCAGGCCTTCTCAGCACATGTGGCTTGGAGCAAAGCAGAGAAGATACCCAAGTCCCCTTCTTTTGTATGGGGGACAAGGAGCCTTGAAGGCTACTCCATGAAGTTCCTGAAAATTCCCCTACAGTTGGGAAAGGGAGGGAAGAAGATCAAGCACAGTTTTCGTTTTGTGAGCTTTTCTCTGGCACTTCACACTTTCCGATTCCTGGTGGGTCTTTGACCCGTGCACCCCCATTCCCAGTCCTCAAGGCGTGAACGGTCAGCGGTAGGCATCCTTCAGAGGAGATGGGGGCGGGGTATCCCTGCGGATAGACGCATCCACACAGAGCGGCAATGCCAGCGTAAGCCCTGGAGAGGAGGAGGAACCAGCGCTCAGCATCTGGCTGATTTTCAGGTGTACGGGAAGCAGCACTCAGGCAGCCTTGATTCCGAGCAAGCCTATTCGGACTTGAAGCGAACGCAGCGGCCAGCGTAGGTCACCGACAGCGGGCGGGGGCGGGACCGGCCCCACGCGCAGAGAGGCGAGGAGGCGGAGGAGCGGCGGCTTAGGAAGAGTGACCCCGGCGACCCCAAACGCCCCGCCTCCTTCGCTCGCTGCTGCACCTGCCCGCGGAGCGCGCCTAGCCGCGGGCGGAGGCGGAGGCGATGGCTAGCCCCGCGCCCTTAGTGGCCTCCATCAGCCACCAAATGGTGGCTCTGCACACCCTGCAGCTTCTGCAGCAGGAGTGGGGCTGGGGGGATGGTCCGGGCGCCCCCGGGAGCCCACGCGACCTGGACCACGTGTCCGCCGCCCCAGAGCGTCGCTCAGACCCACGGCTGGCCCGTGCCAGGCAGGGGCGCGGGGAGGAAGGCGGGGGCAAGGGGACCAGGAATGTGGGGTCCGGGGCGCGGGCGAGCTCCCCCGAGGTGGAAGTGGTGCGAGGCGCCGAGGGGGGCGCGGAACTGCTGCCCTTACCCCGGGGTCGCGGGCCCTGCACCCTGGCCCAGATGGCGATGCGCAGCGCGCTGGCCCGCGTGGTGGACTCGACCTCGGAGCTGGTCAGCGTGGAGCAGACGCTGCTGGGCCCCCTCCAGCAGGAGCGGTCCATCCCCATCCACCTGAAGGTGAGTCTGGCCTCCAGCATCCATCCCCCTGCGCAGGTTCCCCCTGGGGCGGGGCAGCGCACCGGGATGGAGACGAGGCTGAGTCGCAGGATCCAAAGTCGAGCTTCCCCCAGAGATTCAGCACCTCGGAGTGGGAAGGAGGGAGGTGACATTCCGGGGATTAGGTACTTGGGACAGGGAACTCAGGGCCCACTGGGGGCACACCTGACTGCAGAACGGAGATGCAGAAAGGCTTTGCCAAAACCTTCCTCTGGCCCTTTCCACATGTGCAGCTTCTAGGGATGGAGGACAGCTCCACCTACTCCCCTTTCAAATTAAAAACCGTTTCTCCAGAGCCTTAAATATACGTATTAAGTTCCCTCTGCCTTTTGTATGACGAAATCACCTACAGTTATTTGAAGTTCCTTCACACTTATGAATCGCAGTTACTTTCGCACAAATCCAATTCCGCACAGAGCTCGGGGGCCTCACAGAGTCAACCTAAATTCTCATAAAGTAGCGTGAGAGCGGGCTGGGTCCCGGGTGTTGAAGCAGGAATACTCATGCTAAACTCCTGCTAAGTCACGCAGCTCATATCTGTAGGGCACAGTTTCCTCTTAAGGTACCAATCTGTGTTAGCCGATTTAGCCAGGGAACAGAGCAGCTGCCTACCAGGCTGAGTGGGTTTGTGGAAATCTGGGGTTCTGGAATCCAGTCTTGGCCTTGCCATTAACCTAATTGGCTTAAGGTCACAGATCTCTCTGAGACCTTCTGGCCTTCCAATTTTGATCTGGAACATTGCTTCATTCGTTCCCTGGGGAGTCTAGTGGAAGGACATGGGGGAGGGGTAGTGAAAAAAGAGCATTTCTTAAGACTTGCTATTCTTGCTCTACAAGCCAAAGTTTGTAAAACATTGATATATATTAGGTTGCACTATATACTGTAAAAGACTGATTTAAAATAAAAAAAAAAAATAAAGCATAGCATACACCTGAATAAATATTGTTACTCTAAACTAGGATTTCTCAACCTCCACACTATTGACATTTTTGTCTGGATGATTGCTGTGGGTTTGTCCTATGTACTGTAGGATGTTTAGGAGTATCCCTGGCCTCTACCCAGTAGATGCCAGCAGCATACCCTCCCCACCAACTGACAGAACCAAATACTGCTAAATGTGTGTGGTGGGAGGGGAAATAAGATCGCCTCCAGATGTGAAGCACTGCTTCATTCTGAAAAGTTTAAAAAACGAAGCCGCATTTCACCAGTGCTCTTGACTGTAAGAGGTACCTTTTTTTGTATCACCAAGAAATTTTAAAAATCCTGCCAATTAAGCTGTGATACACATGAAGTGCGCTGTGATGCTAGGAACATATACAGGGCACAGGTAGGTTGGCAAAAGGAGAGACTGAGTGATCAGTTTTACCTTGGGTGATCCTGGAAGGCATCTTGGAGGAGGTAACCTTTAAAAAAAAAAAAAGAATGTTTACTCTCCAGGCATTAAAGGGAAAAAGCATTTCAGAGGAGCTGTGGGATCCAAGGCCAAGAAGCAATGAAAGGGCCTAGGGCTTTGGGGGAACTAAAATGAGTTCAGTATGGCAGAAGGCAAAAAAAGGATGCTGGAGAGTTAGGTGGGGTCAGGTGGGAAAAGGCCTGTGGGTCATGCTGAGGACCTGGACTGTCTTGCAGGCAAAAGGCAGCCATTGATATGACTGAAGGCAGGACCCTGATAAATCACAGAGGCAAGGTCAGGTCAGAAGACCGTTGTCAGAGGGCCTGACCCAGTTGAGGAGCAATGACGCCCTCTGCTCTGGACTATGAATCATGCCACTTGAGGTTAATGCAGCTGCCACTTCCACTTGGTAATCCTTTTAACCCTCTCTACTTGACTTTTTGTCCTAAACATTTTCTACTCTCCTCAAACTTTCTTCATCCAAACCTCAACCCTCTCACTCCTTTACTGAGAAAATTGAGGCCATCTGACACAAATATCTTCCATCCTACCTAAAAAAATCTCATTTCCAATCATCTTCTTTCTTGTCTCTAATAAAGAAATACTGTTTGGTTCCCACCCCCTCCGCCTCCCAAATAAATTCTTTCTCTTAAGTGCTGGAGCCAATCTTTCATCTGCCCCTGGACTTTTTCTCTCAATTCCTTCTTCTCTCTTTGTATTTGCTAGTGCTTCCACTCTGCCAATTCCTCTTAATCCATAAATATGCTCAAATCTTCCTTCACCTACCCAGCCCCTTGAGTCTTGGTCCCCTTCTTCTCCATCACGAGCAAACGTGCAGATGTCTGGATGTATTGCTGCCAGTGTTTCTAGAGGCACCCAGAGTCCCCATTAAGAACAGGGATCTCCACGGGGAGCTCAGCGCGGTGCTCTGTGATGACCTAGGTGGGTGGGATGGGGGGGGAGGGAGGTCCAAGAGGGAGGGGATATATGTATACATATAGCTGATTCACTTCATTGTACAGCAGAAACTAACACAACATTGTAAAGCAATTATACTCCCCCCCACCAAAAAAAAAAGAATATAGACAACAACAAGGACAACAAAAAAAGAACAGCGATCTCAACATTCTTGCTACTGGAGTCTGCTATTCACCTACAGGGGAGTAATGAGCTTCAGGGCTCCTGAGAACAGCCAGTGCTTTCAGAATGGAGAGAAGCAGGGAGAGGTTTCTTTGGATGATTTGCCTCCTTGCCAGCATCTTGAAATTTTGCTTGGTTTGCTGTTTGGAGAAAAGGCACTATCTCCATTGGGTCTGTAAGGTAATGCTTACAAAGCACTTAGACTCAAGGACACAGCAGTCTGTCTCTCCAGGGGGGCTGGTTATACAGACTTGGCATCATCATTACTGGTGTTAATTCAAATGATTTGGATGAGTGTTCTCCATATTTTTAAATTAAGAACATGCAGATTGATTTTATACATGAGAATGGTTTCAGGAGGTTTTGTGCTAAAGGAAATAATGCTTGCATATCACTTGGAAGTGTGTGGAAATTTCCCTAACATCAGATCTCTTCCATGGCATTCCTTGCCACAGAGAGGAGGAAGACTCACTTGAACAGCACAGCACAGGACAGCGATCAGGTCCCATGAAGCATTGCAAACCTACTCTGCCACTTCCTGCTGCAGACTCTTGGGCAAGTTATTTAGCCTTCCTGTGCTTCAGTCTCCTCACCTGTAAAATGGAAACAGTGGTATTTAACGTTATTGAGATAATGCATATGAAGTCTTAGCTACTGGCTGCTCATGGTAAATTGCAATACCTTTGAACTTTATTATTATCATTATTATTATTATTGATTGATGCCTCAATCTTCTTCAGTAGTCTTATTGACTATTATTATATTTCATTCTTGATATTGATGGATCTGACTCCTGAACTCTGTATTTACTTTCGAGACTGTTGACAAAAACAGAGTTAGGATGACCCAAAGAGACTTCCAGGAAGCCTCCACTTTCCAGAGGTCAGCTTTAGCCCATGGCTGATGACTGAGTTAGAGATGTGACCATTGAGTGACTCGCTGATCAAACCACCAGAATTAAGGGAGTGAAATTTTCAGGCCTGAAGGCAGAGAAACCCTCACCACAATAATAATGCATATCTTTACAGTAGTTTACTATTTTCTTAAAGAAGCCAACACTTGATATTCCTTTTGAGCATTTAGAGATTATTGAACTCATGCAGAAAAAAACAAACAAACATGAAATGAGTCTTTTCATGGTGGTTAAAAATGCTTAACAAAACTGAGTCTTGTTAAATTTGGTGGAAAGGATGGAGTTAACCAGCTTGATAAAAATTTATTATGGGAAGAAACTGAGGCTCAGAGGAATTTAGAACTGCTGAAGAGCCTGCAGCTGAGAAGTAGTGGCCCATGATCCAAACATGGTTTTGTCTGACTCTTTCTACCAATCACAGTGCTAGCTCATAGGGGTGTTATGAACATTACACTGAAGTAAAGTACATGAGCGTGCACAGTTGTCAGGGCACGGTCATACATGCCATGCACTGCACACCACTTCGGCTGCAATAGTCATTCTGCACACTGAGTATCATAGTCAGCTTGGGCTGCCATAACAAAGTGCCACAGACTTGGGTGGCTTAAACCACAGACATTTATTTTCTCACTGTTGTGGAGGCTGGGAAGTTCAAGAGCAAATTTGGTTTCTGGGAAGGGCTCTCTTCCTGGCTTGTGGACTGTCACCTTCTCGCTGTGTCCTCACATGGCCTTTCCTCTGTGCCAGAGAGAAAGAGAGATCTTGGATGTCTCTTCCTCTTCTTGCAGGACACCAATCCTATTGGATTAGGGCCCCACCCTTATGACGTAACTTAACTTTAAGTACCTCCTTAAAGATCCTATCTCCAAATACAGTCACACTGCAAGTCAGGTTTTCAACACATGAATTTTGGTGGAACGCAATTCAGTCCCTAACACTGGGTGATTTGTGTCTCCTCTAATGATGGTCACCTTACATAGTGACAAAAAGCCCCAGGTAAACGTAGGAAATCTTTATCAAACTAGTAATACTAGCAAAGATGCTATATAATACTTGCCACCCAAAGGGAGCATAGAAATGTGTGGAGCACCAGAAGGAAGAGAGTCTAGGATTTTAAAAACTTCTAAAAATGACCAACCCAAAGAGATCATTAACTAAGCCAATCATGAAGTCACTCTGGTTGAGTTTTGTCTGTCTTCCTCTGATAGTTAAAAACATTTACGGTTTCCAAGAGTTCTGTTCTGAAGCAAGTTTCATGGAAACAATGGCTGATGCCAGCTTTTAGAGGCAGAAGAACTTTCCTGCCATTGCAGATAAAACTTGCCTGTGAGCTCACCCATTGCAATTAACTAATTCTGGTACCAATAATTCTCTCACGTTCAGTGGTCCATGCTGGTTTTCTCATTCCACAGAGCAAGAACAGCGGTTGTAAAACTGTTGGCTTTGGCTTCACAGTCATTGCTAAGGCTTTTTGCAAATTGCAAGTGTGGATATTGAGTTACTCAGAGGCAGACATTGATGATGAGTGCTTTTTTTCCCCATTAACATTGGTTAGTGAAGCCAGTTTCTGCAAATTTGGGATTGTGTCTTTAAAAATTGCTAATATTCTATTGAAGAAATAAATTCTCATGGTTATATTATTAGTAGCCTTAGCCAGGGGATTGCTCTTTGTCTGGGACAAAATTGTGCTTTTATGTTAGGAAAAGGCCAAGTGACAGCTCTAGAAGTAGCTTAGTTATAGCTTTGTCATTCCTTATAAAGCGAATGATATGAAAATCAGGACATAAAAGCTTTCTGAAATGAACATTTAGGGAAAGATATTTCAGGAAGGCCCTAAAACAAACCTACTTATGTTTAATGTCTTGTGGAAATGCTGCCTTGCTTTATTTTACAATTTTGGGGTTTGCCTTTTGAGCATACCTGAATCAAGTGCTTGTATCCATCACAAAGTGCTTTTCATTAGACTTTTCTGATGAAAATGGTACTGTACCCAAAGCAAATGCATAAGGAACCTTAGTTACTTGTGAGCGTTTACACTGGGTACACCACAAGTAAAAATGTTTAATTTCCTGTGGACGACAGACTTTTTATGGTGACTGGCAGATACTGCGGTTCTTCACTGGGTGTTTTATTAATACGAAGTTGCATATCTATTTGAGATTGACCTAGAGTTTAGGCAATTGGTGATTGATCTGGGCCCTGTGAATTTGTTGTTCAAAGCCAGATGTCAATGAACAAAATGCATTTGGGGCAATTTGTAGTATACTGTTCCTGATAGTATGGTTTTCATAACGCCACTCTAAAATAGAGAAACGACACTCCCATTTTATGTGCATATCTAGCATGGAGGGTTGTGTTGGGTGTAGGGAAGAAATTTGTGTTCCCTCATAGTTCCCAGCCCTGGGAAACTTTAGTGGAGAGTGGTCTGCTGTCCAGACCGAAGTTCATTAAGGTCAGACCTCATCACAGAAAGCTGGAGGAAAGCTCTTTCTTCCATTAATACTCTCTGTAGAGTACGTTAGGCATTCAGGGAGAGTGAGAGGGAAAAATGTGAGAAGAAACAAGTTTGTGGAGGCCATTATAAGAGAATATAGCTCAAGACATGACTGTTTTGTAAAGAACCAATTTATTTTAAAGCCAGGGGTAAAGGGAATATGAATTGATTTATAGTTTGTGTAGATCTAGAAGTGATTTTGAAGATGATGTGATAGAAAAAAAACCAAAAAACTTCTTTGTGTATTGTTTAAAATTACGTGCATTATAGAGCCTATGAAGTCATATTATATTTTTGACTTTATTATCTGTTGGTGTTGGTTTCAGAAAACAAGCTTTGAAACTGACTCCTAATGCTAGATTGTTTTTGCTTTTAAGCCTTTGGTTTTGATGGGAGTGTTTATTTTCAATAAGAAGCTAAAAATGGGCTTAACTTTTCTTTCCTTTTTGGACTTCGCAGGTGCATTTTCAGTTGTTCAAAGATTCCAGAAGTGCACATTCCTAATAAACACAATGCACCATGCAGAAAAGTACAAGTGGGGTGGATTTTCTGAGACCTCTCTTACACTGGGTAGGAGAGAACAGGCCGGAGGAAGGGAGAGCTCCAACTAGGAGGTCTCTAATTAGCTAGGAGTTGGCTTTACATGGGGCGTGGAAGGTTCCATGCCTTGAATCCCTTCCAGATAACCACACCCTCTCAACTATGTTGCAGGGAAGAGGGCTGGACCAATGGGACAGTCTTCAATTTGGATATGACCATTGCCAATTTGAGCTTTGTAACACTTAGTTAACTTTAAGAAAAATAGCATGAATATAGCCAGAAAACAAACATGAAACAATTCACATACAGACATTTTTGTTTCTCCCTCAAAGCTAGTTGGGTGCCTCCCAGCTTGCTTCCCTGGTGTCCCTGTTTGCCATGCCATGGTGGCATCTGCAGCTCTGTACTTCCCATTCACTAATCTGTCCCCAGCACTGGACGGCGAGCTCTGCTCTCTCTGTCATCCTGGCATCTGGCCCAGTTTCTGATTTGGGGTGTCTTTGATGAATACTTGAGTTTTGAGAGAGAGAGGTTAATTCCAGCTCTGCCACTTACTTGCTGTGCGATTTAGGGATGTCATTTAATCTCTCCAAGCAGCATTTCTTTTCATCTCTCATTCATGGACGGTTGTGAGGACTGAGTGAAATAAGGTATATTAGGAGCCTTGCTTGGAGCCTGGCGCCTAGTAGGTGCTCAGGCTCATAGGCCTGACCAGTGTTCTTCAAACACTGGTTTGCCATGTTCCTCCCATGCTCAGAAGTTCCAGGGACTTGACTGTGACATTCAAGGCTTTCTGCACTAGCTTATCCTGATAGGCAACACGAAGCTCTGTTTTTCTCAGACTGGATTCCTCCCAGTCCTAGCCCCTGCTTGGCTCCAAGCCTTTGCTGGTATCATTCATTCTCATTGTGGGGCCATCTCTTTTCCCTATGAGTTAAATACTGCTTTCTCCAACACCACCTCTCTTATAGTGTCTATAACAGTCCTTCTCACCTACCACTTTGCTGATGCCTCATCCAAATTTCCATTCCCTTCTACAAAGGCTGGCAATAATCTGATGGTCTCAACCACTTTTTTTTTTAAATTGTATTAAAAAAATACAAAACAAAATTTACCATTTTAAGGGTAGTGTTAAGTACTTCACATTTTTGGGCAAACAATCTCCATAACTTTTTCATCTTGCAAATCTGGAAACCCTATACCCATTAAACAAAAAGTCCCCATTTCCCCCCTCCCTCCAGCTCCTGGAAACCACCATTCTACTTTTTATTTCTATGAGTCTGACTGCTCTAGGTACCACATATAAGAGGAATCATACAGTATTTGTCCTTTTGTGACAGGCCTATTTCATTTAGCATGATGTCCTCAAGGTTCATCCATGTTGTAGCATGTGTTAGAATTTTCTTTCTTTTTAAGGCTCAATAGTATTCCATTGCATATATAGGCCACATTTTGTTTATCTATTCATGTGTCCACGGATACTTGAGCTGCTTCCACCTCTCGGCTGTTGTGAATAATGCTGCTATGAACATGGGTATGCATGCTTTCAATTTTTTTGGATATGTACCCAGAAGTGGAATTGTTGGATCCTACGGCAATTCTAGTTTTAATTTTTTTGAGGAAACTCCATACTGTTTTCCAGAGTGTCTGCAGCATTTTTATGTTGCCAGCAGCAGTGCACAAGGGTTCCAATTTCTCCACATCCTCACCCACACTTGTTATTTTCAGTTTTTTTGATGGTAGACATTCTGTTGGATCTGAGGTGAACTTGGCTACTCTTTTTGAGCCTTAATCTTATTTTGTGTCACATCTCCACTGAAGGGTTTTAATAGGTTTTATCTCACCAGTTAGATTCCAAGTTTCTGTAGAGAATATTTTTCTTTTCTCTTCTACACTTCCTTCCTCTCCTCCTCTTCTTACTGACCTCCCATTTAGTGGAGTACTTTATTCACAACTTTAGATTGATGGCATGCTTTATAAATACAAAGAGCTTTCATATTCATGAGCTAATTTGACTTCTCATGGTAGCTATTATTGTTCCCATTTTACAGATGAGAAAACTGAATATTCCATAGATAAAATGACTTGTGCATGGATGGCTTACCTAAAGGATAGAACCAGGGCTCTGATGGCTATTCCGGTACTTGTGAAGGATTGAGCTTGCATTCCCAGGGGCCTTTGAAGCTGCCTGGAGTGCTGCCCTTCCTAACTGACATCTAGAAAGTCCCTTTTGCCATGTAACGTAACATACTCACAGGTCTGGGAAGAGGCCACAATTCTGCCTACCACAGGGCAGATTTCAGCTAAAAATTAGGAAGAAATGTTCTAAAAGCTAGAGTCATCTCTTCTAATGGGTTGCCTCCTAAGCACATGAGTTTCTCCAGTGTAGCCAAGCAAATTCTGGACAAGTGCACATCAGGTATGCTACTGAAAGGATTCACCCACAGAATGAGCTCTGTATGAACTCTGTGCAATGCTTAGATTGTGAGTCTATAAATGTCTGTTCTTCTATAGGATTGGGCTTTTGTGTTTTTTCCATAGCCCTCATCACATTTCACTGGACATTTGGAGATATGCTGTATGTGTCTCATTTCTCCTACTAAGTTATAAGCTCTTTAGAGATCAGGTACCATGTCTTATTGTCTTTTATCTAGTGTAGTAATAAGTCATGTAGCGGAGACTAGATACATGTTTGAAATAAATTTAACTGATTTATTAACTGAGGCAAATAGGCCGAGGCCATTACCCCAGTAGATTAGTTGAGTCACGAGACGTTATCTCAACACACTTTATTTATTTATTTATTTATTTATTTTTTAAAGTCTGTATTGAATTTGTTACAATATTGCTTCTTTTTTTTTATGTTTTGGTTTTTTGGCCATGAGGCATGTGGGATCTTAGCTCCCCGACCAGGGATCGAACCCGTACCCCCTGCATTGGAAGGCGAAGCCTTAACCACTGGAGCGCCAGGGAAGTCCCTCTACTCACTTTAAAATGTAAATGCTGGCCATCGATTTGGACCCCTGTAGCAATCAATACATTTCATGTCCAAAAATCTGAGATTACACAAGGCTTTAGAAGTTCCAAAACCTGCTTTAAGATTGCCCAGGCACCATCATGTTCTAATTCTGGCAAAGCGCTCAAAGCACAGTGTAAGATATTACATCATTTTTGGAAGCATCTGGGACTTGCTAAATAAAAGCTGCTGGGAGGATATACTCTGTCATTGAGTGGAAAGCACCATAAGTGAAATCATCACCAATATTGATCATGTGAGTTTCCACCGAAAGTCCATGAGCCATTTAATAGGCTGTTGCCTTAAGGCTGTCACTGGTGGCTCCTACCTTCTGCAGTAGAAGCTGGGTTGGAAGCCATGATTACTGGATCCATAGTTGGCTTTCAGACCTTCCAGAAAGGAAGAGAAGTGACCACCTGTTTTATTTTTCCCTTCCTTGGCTTAAGAGTCCCATGGAAAGCCTATTCCTATTAATTTGTTTTCTTTGACTGTTAATATATTTGAGAAAGGATTAAATGGAAATACTGTACTAAAATAGTAAAATAAAGAGACTTTGCAAAGCTCGCCAGAGATCTGAAGTTTACCCAGGGCCTCAGGGACCAGTACAGCCCAGCAGTGGAATTTTATTGTATGTATAATTTCCCCCAAAGATCCCTTCTTTGCTTCTTTACAGTAAATGTGAAATTGACTTCAGATTTTAGGCCCACAAATATATTTTTAAAGGCATTTTAATCTTCTTTGGGTGATGAATGCCTTTGCAGACTGGCTAATAGGCACACGTCAGCACACATTTCAGTGGTTCCTTCTATTTCAAATTTCCTTTTGCATGTTGTCTTTGATCCTTCCACTTTGTACTTAGAGTTGGATTACTTCTATAAAGCAAGTGGACAATTTGCCTTGATGTGGATCTTGGGAAAGTAGTCCAGAGTCATTTTTTCCCCCTACTTTCTCATTCCCAAGCAATGTGCTGCAGTAATATAGGTGACCCCATAAACTGCGGGACAGATTATCTAAGGAGCCCCTTGATACCGTCTGAACAGACATGAGCAATACTCAAAGGCAGGGAAGCAAGAATGCTTTAAAGAGAAAAAAAACAGGACGGGTGGTAGCCTGTGAATACTCGAATAAGGGGACTGTACTGTGTTAGGCCACACGGAGTCCTGCTGCTGTTGTTTGCTGAATTGAATGAATGGATATTTGTTTTGTTTCTTGGAGGATGTTTTCTAATAAACATTTTGCCAGAAACCCAGGTCCTTCTTCTTACCCAAGTGAGAGAGTTTTTTATTAGGGAAAAGAATAGCTTCTCTTTCTACACAGAAGTAGGAAGAAAACTAGTTCCTCATCAAACTTTGGTTCAACTTTTAGTTCTTCTTTTTTTTTTGGATTATCTATTTTTCTTAAGTTTTTGAGTTGAATTCTTAGCTCAGGAATTTTCAGTGTTTAAGTGGTTTTTCTTTACTTATATAAGAATTTAAGTCTATGCTTTTCTCACTGGAGCTACATCCCACAAATTGTGATATAGTAGTTCCATAATTGTTCAGTATAGAGCATTTTAAAATTTCAATTATTTTTTCCACTGACCTATGAATTATTTAGAAGTGGATTAAGTCATACATGTTTTTGGAAGGTTATATACATTACTGATTTCTCATTTATTTGCTTTGTGATTTGAGTGATATAAACTTTGATATTAGTTGAGATTTGTGGCATTATCATAAAGTCATCTTTCATAAGTAATACATAGATGTTTGAGAATAATGTATATTTGCTAATCTCCATTAGACCAAGCTTATGATTAGAAAAGATTTTCAATCCTTTCTCTCTAGGCTGAATGTCCTGTTGTTTGATCAGTTTCTGAGAAAGATGGGTTAAAATCAGTCTTTATGTCTGGGGATTGAATGTAAATTGAGATTATCATATTAGACACACACAAATACAAAACTGTCATATCTTCTTGGGGAATAATAGTTCCTGTTATTAATTGCAGTTTATTTTATCCCTAATAATGATTTTTCTGGATTTATTTTGACTTCTCTTTGCTTGATGTATATTTAGTATATTTACATTTACTTTCAATCTTTAGGTGTTTTTAGTTTTAAACGTGTTGCTCACAAGTAGCATATAGATAGATTTTGAAAATCCAACCTGGCAACCACTGCATTTCAAAAGGTGATTTATTTGGTGCTTTCTATTCATCTGCTTTATGTTTGTATCTTTATTTCTCCATTTTTACCTTCTATCAGTAGAACCAAAAAGGTTTTGATATACCTTTTCCCTCTGCTGATTTTGAAATTTTATTATTTCTATACCTTTTTTTTTTTTTTTTTTCAAATCTGTACACTAAGGAAGGTTTCCCATGGATAGAATCTCCCACGCTGTCACCTTCGGATATTCTCGCGGTCCGCTGCAATGAGCGCGGTCTCCGGAGGGTCGCAGGAAAGGGGCATCGAAGCCTGCAGAGCTTTGCTAGGTCCCGGAAGGTGCAGCCGAGCACTTGCGCTCCGTCCTGCTCGGTGCCGCCTCCCGGGCCTCGTATTCCTCTACTTTTAACGATGATCCTTACGTTTCTCACATGTATACTTAACAAGCCTGAAATTTATCAGTTTTGCCACTTTTGTCTTCAATAATACAATGCCTTAGAATGCCATTGCATCCTACATGTTACTGTTACTCGGCATTTTAGAACCATCTTGCTTTTTTAAACTCCAAGTTAGTTGTTATAATTTTTGTTTTGATTAATCAAATCTTCAGATTTACACTGTGTTTTTAAGTTTCTTTGTTCACTGTTGCTTCTTACATCCTCTCTTTCTGAGTTGAATCTCCTCTTTATGAATTATATCTTTAAGAAGATCTGATAGTGAGGGTCTATTTGTGGTAATTCCTTTTGTGCTTTTAAATAAAAGTATATTTACTTGTCCCTGATGTTTAAATGGTAGTTTAGTGGGACTAAAAAAAAAAAAATCTTGGTTGACAGTTATTTGAGGATATTGTTCTATTCTATTCTATCTTCAATTGTTATTGCTTAGTAGTTGGCTGTCTGGTCATCCAGACCGAACTCTGTCTTTTTCTTTTCTGGTTGCTTTTAAGAGCAGTTTTACCTTAATGAGTTTAGATTTGGATTTCGTTTAACTTTTTCTGCTCAAAGCTTGTTTTGTTTCGTGAATCTAAGGATCAATTTGGGATCATTTGAATCAATTTGGGATCATTTTTATCCAGTATTCTCTTTGACTACTGCTTCTCCCCCATTCTTTTTCTTGTCTCTCCAGGAAATGTATCTGTTGTACCTTGTCATTCTGTCAATCCATGTCACTTAACTTCTCATTCATATTTCCCATGACTTTATTTTGCATTCTGGGTAATTTTCTCAAATTTACCATCCAGTTTACTAATCTTCACTTCATATGTATTTATTCAGGTGTTTAACATTGAGTTTTTAATGTGTCCTGATAGTTGTCATTTCTACAAGTGGTATTGGCTTCTTTTTCAAGCCTGTTTTTTCTTCAGACATTTTTTTTCTGATTTCTTCTTTTATATCTTTAATCATTATAAATATATTTTATAGTTTATATATGAAATTCTTGGAGTTTAATCCTGCCCTACATTGCATCTACTATATCATGGTGGATTGTCCTTGAAATTTCATATTCTGAGTTTGTCTTCGACAGAGCTTTATGGGACTGCTACTGAGGGCCATGGGTTGTGAACATGTTTCTGTGGAATAGGCTTTTGTTTGCTTTTGCCATGTGTCCATGGATATCTCAGACCAGTTCCAATTTTTCAATTAATTTCTTGGCATGAGTGTTCCAAGAACATGTATATGATATAGAGGACAACTACAAACTTGAACTACTGTGTAGTATAGGTCCACAGTTACAAATTCATAGGGACAACTTTACCTTCCATACCAAACCCAGCTCAAGAGAGACCAACTTTCTTTTCTTGATAGGTATTGGCAGGCAGCTAAAGTAATCTACTTTTCTTTTATACCCGGTCCTTGGGGATTTCCATTACTTTCTTGCAAGCTCAGAAAGGATGTTTGTTCTGTATTATTTAGAATATAGTAGCAAGGCATTATGGGGAAACTACATGTGCCATGTGCCAGAACCAGAAGTCTGGGGGGAGTCATTTTCATGTACATTTGAATCTTGAAGGATGGGGGGTTAGGGGTGCCAACCCCCCAAGCAGTCAAAAATCTGCATATAATTTTACAGTTGGTCCTCCATCTCCATGCTTCCAAATCCACGGATTCAACCAACTGTGGATAGTGTAGTACTGTAGTACATATTTATTGGAAAAAATCTGCATAGAAGTGGACCTGTGCAGTTCAAAGTTGTGTTGTCTGAATCAACTGTATTTAAAATAAAACATATAGTCAACATTATCTCTGATGTGGAATAATTTCAGAGTACCATTTACGTATAATGGATTTTAGAATGTGAATATTTGAGGATTAAAAAAATCTATTTAATTAGCTCATTCTTTAAAACTACCAGTGAACTATTTCTAAATCTGCACTGGACATTTCTTGGGACCATGTTCATTAAATACCAAATCCTGTATTGGAATCTTGAAGACAGTGATTATGGAATAATAAGAACAAAGTCTATTTGTATATTCGTCAAAGCTCTTTTATGAACAAATAAGAGAAACTCAACTCCAAATGGCTTAAGTAAAAAGAAATATTTATTGATTCAGATAGCTAAAAAATCCTGGGATTTATTGTTCAAGTACAGCTAGATTGACATGCTCAGAAAATGTAATTGGAATCAGTCTCTTTTAATCTCTTGTTTCTACTTTTTTTTCTGTGTTGGCCTCACTTTCATTTGAATTCTCTCCTTATGGTGGCAAGATGTTTTTCAACAGCTCCAGTTAAACAGAACTTCTCTTTCCCAGTCTAACAAATAGCCTGGGACTGTGGCTTATTGGCCTGCCTTAGGTAATCTGTCCATCCTTGGCCAGTCCAAGTGGCTGAGGCATGATGTGCTCTGATTGACCTGGTCCCTGGAGTTGTGCAGTGGAGTCAGCTTTGGTCAAACCACATAGGCTGAGAATGGAGGAGAGTAGTTCTCTGAGAGAAAAATCGAGGTTCTGTCATCAGAAGATTGGACTGGAAACTGGGTACACAAAACACAACAACTGTCTTCCATAACCTATCTAATTGCTTGTTTGTGTTTGGTCTTCGTTTCAGGACAGTGTTGAGTTTAGAAACATCTGCAGTCATTTGGCTCTACAGATTGAAGGACAGCAGTTTGACAGAGATTTGAATGCTGCCCACCAGTGTTTGAAGATGATAGTCAAGAAGCTGATTCAGTCTCTTGCTAATCTTCCTTCGGATGCCCACATGGTAGCCTGTGCTTCCTTGAGACAGATCTTACAGAATCTCCCAGACATATGAGTGTTCAAGACACTGGAATTGAAACCACAGCGAGCACTGCTAAGAGAACTGGCTACCTTAAATTCCTAAGCGGATGGGCAGACAATGGATGTTTTTATTCCCAGGAAGGAGAGACTTGGTAGCATATACAGCAGTCTGACCAGTGGCACCCGTAACCCTTGGGAATTATAGCATGTTCGTAAAAAATTTTTAAAGCAGTAGTTCACATTTTTAAGTGTGTTGAAATATTTGCTGACTTTTTGATTGAAATATATTCCACTTTGTGGAACTGACTGGATTATATATGTATAGACATTAATGAATATATATTAAGTATTAATTTTAATTGAATGACACCTTAATCTACATTCATACTAATGTAGGCCTATGAGGTTTAATATGGCTATTGGATGATTAGAGCTCCATGGTTTTTAAAATTATTTTGAATAAATGGGATATTTGGTAATGGATATGTTCTACTTACTGAGCACTTCATTTTATGTTATGAGAATGATCTTTGGATGTTGTAGGACCACACCACATGTGTCAGTAATTATGAGTTCCAATCTTGGCATTAATAACTTGCTGTTGGGCAGCGAAGAGCTGCTTCTAAACCTTGTGCTTTCATCTACTGATTTGTAAATTAATGATAATGAGCTCTGAAGTACCAAGGCTATATGATATGTAAGTACAAAGTACAGTATTACTAAAGTCTCACGTGAAAACAGCTAGCGCCTCATACTCTTTCTAAATATTCCCATTGAAGTAGGAAATTCTTGGAAAAAAAAAGGAGGGGGTGGACATACTGGCAGATTTCCCTAAATATTTAGAGCGAGGAGAAGAGAGAGTGACTTTTTTTGCAACAAAAATCTACATATGCTTAGGAAAAACTAAATTTCCTGTTGTTTAATGGTGACCGCGTTGAGAACCAAAGTAAATTGAAATGCTGCTTTTCCCTTAAAGTTTTAATAGAAACGGCATCAGATTTAGAATAAAAAGAGCATAATGTAGCTTGTTTTCTGAAGGAATTATAAACTGGGTCTGTATGGTAAGAGTATACCTACTGTATCGCTTCTCGGCCTTTTGGCTAAGATCAAGTGAAGAGTATACCTACTGTTAAAACAATTAAGTGATAAGAATAATCAAAGCCTTTTTAATCTCACATATTCTAATCCTAGTTGGTTTCACATATTTTCTTCCACAATCTTAAGATAAATATATTGCTTCTTTTTAGATGTAACTGACCATTTCCGTAGAAGAGAAATAAATTTATGAGACTGAATTTTAAATGAAAGATGAGAGGTGTATATTTATGGATGTGCCTGTGTATATAGGGGAAAGGATGGGCCGGAAGGGAAGGGCATTCATTTCTTGGGAACAATCTTTAGCACGTTGTTCTCGCACTCCTAGGAAACATTGTATTCTGGGGGTACCACTGTACTTTATGGTGCAGTCTTTGCCCATGGAAATTATTCCAAGTCTCTTCTCTAAAGACATAGCATTATTATAGGCTGCCTTCCCATTGTAATCAATATCCCTATCAATAAATATTAATATTACAGGTTTTTTATAACTCCTATTCCAAGAAATATTGAAGATTTTTGCTTTTCTGTCTGTACTTGTGCTTTTTCCTCACTTTGCAGTGTGTTTCCCACAGACCAGTTGAAACCCCATTCATCCTTCAAGGCCTGATTTATTCACCATTTCTTTCATGAGCCCTCCTGGATCATCCTAGTAGGACATGGGCTCTTCCTCCTCTGAACTCACATAAAAACACACTTTGTGCTACTGCACAGGCATTTATCACACACCATCTTATAGCATGGCTATTGGTATACCTGCCATCAAGATCAGCTTGCCTGAGGGCAAGGATTATTCTAGACATCTTTGTACATTGCATAGCAGCTATAATTCTAAAAGTTCTTTGACTCTACTATAACTTCCATGGCCCCACCACTTTTTCTCACACACACACACACACACACCCATTTTTACTTCTGTGGCTTATGTTCTTTGCTCAGTGTGTATAATCATTTGGTTGTACATGCTGCTCTCTTCTTTTTTTCCCTTTGGTTGAGTGCTGCTGGCAAAACTCCATTCTTGGTCAAGACCAACTCTCCTCCTACTCCCATGTCTGCTCGTGAGTTCTGAATATGGCTTAAGAATAACACACGGCTATGCCAACTCACTTCAATTCATGGCTTGCAATCTCAAGGGACCCTCATGTCCTCCATTAGTGCTACTTCATTTCCTAGGACTGCATTGTCCAATATGGCAACCACTGGCCACATGTGACTTTGAGCACTTGAATACGGTTAGTCTGAATTGAGATGTGCTGAAAATGTAAAATGCACATTGGCTTTTAAAACTAAAACTGTTTTTATCATTAAAAACAAAGAATGTAAAAGATCTCAATAATTTTTTTATACAGATACATGCTGAAATGATAATATTTTGAATATATTTGGTTAGATAAAATACATTCTTAAAATTAATTTTACCAGTTTTGTTTTACCTCTTTAAGGTGGCTACTAGAAAATTTGAAATTTAATTTGTGGCTTGCATTTTATTTCTATAGGGTAGTGCTGTCCTAGAAAATTCACTGGGCAATTCAGTGCTGTCCTTGACAATTACTCTCTGAAGGGTTTGCTCCATACCTTCTCAAACTTGGTTCTTCTTCATTTTTCTCATTCTCAGCTGATGACCTTGCTTCTGATCGCACAGAAAAAATAAAAGCCCTCTGAAGAGCATGGTCATCTTCACACTAACAGATCTACCATATACCCTGATTCCCTTTTGTTCTGCTCCTACCTGAAGCTGATCAACCACTCAGGCCCTGGACCCTGTCCTCTCTCACTTACTTGAAGATTTGCCTTTTGCACTCATTCCTTTGTCTGCATTACCAGTTTTTGCTTCTTAATGGGAGCATTTCCATCAGCATGATATTATGTTATAGAATCTCCAATCTTTATTTTTTTTAATTTTATTTTTTTTATATTACTGATTTTTTTTTACATCTTTATTGGAGTATAATTGCTTTACAATGTTATGTTAGTTTCTGCTGTATAACAAAGTGAATCAGCTATATGTATACATAAATCCCCATATCCCCTCCCTCTTGAGCCTCCCTTCCACCCTCCAATCTTTAAACAACAATTTCTCCAGCTACGACTCTATTTTTCTCCTTCCCTTAAGAGCAAAATTGATCGCAACAGTCTAAGTTAGTTGTCTACAATTTGTTTTTTTCTGATTCCCTTTTGAACTCATACCAAATGGATTTTGTACCCACAACTCCACGAAAATTGCTCTTGTTAAAATCCCTAATGACTGCCCCACTGACAAATTCAAAGGTAAATTCTCAGTGCTCATCTTATTTCATCTATCAACAGTTTTTGACACTATTGATTACGCCCTACATGAATCACTTTCTTATTCTGATTTCTGGGTCAGCAGACTTTCATGGTTTTACCTTTTTTGTAGCTCACTTCACAGAACTGTTTCCTGGTTCCTCCACATCTCCCTAACTTCTTAATTTTGGAGTGCTTCAGGGTTCAGTCTAGGTCCTCTTCTCTATCTACACTTACTCCATGGTGATTTTTTTTTTTTTTTTTTTTTTTAATTTATCCCTGTGTTTTCTTTCTTTTTTTTTTTTTTTAATTTTATTTATTTATTTATTTATTTTTGGCTGTGTTGGGTCTTCGTTTCTGTGAGAGGGCTTTCTCCAGCTGTGGCAAGCGGGGGCCACTCTTCATCGCGGTGCGCGGGCCTCTCACTATCGCGGCCTCTCTTGTTGAGGAGCACAGGCTCCAGACGCACAGGCTCAGTAGTTGTGGCTCACGGGCCTAGTTGCTCCGCGGCATGTGGGATCTTCCCAGACCAGGACTCGAACCCGTGTCCCCTGCATTGGCAGGCAGATTCTCAACCACTGCGCCACCAGGGAAGCCCTCCATGGTGATTTTTAAATTACCAGCTATTCACCAATGACACCCAGGTATATGTGTTTTGCCCTGAACTCCAGACTCCTGTAGCAACTGACTACAGGATGTCTTTACTTAAATGTCTACAAGGCATTTCAAATTCCAAAATGGAATTCTTGATTCCCAACCCTGCTTCTCCCCATCCTCTAAATCTCATGTGGCAGTGGCTCATATGCGTGCAGTCACATAGGCAAAAAGGAAAAACACTGAAGCCATCCTTGTCTCCTCCATTACTCTCACCTCTAGCCACTCAATCAGCAAAACCTTGAAAATACATCTCCAATCAGATCACTTCTGACCACTTCCGTAGCCACTATTATCTCCTGCCTGGAATATTGCAGTACTTTCCTGAATTGTCAGACTCCTTCACTGGTGTCTTCTCATTATCTATTCTCCACACATCAACCAGGGTAATATAAACCAGATCAATTATTGCTCTGCTCTAAACCCACCAATGGCTGCCTGTTTTACTCAGAATAGAATCTAAATTCTGCCTCTGATCCATCTCTTGTCACACTTCTGTTCTAACAACACTGATCTCTTTGCCACTCTCACCTCTTCAAACACAACTGGTCTCAGGGCCTTTGCACTTGCTTTTCGCTCTGCTTGAAAGACTTTTCTCTCATCTACTTTAAGTAGGTATTGACTCCAATGCCACCTCATTAAAAAGGCCTCTCTAATCCCCTTACTGAATATACTATCCCGTCACTCTCTTATCCCTTCTCCCTGCTTTGTGTTCTTCTTAACTCTTATAATGACCTGAATTTATTTATGTGTTTATTGACTGTTGTAATTGGGTTGGCTGGCGGCCCCCAAAGATTATGTCCATGTCCTAATCAATGGAACTTGTGAATATTACCATATATGGCAAAAAAGTGAATATACTTGGATGGTGACAGATGTGATTATATTAGGGACATTGAGATGAGATTATTTGGGATTATCTGGGTGGACCCTAAATGCCATCACATGTCCTTAAAAGAAAGAGGCAAAGGGAGACAGTATAGTCAGAAGAGGAGGTGGCAGCGTGACAGAGACACAGGCTGGAGTGATGTGTCCACAAGTTA
Source organism: Balaenoptera physalus (assembly GCF_965194825.1). NCBI lineage: Eukaryota > Metazoa > Chordata > Mammalia > Artiodactyla > Balaenopteridae > Balaenoptera > Balaenoptera physalus. The sequence goes on along the minus strand of NC_138899.1, from coordinate 64,708,591 downwards.
AAGAATCCTGACAGCTATCAGAACCTGGAAGAGGCAAAGATCAGATTCTCCCCTCGAGCCTTCAGAGGGAGAGCTGCCTTGCTGACACCTGGATTTGGGGCTCCTGGTCTCCAGAACTGTGAGAATAAATGTTTGTTGTTTTAAGGCACTCAGTTTGTGATAACTTGTTGTGGCAGCCGTAAGAATGGATACACCTGCTTTTCCTCCCAGGAATGTAAACACTGGGACGTCGTGCGTGGCTGTAGCCCCAGTGCTGCAGCAAGGCCTGGCTCAGAGCAGCAGCCCAGTAAATATCTGATGAATGAAGACATACAAGTCATGTGGTTAGTTTTTCAGCTCTTTTGTTTGTTCTTTCTTTTGTTTGTTTTTTACTGAGGGATTTGATTCCTCCAGAAGTTTCCCAAGGCTTATATATCTTCTGGTAAATATCTAAACTCAAAGAAAAAACTAAAAGGACAGTTTTAAGGGTTAAATGAATCAGCACATTTCAGTCAGGTGTTGGGTTAAAAATAATCATGTAGCTATCATTCAATAAAAGGTTAATAATTATGATGGTCATCATTGTAACAGGGACTGGGCCAGCCTAGGCCACTCTGAAGAGTGGGGTCCTTTTTCTCTTCTCCCTTACCCCAAAGACTACACAAATGTACCTTTAAAAGCAGATTTTTAAACTTTATTATCGTGGCTATTTTCTTCCACAGCCGTGTCATCACCATCATCATCATCATCAACAACCAGAATAGAAGTTCCTACATTTTTGTGGCTCAAGCAACGTCGGGAGGGGGATTTGATCATCTTGGAGCCAAGCTGTGGTTTTTTTATTTCAGACCATATAGTACCTTGAACAAGCGTGACACTTGGGTGGGTGAGGACAGTTTGTGGGTGTCTCTTGATAATGCTGAGAAAAATTTGAGTCCTCTGACAATTTCTTTGTTGCATTTCCTTAGATATTTAACCCTCGCATTCTCCTGGACTCTTATGTTTGTGTGCTCTTAACAATAGATTTCTGGAAGCACATTTGCTTATGGAATAAAAATAGGGGCCATACTGAGGACTTTCTAAGTAGAGCTGGACAGCTAAGTGACAAGATCATACCTATACCCCTTTCTCTTATCCTTAGATACTCTCCTCACTCTTGTCTCTCTACTTTTCTGGAAGCTCTGCGAGGTCCCAGATTGGCCTGATCTTACATCCTTTTGACTGCATGCCTTATTCTCATAGAGGAACTATCTTTGGGTTCCTTTGGCTGTGTTCCATTTTCTTTTGTCTCATCAGCATCAGTTCTGTTCTCTCATTTAACTGCTCTTACTCTTCTTACAGCTTCTCCCCAAAGTGGATTAGTTTCCTTGGTTTAACTTAAGGCCTTTGGAGGGTAGGAGACCATTCAGATACTTGTTCTATGCAGAACACAAGACTACCAGGATCAAATTTTTCACGTCTAAAAATTCCCTGCAACAGTTGGCCCCATTATCCACTGTTCTTCATGCTCTGATGCCAGATACTTATGGAGTAAATCTATCTAAGAGGAGTATAAATTCTGTGGATCCATGAGTTTCAAGACACATTTAATTCAGCAGAACTTTGAATAAGAAGTGTTCTGTGTAATCTGGGTATCCTCATCAAGGATCCCAGTGTTCCATTCTACAGCCAAAAACTTACCACAGTCCTGGTTTCACTTAGCTCATATCAGAAAGGTCTAGGTTATTATGGTCCTGGCATATGTTACTGGAGAGCTTACTTTTGTCTGATGTGACTTCTTTACTGCTATGTTCAATAGAAGTGATATTTAAAGCTGAGCCATGGTTTATAAATTTCTCTTCTTGTAGACAAGCTCATATTTGCTCCATGCTTACAGTCATAAGTCAGGAGACAATTTTAAGGCTGACAGAAATCTCTCCCAGCACAGAATTAACACTAATTTGTTCCTCTTGCCTTGATGAAGAATTTGATATCATCATGGCTTCACTTTCTTTTTCCTTAGAAAAGCATTATGAAATGTCTGGAGCGTAGAGGGTATCTGGTGGAAAAATAAATTCACCGTGATCCAAGAAATGAGTCGCCAAAGCCAGTGTTGGCTTAAGCTGGTACAGAGAGGAGGTTCCATAAGCCCCCTTCCCCTTCCCTGCATGTGTAACTCTAGCTCTAAATGTAACTGAGGCGTACAGGGGCACAGCACATGCTTGGAACACGTGTGTGTGTCTGTGTGTGTGTGTCTGGGCTGGAGGAAAGGAGGGCAGGGGAGGAAGTACACCTGAGTCAGGTGTTATAATCCCAAACATGAGGAAAGCAGTGGGATAATTTGGAAAATGAATGTCCTTGGGGATATCTGCAGACTCACCTTGAGGAGGTCATCAAATGAATTTGATTGGTTTATTGGTTTGCTCAAATAAAAAATATAGGGCTTGTCACACATGAAGTTTTTCATGCCATTTGATAATTTGCTTAGTGCTGATGTGACAGCTATTTTATGTACAAACTCATTGTCCTCAAAGTCTGTCTCCATACCCTCTCATCTCTCAGCCTCAATCTTCCCAATCTTCTCTCAGCCCCTCTCCAAGTCTTAGACCATCTTGCATAGAATTTGAGGGCAAAGGTATTCCTAAGGCTATTAATTGCATTCTTTTTTGTATCTAAACATTCTTTTATGTATAAATAAAGTTAACAGATATTGGTCTTTTGTTCTTTTCTCTCAATTTTTCATATGCTCCCTTGCCTCTCTTACAGTCTCAGATTACATGATAGTTTGTTAGACACCTATTTCCTGTGTAACTCAAAAGTGAACTAAATGTGCATATAGTAGGAATGCTGTTTACACGCACATAGGATGAATAGTCATACCTAGAGGGAATGTGAATAAAGCTCCTCTATCCATTTTTCTCTCATGGCAATTTTGATTGAAAGACAAAAACAGAATGAGATAAACTTTGTGGGTGTGATTTCCCTCACACTTTTGCTTAATTAAATTTGAATGGTTGATACAATACCTATATTATTCTGTATTATGAAATTCTGTGCTTTTTTGTAGCCACTTCAAGAATATTTCCTGTTTCTGAAATTAAATTTTTGAATTTTTCATTAAAAAGGTGAGTAGCTTTGCTGTTTTTTAAGTATCAGGAGCCCTAAAGTTAATGGGGCTGGAATTATTGCCATGAGGTTGCACTGAATGTTGTTCTGCCCCTGTTCACGGGTCTTGCTTCTGGGAGAAATATTGCAAAGTCAAGTCACAAACATTCACAAAGTCAGGTGCAGCCTAAGTGGGTCCATGGGCCGATTTAATTCAAATTTACCCAAAGCATCAATAAACATACATTCTTACTCAACTTGGGCCTAACTCTAGTGCAAACCACCATCTATTCTAGATGCAAGATACAGTCGGTCCATTGTTTCCAGGTGTTTTGATGACTGAACCTGCTCAATAGTTGATCTAATTAGTATGGAAATAATGAAAAAGAGTTGACAACAAATCCAATCAATTCAGTAGGAGTGTGTGTGTGTGTGTATGTGTATCTGTGTGTGTGTGTATCTGTGTGTGTGTGTGTAATTCCTGTATCAATAAACATGTGATTTCCAGCTGTTCCCTTTCACTTTCCTTTACTCATTTCAGTGGTTTAAAATCAACAGGTTGAAAAGATCTTTGAGTGGAGAGGTTTTTCTATTAACAATGGGTACCCATAAAAATAAAAACTCTAGAATGACATCCAGTTCTAAGCAATGATTACATATCTAACATGTTCCTAAATGGGCTTTTTGAGTACTAATTAGTACATCATAATTTCTCAGAGGTCTTTTAGTTATAGGTTTTAAAACTGTTCATTACAAATAAAATGAGTTCTTGGGAAAATGAAGGTGGCCCTTAGCAAAGCAGTATGACTAGTGAAGAATAGGGTTTGCCAAATAAAAGACTCAGGTGCTTTTATATTTATCCAGGTAACTTGTTTTCTAGGCATCTACTTATTTTTAACCTTTTATTTTGAAATAATTATAGATTCATAGGAAGTTGCAAAATATCGTGCATGGGGTCTCATAAACTCTTCACCAGCTTTCCCCAATGATGACATGTTATATGACTATAGTACAATAGCAAAACCAGGAAACTGACATTGGTACAATAGTGCTAACTGGATTACAAACCTTATTCAGTTTTCATCAGTTTTTACCTGTACTAGTGTGTGTGTTAATAGTTTTATGCAGTTTGATTCCATGTAGAGTTTTCTGTAAGCAGCACTACAATCAAGACAGAACTGTTCCAAGACCTGTACTCTGAAAACTATAAGATGCTGATGAAAGAAATTGAAGATGACACAAACAGATGGAAAGATATACCATGTTCTTGGATTGGAAGAATCAATATTGTCAAAATGACTATACTACCCAAGGTAATCTACAGAGTCAATGCAATCCCTATCAAATTACCAATGGCATTTTTTGCAGATCTAGAACAAAAATCTTAAAATTTGTATGGAAACACAAAAGATCCCGAATAGCCAAAGCAATCTTGATAAAGAAAACTGGAGCGGGAGGAATCAGGCTCCCGGACTCAGGCTCTCTGACTTCACTGTACTATCCTTTACTGTACTATAAGGCTATGGTAATCGAAAAAGTATGGTACTGGCACAAAGACAGACTTATAAATCAATGGAACAGTATAGAAAGCCCAGAAATAAAACCACGCACCTATGGTCAATTAATCTACGACAAAGGAGGCATGAATATACAATGGAGAAAAGACGACTGTGGTGCTTCAATAAGTGGTGCTGGGAAAACTGGACAGCTACATGTAAAAGAATGAAATTAGAACATTCTCTAACACCATACACAAAAATAATCTCAAAACTGATGAAAGACCTAAATGTAAGACCAGATACTACAAAACTCCTAGAGGAAAACATAGGCAGAACACTCTTTGACATAAATCGCAGTAATATCTTTTTGGATCCACCTCCTAGAGTAATGAAAATAAAAACAAAAATAAACAAATGGGACCTAATTAAACTTAAAAGCTTTTGCACAGCAAAGGAAACGATAAACAAAATGAAAAGACAACCCACAGAAGGGGAGAAAATATTTAAAAACAAAGTGACCAACAAGGGGTTAATCTGCAAAATATACAAATAGCTCATGCAGGTCAATAGCAAAAAACCAAACAACCCAATCAAAAAATGGGCACAAGGTCTAAACAGACATTTCTCCAAAGAAAGCATACAGATGGCCAAAAAAAAACACATGAAAAGATGCTTAACATTGCTAATTATTAGATAAATGCAAATCAAAACTACAGTGAGGTATCCCCTCACACTGCTCAGAATGGCCACCATCAAAAAGTCTACAAACAATAAATGCTGGAGAGGGTATGGAGAAAAGGGAACCCTCCTACATTGTTGGTGGGACTGTAAATTGGTACAGCCACTATGCAAAACTGTATGGAGGTTCCTTATAAAACTAAAAATAGAGCTACCATATGATCCAGCAATCCCACTCCTGGGCATATATCCAGAAAAACCATACTTTGAAAAGATACATGCACCCCAGTGTTCAATGCAGCACTATTTACTATAGCCAAGACATGGAAGCAGCCTAAATGTCCATCGACAGATGAATAGATAAAGAAGATGTGGTCCTATATACAATAGACTATTACTCAGCCATAAAAAGAATGAAATAATGCCATTTGCAGCAACATGGATGGATTTAGAGATTATCATACTAAGTGAAGTAAGTCAGAAAGAGAAAGACAAATATCATATGATGTTACTTATATGTGGAATCTAGAAAAATGATACAAATGAACTCATTTACAAAACAGACTCACAGACTTAGAAAGCAAATTTATGGTCACCAAAGGGGAAGTGGGGGGAGGGATAAATTAGGAGATTGGGATTAACATTATATACACTATTATATATAAAATAGATAATCAACAAGGACCTACTGTATAACACAGGGAACTCTACTCAATACTCTGTAATAACCTATATGGGAAAATAATCTGAAAAAGAATAGACATATGTATATGTATAACTAAATCACTTTGCTATACACCTAAAACTAACACAACATTGTAAATCAAATATATATATATATATATAATGAAGACAGAACTGTTCTATTACTCCAAGGAACATATCAATAAATATTCATTTATATGAAAAAATAAATAAACAACATAATTTATATGAATAAATTAAAGTTCAATTTACTTGCAGGAACTATATTATTTCTCAAAAATATGTGACTTATATATAAGGATATGGATGGATGGATGGTTGGATGGTCTAGGTTGGTCAGTGCTCCATCAATATTGGTCCTGGCTTCATCTAGACTGAGACTACATTGTTTTGTAGAGGAGAGCTAAGGGCTCATGGAGTCAACTTCTATTTGTTTCATTTTCTTGTTTTCAGAATTCCCTTTCTAAATAAAAGAGTTCTGTAAAACCCGTTCAGTGTTCATATCTGGAAATTCTGCTATATTGGTAAGCTCTTGGTGACAAAAATGACTACCATGAAAACCTTCATCAAAATCATCAAAGTTAAAGTATTCTCTCACCTTGGGCTGAAAGAATAAATGTCCACCTGTGGATTCCTCTCTTAAATCCATATGACAAAATCATGAGGTAAATATTTCCAAGTGTCCCTCTGTCTCTTTAAGTGATTTCCCACATTTTCACTTCACAAGAGACCCCTTAAAATATGATAGTGGTGACAATGACCTCACTCAAATAGATGTAGAGCCAGTTTTTTCCATTTCTAATGCATTTTTCTGTAGTTTAAACTAGATTGTAAAATATTTCTCATTTGATGTTCTATCAGGTGTGGCTGGTAATACTTTGCTAATTTGAAAACTTTCCATGTTGAAGTTTAGTCTAAGTTAAAAAATACATATTGCTTAAAATGCCATTTTTGTGTTCTCCTTTTTGTTATTCTAGACATTAAATATGGGAGTTCAGGCTCTTTAACATAAATTGGTTATTTCAAAGATCAAAATACGGCATTTGCTATTTCACTTTAAAATTGATAGGAATACATTTATAGAAAGAAATATCTCCTAGAAATTCCATTTCAATCTAATTAGAGAGAAATTTGGTATAATTTATATAAAAGAAGTATATCATCGAAAATAAATAGAACTTATACAAAGTAATGCATATCTCCTAAGATGGCTGAGCCACAAAACACAGCACTTCTTTGTTTTACCATATAATTCCAGGATCATCACTTTAATATTTAAATCAAAGACCTCTGTAGTTTACTTTAAAGTGTTTATATATTGGATATAAAAATTGCGAAGAAATTATGGAGACTTTTCAGTTATTAAAGGGAGGATATTTAAACTCTGTTATCCTACTTCCCAAGGCTTACAGCATTTTTGGTCAAACTCAGATGTATCAGTGTAAGTGTACATTTTACATGACATAGCTATCGTACCACCAATCTGAAGAGTTCTGATATCTGTAGATTACTCTGAGAATAAAAGAATTTATTCAGTTTTTTTTCTTTTCAGAGCATTTGGTTTTTCACATGCAACAGCTTAAATCAAACTTTGAACAGAAGTTTTAATTTTAAGGCATATATATTTTTTTCCCATTCATTCTACAGCTTTTGCTATGCTCAAGATTTTCCTCCGTTACTTTAAATAATCTACTTATCTGTGAACTAGATTTATACATATAAAACTACACATAACTATTCACATATATTAACAAGCTACATACACCTCAGTCTCAACTATGAGTGATTGACAGGCATTTGCTTTTAATTCTGTAGACTAAAGTTTATGCCTTTCTGCTGACGTGGCTGATGGTAGTGGCCTGTGCTAGACCTTAGGCCCTTCGTAACTGCTTTTCTTTTGCTCAGAAGTAAGCTGTTTATCTTGCCATGGCCTTTCTTGCTCTTTACCCTACATCTCTGGTACAGACAAAAACTCATCTTTGAAAACATTAACCACATACATGCATCCAAATAGACTTTCTATAGCTCCAGCATAGAATCAGCGGCTGTGAGGGCTAGAAGGACGTCGAATCCCACCTACCCCGTGGTTTCACCGGGGGCTTCTCAGAGCAGGTGGGACCCACCAGCCCAAGGGGTGTGCCTCGGCTCTGAGTTCCAGCACCCACTCACCCAGGCCCTCCTCCACATCATCAGGCCGGCTTCACATTTATTTATATCAATTTTCAAATAGCATTTCTATTGAAAATAAGATTCCACTGCGGGAAACAAAAGTAAAACAATAAATACTGTAAAGAAATGAATAAAAACAAAAACAAAAAACACTGATAAACAATTTTCTTCATCTTACAGATTTTTAAACATGAGGCCAGAGAATTCGGGCACCTTTTTTCCTATTACAGAGACCAGTCCAGTTCTCCTGATTCCTCATTCAGCCTTCCTTCTGTTAGCCCTTACAACTAAAACACATCAGGCTGTTGGGATAACTAGTCTTTCCCTACTTGGCTTGGGGTTCCCAGGCCAGGTGGCTCGGGTGGTAGGGCTGGTGAAGGGTGGGAGGGCCGTTAACGCTTAACCCACCAGATGGGTTCGTTTTCTCCGTGGGCCTAACCACAGAAGTCCCTGCCCCCCGCCAGGAGCTTTTCACAGGTGAGCAGACTTCCCTCTGAGAAATGCCAATTGTTACAATCCTTTCTGGGACAGAAGGTTCCAACAAATGGCATGCATTTCTGTTAAACAGGAAGAAGTCTACGAAAAGGAGAGCTTGTGAGGCGTTGCTCAGTACTGCCACATCCACAGAGGCCTGAGGGCTCGCTGTGAGAAGTCCCCTTGGTGGCCTTCCTCCTGGCACCTCTCTTGGTTGCTTCCCTTTCTAAATGCTGTCTCTGCGTCCTTAACATTCAGTTTCTGCCTGCACTCTTCTAATCTGCTTTTTTTTTTTTTTTTTCCTGTTTAGAAGCCCCTGTAAAGGACCAAAAGTGTGGAGTTTATTAGGGTCAGAGTGACAAGTTTCTGGGGCGCTGACAAACAAAAGCAGGGCTCTCCCTGGCAGGTGCTTCCAGCTGTCACACACACACACACACACACACACACACACACACACACACATGCACCTTCCTGTGTGAAACCACCAGGAAGTCTATGTGTTTTCATTGGTACCACACGTCATCCTGAAATTTTTCAGAACCCTTTCTACAGTAACACTACTTTAAAAAATTAATTTCTAAGGTCAAGGTCATTAAAAAGAAAACATCATTAAGCTCTTTGAAATTCCACTGGGCTTTAAAGATTTAAGACTCTTGTGGTGTTTAATATAAATTTTGCCAAATTTTTAAATAAACTAAAATATTCACAACAGTTGACTCCCCCCAGGGCCCCTTTAAAACACTTACAGATTGCTGAGATGTGGGTCACGATGGATGACTACGAAAGGGCTACGCATGGGCAGCGTGCAACTAAACACCTCCCCTTTCTACCGTTCCTGGCACCAGAAGTTCTCTATGGTCTTTTCCCTAATGGAGTGATTTCCAAATGCCAGTCGTGGGCCAGGGCCAGTTTTTGACATAGTCTTCAGCTTCAGTGGTGAAACGAGAAGGAGAGGGAAAATAGACTGAATTGTCTCATACAGCTAAATGTATTCAATGTCAGGCTCTGTCCTTTATTTTGAGATTTTTATTTTTGCTTTTCTTGCCTTTCTCTTTTGGTATTAAAATGTTCATTTCTTATAGAAAGTGAGGCCCACAGTGGATGATAGACATATCCTGTTTTGTTTAAATGACCTTTATAAAATTAAAAGATGGAAACTCTGTATTGGTTTTAAAACCATTTTTAACTCTCCATGAAATTTAAAGTCAGGAAAACATTGCTCTAAGGCTGGGTCAAATCCCAAGACCAAAAGTGAATGCCTGCAACCACTGAAATTTTTAAGAGAACTTAGGTTTTCATAGTTTTTTTTTAAAAAAGAGAACTTCTCTTCCAGAAGTATAGAGAATAAGCATGGTAAAGGGTCCATCACTCTACTTAACTCTCTTTTCCCAACATTCATAGAAATTTAGATGGTCTGAATGCAAGGTCGTCTTGAAATGTGAAACAGAAATAGGGTAACACGATGTGAAAGCTGCCTCTGTTGTTGATCTGTTCTTGTGCCTGCTGTCTCAAAGGACCATGAAGTGTGACACCATGTCACAAACAGAGTCCCCGATGTGCTTACTTTTTCCTGACAAATACTATAAATTTTCTTCTTGTAGTGAACAAACATTGTTTATGCAGCTGTGATTCCTTAAATGAAAACTGACTTTCTATCCTGATGTATCTTTGTTTCAAAGACACTTAAGGAGAGCTCTTTCCTGGCATTTGTGTGTGGGGGGACTTTTCGAGTAAGACCGCCTAATTAGGAACAATCACTGTGCATTAGATCCACCAAAAAGAAAAAAACATTTGGCTTTGTTAAGTGTTTCCATCTTGGGTTATAGGCTTTATCTAAAGCAGCTTCTTCCCCAGCCTGAATGGCCTTTGCTGTGGATGTTGAAGGTAAGAGCAGATGCTGGCCAGCCCAACAGATACAGAACAAACTCAGGAAATCTCAGCCCCTCAGGCAGTTGAATTCCCACTCCTCTGAGACCAGCTGAGATTATTTTCTTACTTCATTTAACTAGCCAGATGATAGCTTGACTGATGGGGCCATTATGTCCAGAGCAAAGTAATTTTAGAATGAAAATTATGCAATAGGTTAGACCACAGCTCAATTTTTATCACCCCAAATGCATACAATGTCCCTAATGTGACTGCCTTTGGGCTAGGGCTGAAAGAAATGTTTAGTCCCAAGGTGGCTATAATTTCTGAAATAGATTGAGTGAAACCTCTCTCTCTCTCTTTTTTTCCTACTTAAACACATGGAAATGAATTTCTTAGGTTTTTACTTTTTAAATATCTGGTACAAGGTGAAAACTGCAGTGATTAATATTTCCTATGGGGCCAGTGGTTGGTGAGGAAAAGTCGCCAAGCTTTATCTGACAGTTCATCAAGTTGCTATTATCATTTTCACGGTTGGGTCCGACACGTAGACAAGCTTCATGACAGTAAATCGCCTGGGAAACTGGGAATTGATCCAATTTTTTAAAAGTCTTTAACACAAAGATTTTGCTAGAGTGCCTTCTAAAATAAAATGCACCCCAGGACACCATAGTAGTTTCTCTCTGTGGCTTTTTTATTTCTCTGGTTATTCCTGTTGACTTTTCTATTTTTTCTTTTGAAATGAATAGAGATTTTTAATTTCATGATTTTATAGAAAAGCTCAATTTGCAAGAATATCAAGGATTTCTCATTTGAACACCTCATGCTATTCCTGATTGCTGGAACTTAACTTTTGATTCCTAAACCCATTTTGTAAATCAGTCATCCTTTTCACCCTTACCCACCCTAAACTGACTCCTCTTCCTGGAGTTTTTATCTCATTTTTTGGCATCCCTACCTACTCAACAGCAAGGGTACAGAGGAAATCTTGCAGTCAGAGAGTTTCCTTTCCATCCATCACGCTACACACGTATATTGGGTGCCTATTACATGCCACACATTGCTCTAGGAATTGGAGATGTAGTCACGTACAAGACAGATACAGAACTGTTTTCACAGCAAATACATCCAAGTACAGTTCTTCCAAAAGACTCTCTCCTTTCATGAATTCCCCATGAAGTGCCATTTAGTGTTTGCAGAAACAGACTACTCTTAAAAATGAAAGGCAGATGGGACTTCACTGGTGGAGCAGTGGTTAAGAATCTGCCTGCCAATGCAGGGAACACAGGTTCAAGCCCTGGTCCATGAAGATCCCACATGCCACGGAGCAACTAAGCCCGTGTGCCACAACTGCTGAGCCTGCGCTCTAGAGCCCGTGAGCCACAACTACTGAGCCCACGCACCGCAACTACTGAAGCCCGCGCGCCTACAGCCCGTGCTCCACAACAAGAAAAGCCACCGCAATGAGAAGCCCATGCACCACAACAGAGTAGCCCCCGCTCACCACAACTAGAGAAAGCCTGCGTATAGCAACGAAGACCCAATGCAGCCAAAAATAATAAACAAATAAAATAAACAAAAACAATAAAATTTCACTTCATTTTAAAAATTACATTTATAAGTAAAAATGAATTTAAATTTAGTGAAGATATTTGGTCACAATGGTTTTGGAAAATATGCAAGTATATTAAAGTTCTAAAAAAAATTGGTTTAATTTAAAAATAAGCTCAATATGTAACTAAATAAGACCTAGATAGCAGAAGAATTTGAGGGTGAAGTTGGGAGTATTTAAATCATATTATTTCCAACTATTTTTTAATATTTATAGCAGGGTTTATTTATAGTTACTTCTGAAGTTTAAAATGCTAAATATCACTTTGAACTGTCTACTTCAATATGAGTCAGGATTTAGGGCAACAGAAAATATAAAACTGGAAAATTTCTCATTTATTTATTTTTAAATTTTGTGTTTATGTTCTCCATTGAGAACTAAATCATACTTAAGAGAATTATAAAAACCATAAAAACAATTAAATTAAAGAGAAAATACTTACATATATCTAGGACAAAGATATTTAGTATGCTAGGATCTTTCTTCAATGGCCAAAAAACCACCAACGAAAGAGGCAAACAAAAAACAAGTTCTTGGAATATCATCTGAGGAATTCTAATTTTAATATGCAGAGCAAAGTCAGCATTTTCTCATTCACTTCTCAGAAAACCACCCAAAAGCAGAAAGGAAAACAGGGAAAATAGTAATGCAAAGCCTATCCTTTGTAAAACTAGTAAATGACAGAGACCCCAAAACAAAAAATGAGAAAAAAAGACTTCCAAAATCAGTGAAGGTCAAGCAAGGACACAAGAATCTCCACAGTGAAGATACTCCTGGGCATTGAGCTGAGAAAAAGTTGTAAGAGTCTTAAGAGACACATATTGAAATGTAAACCCAGCTTTTTACAACAGGAGCCAGCAAACTTTTTCTTAAAGAGCCAGATTGTAAATATTTTAGGTTTTGTAGACAGTATGGTCTCTTGCAACTACTCAATTCTGCCATCATAGAGTTCTGACAGCCATAGACAATATGTCAACAAATGGGCATGGCTGTGGTTTACCGAAACTTTATTTATAAAAACAGGCGCCTGTAGTTTGCTGACCCTTGTTTTGTAGTAATAAGGATGTACCAGCTTGAGTAAGAGCTTCTCTCGATTTCAAACTGATGAGGTTTCTAGAAAAAGGAGAGGAGATGAAGCTAAATGAAAAGTTGTACAAAAATGCCATACTTGAAGGAAGCAGTCTACTGGTGTGCCCCTGAGGAGGAAAGTGGCCTTGCTCTAAGAGTGGTCCAAAGCTACTGGTATCAAATGGCTGGAGAAAGTTAAAGGCTAACATAACCCACTTTTTCATAAGAAAAACTCCAGCTAGCTGGAAAATAGCCCGTACCTCTCTCTCACAGAGCCTTTTTAAAAAAGCTGATTGAGGAAAACTTGCCTTATTCTAATGTGATTAATCAAAAAGAAATCAACTCAGGATCTATAAAAAGTTGTTAAAAGAAGGTGAAAACAAGAATGGAAGAAAGAGGAAGACTAAGTGGTGGTCAAGAAATATTCACTGGAAAAGTGCCTAATGAGGTAGGTAAAAATTGTGACCAAATATATTCCTGAATTTTTGAAAACGAGTGAGTAATCACCTATCTGCAATTTCACAGGAAAAAATGATGAAACGACAGAAGTAGATCAAACATGTGCTGGCAGAATTAAGGGAAGATATAAAAAAAAACCCCTCAAAAATCACAGAAATGGAGGTCAAGGTGCAGATTGGAAGCTGTGCAAAGATTGAGCGCTGTTGAAAACACAGCTAGGAATGGGGAAGATGGATCAGAAAAAACGGTGCAAAGAATAAACAGACAAGAAGCTTAAAAAGATTATAGGATAGATATGGAATACATACAAAATAAATTAAACATATACATAATTGGTGTCCCTGAAGAAGAAAACCAAAATTATAAGATATCACTGTTAGGAATATTACACAAAAATAACCAATATAAAACATCATTAAACAAAATCCAGTAGCATATTAAAAACTAACACACTGTGACCAAGTGTGATTTATTCCCAGAATGGAAGGATGGTTCAAATCTGTTAATTTATTTTCACCACACTAATAGATGAAAAGTCATGTTGTTAGATGCTGAGAGGCACTTGATAAAACTCAACAGCCATTCTTATTTTTTAACCTTATCAATAAAATGGCAGTAGATACTTTCTTAATATAATCAAATTTATTTATCTCAATCTAAAATTTAGCACCGTTTTTAAGGGGGGTATCTCAGAACTATTCATAGTAAAGTCAGGAATAAGACAAGGATGTCTTCTATCACCATTAAAATATACACTGATCTAGAGATCCCAGCCAATTCAATTAACACAAGAGAAAGAAATAAAATGTAGACAATTAAAAAAAAAGACAAATCATATCTGTTTGTAGGTTAAAAGATTTAATATTGAATTACAATAAAAAGTAATCCAACTGAAAAGTATTACAAATAATAGTGGAATTTAGTTAAGCCCTTGGTTAAGACATTAATATATAAAATCATTAACCTTCATAAATTAAAAGAAAATATGTATTAATAGTAGAAAAGACTTCATTTTTAATAACAGTATGACTAGAAAATATTTAGAAATAAATTTATCAGATGTGATAGATGTGTATGAAGAAGCCTTTACAATGCTACTCATGGACACAAGAAAGCACTTGTATAAATGTAAAGATATACTATATTCTTGGCAACTGAAGCTCAGTATCATGCATCTTTCAATTCTCTCCAAATTAATGTAAACATTTAATAAAGACAGTTACTATGTCAGGGGAATTTTGGGGCTATATATTATTCTAAAGTCTATATAGAAAAATAAACAAGCAAGAAAAACCAGGAAAATTCAGAAAAAAAAGAAAATATGTGGTACTAGCCCTACCAGATGTTAAAATATTTAGAATATGGTAAGTACGTGTGGCATTTCAAATCAATGGAAAAAAAAGTTGAAATTAAATAATAAATGTTGCTTACTTTGGCCCAGTTATTCTATTGGATTGCCTTCTAGAAAAAAATAATATTGAATTCTATGCTCACACCTTATATCAAAATAATTTCCTGATGAATCAAAGATTTCTTTGTAAATAATACAAATATAAAAATACTAGGACACTCCATGGGAAAGTTACAAAAGTATTGCTGTGGAGAATACCTAAGTATATTGTGAAACTCAGGAGCCATAAAAAAATATTTATGAATCTGATAACATAAAAATATAACTGGCCAAAAAGTATGCAATTTATAATATAAACTAGCACAGTCCAATAGAAATACAATGCAAGACATTTGTAATTCTAAGTTTTCTGGTAGTTACATTAAAAAAGTAAAAAGAAATGGGTGAAAGTAATTTTAATAATTTATTTTATTTGACCTGACATGATCAAAATATTTTCTTTTCAGCAAGTAATTAATATAAAATATTATAGATGAGATATTTTCATTCTTTTTTTTGGTGCTAAAAAATCTGGTTTGTATTTTATACTTATTGTGCATTGCAATTTGGATGAGCCACATTTCAAGTGCTCAAGAGTGGCTGGTGGCTATCATATTTGACAGCACTTTAATGAGTTAATTTCCTTAATATAGAATATTCTAATATAGAAAGAATTCTCATAAGTCAATAAGAAAAAGTCTAACAACCTAATTAAAAAAGGACAAACATAATTCACTAAAAATTAGAGAATTTCAAGTTAAACTATAAGAAAATACCATTTCATCTCAGATTGGCAAAGATCAATAAATTATATAACATGCTGTGTCCAGGAGGAAGAGATTCAGTCATCTCATACCCTGATGGTAAGAATATAAATTGGTACAGTCTCAGTGGAGGGAAATTTGGCAACATCTATCAAAGTGACCAATACACATACCTTTGACCTAGCAGCTCCAATTTCAAGATTTTTTTCCTACAGTTATACTTGCAAGTGTGAGAAATTGCTTATGAGCTAATTATTTATTGAAATATTGTTAATAAATCTGTAAAAATTTGGAAACTGCCTAAACGTTTATCAAAAGAGTACTGTTTAAATAATTTATAGAACACTATAAAATGAAATACTATGCAATAAAAACTAATAAGAAAATAGTTTATGTAATGCAATGAGAGGCTATTCAGGCTGTATTGTTATGTGGGAAAAAAAAGGCAAGGCACAAATAAGTATAAATAGTCTAGTACCACCTCTACAAAAATCATTTGTACATATATATTGCATACATATGTATAGGCATACTGAATGTATCTGGAAGGATCCATAAGTAATTAGTAACAGAGGTTGCCTATGGGGAGAGGAACTGGTTGACTCTGGGACAAGGTATAAGAGACAGAGTTACTTTTAACTGTATATCCTTTTATGCCTTTTAGTTTAGTACCATGTATGTATTGCTTATTCAAAACTTATACGAAATGTTTAAATATATTAAAGGGCACTGAAGCAACAGGGATATCCACTGAGACTCTTTCACTCAACTTTTTATATCTATTGCAAATGTATATTTTAAAACTTCTGCTTAAAATTTACCTCTACATAGTGGTGTTAAGGCAACATCCTGTTCCAAATGCAGGCACCAACCCAAATAACACAGGTTTGTGCTCTGAAAGTTTTGGTATGGCTCTGGTTTTCTTAACAGTCACAAACATCTGTTATATTGTTTGCTTTCTGACCTCCTCTGTTCAGTGGGACAAAATAGCAGTTATTTCCAAATCAGAATCTCCTCTTCCCATTGCTCCCTTAATCTTACTGTAAGCTCCCGAGTGGGGAAGGCTCTGTTAGGCTTCCATCAGAATCAGCAAGTGCCTGAATGTCTGAGGGGCTGCTCTGGATTTAAAGGGTATACTGTAAATATTTCCGGATGTATTTTCAGGAAAGGTAGTGGGCTTGCATTTTTTCAGGGTCCAGAGGTCCCCTTGTTGACTTTGCCTTCCATCTTTCCAGAAAACCCTGGCTGGTTACAAATTCTGACGACCCCCATGAGGAGAATCACAGCTGAAACTTGGTGGCACTGATCTAAGTGGGCCTTCCTTGCCCACCTCCTGGCGGACAATGAAGGCACTGGTAACATGGTACCTGGCACAAGGTGAGTCTGTAGGTGAGGTTATTATACCTTTTGAAAATGGGGTTACAATCGCCAATGTGAGTTTAAGGCATTTAAAAGATAATAATAAATCAATTGGAAACTGAGTAGTCATTAATATCACCAGGGAAATAAATTGACCTAGATTTTTCAGATCCCTGTAAATGCAACCTTGAGCGTCCAAATCTGGCAAGCAAAATAGTGCTACAGGCTGCTTGGTGTGTGGCAGTGTGGGGGGCCTCGAGGCCCTTCAAGATCTATGGTCCCACAGTTCAATGTTGGGCCAGAATTTTTCAGAATCTACATATGTAATCCCAGGTTACATATGAGGTAGGTTTATACTCATTTAAAATATCAATCACCATTGAAATGCTGGCGTGTCCAAGCAAGGTGCTGGCAGGCTCTCTGCGCAGCCTGTGAAATTGTACAGGGTTTGGAGAGAAAGGGATTAGGTATTTCTACGCCAACCAATGGAGGTCAGTGTTGAGTCACTGATCTCCCGTGTTAACTGGATGCAGAAGTTACCACAGTAGACGCGTCCTTGCTCATAAAAGAGAGACAGAAAAAGGACACTCAAAGATGAAAAATGTGGGGCTGGGACACACATCAAAGTGTAAACAGCAGCTCTAGGCTGCTGAGGGATGAGTGCCTGGAGTAGCTGATAACATTTGGAGCAGCCTTGTGCGTGGGGCGCTGCAGAGTGAGAAGGTAGGTGGAGGGGTGACTGTGTGTACCTGGAGCTGGTCCTGTCTTTTAAACTGACTACTTCCCCAAAGTCCTCTCTGATGAGAGATTCTGGGATCCACAGAGAGCATGCTGGTCTCTTCATCATGTAAGGGAGTTTTAAAAACGAGGAGAGGCTGGAAGTTGCTTCCCAAGGGTAAACTTGCAGGCAGTATGCTACTCAGGGTCACAATCCTTATTTCTGTAAAGTTTAAAAAGGCTCCTCAAACAGGGAGTCACTGCAGGCTTGCTAGTGGTCACTCTCTGGGTGGGCCACCCTTATTAACCTCTAGATACCGCACAAAGAGAAATTTAGAGTAGGAGGGAAGAGCCTGGGGTGGTGCGCTCCAAAACTAACCCGCTAACCTCAGGGGACAGACAACTCCAAGAGGCCATTGATAGCTCTTGTGTCGCCTCGCCTCACCTCTCTTAATGGCCACAAGTTTTCTCCCCATAATTTGAGGATTTGAGGGCATGAAGAACTGAGTGGAGTTGTTGTTCAAATCAAATACTTAAGCTCTTGGAGTTTCACTCAGCACTATTATTTTGGTCTTCATTATTAAAATGACTTGGCTGGAGTGGTGCATGGGCAGAAGTTTTAATGGGCAAGAAAGCCCCACTTTATATGGTTTTAACATCCTTGCAGGTAGTGATTATATTTTCAGACGCTTATTTTTCTTCATCAAAGGGCCGCTAAGGGGGATGGATGGCAGCTCTCTGCGTTCGTTAATGCCTGGGGGTGTAGGTAGCAATTAGTAACTTAAAATTATACTTAACGGAGTGTTCTTTCTTCCTCAGAGAGGACGATTCCTGTACAAAGCTCCAATAAGCAAAAGACAATTTTTGAAATGGAGGCAGAAGGAGTACTTTCTTGGTTTCTGGGTTTGGTATCCTTTTTTACATTTTTGTGCTTATTTATTTATTTTGAAGATTTTCAGTTTCTTTTACACTCAGTCAACCAGGGCTGAGCACTGGCAATAGATATTTCTCTTCTGATACAAGTAGCATGTCCTTTAATTACCAGAAGCTGCCTCTGTTCTTTTCATACCACAGCATTTCATGCACCTATGCCTTCGCTCAGGGTCCTTTCTGTTTGCCACACTCCTTTGCTTGAGCTCTCTACCACCTGCCACCTCTAAGATAGGCATATTTCCTGAATGGTGCAATTCTATTCATTCTTCAAACCTAGTTCAAATGTCACCTGTTGCATAAGGCTTTCACTGCCCCCGCCGATCCTTCTTTCCCCAGGCAAAATTAATCATTCCTTGCTCCATCCTCCCCACCACCAGAGCATTACGTACATTTTGATAGTGTATACACACATATATGTGGACATCAAATAGTTAAACAGAAAAACTTAAGTAATGCAAGAGAGATATCGTCAAAACTCCCTGTTGTTGCCATTGGGAGAATGAAGACAATGCAATACAGGCAGTAATCACAGAGTAAATGACTCCAAATAAGTAGAGAAAAGAGGAGACAGCTTTTCTAGCTAGTTTCTAAACAGAAGAATTTCCAATTGCTGTCCGCAAATCAGCGGGGCCTATAATACCACTCCCCTCCATAATAGTGCGGAGAGGAGAAGACAGTTTGTAGCAGTCATTTTGTAGACTTCATTTTAGAGGAGACCCAAACCGCCTAAGTTTCTGCATTTGCCCAGATATGTTCAGTTTCAACCAGGAATGGAAATAGCTAGTGCTACAGAAATGTAGTTGTTAAAGAATCTCACGTTTAAAATCTAAACTGTAATGTCAGAACAACTTTTTAAAATTGCAGAGTTCTCTGAGATTAACAAAATCACTCAGAGAGTAGCTAATCGGACCAATCTTCCAGGTTAAGCTGGGACATAGACAAAGTGGAATGGAGAGCAGTAGCGTCAAAAAGCACAAAGCAGTGAAACCAAATACAAGAATCCAGACAGCGTTAAGGCGCAGGTGTGTTACATGGCCATTTGTGGTGCAGATTTTATCGGTGCGTTAGTGAAGGGGGACACTGAGTGAATCCAGACCGCGGTTATCTCTGTGTAATTTGGAGGTTGGGGTATGTGTATGTGTGCACACATGTGCAGTAGAACAATATCGTTACATCTTGACCCATCTACTGCCCTACCCCCAACCAGACAAAGCTCATTGTTTGTGGTTTACTGACTCAGGGAAAGGGTGTGTTAACCAAAAGCAGAGATAGGGGAGTCTCTTTTGGCTTTTGAGTTTCCAAAACCAAAGCCCAGAAAAAAAGCAGGGAAGATGCAAATCAGAAGTTCCAACTTCCAGGAGAAAGAAAAAGCTTCCCGAGCTTGGGCAAAAGAGAAGAGCTGGAGGGGAAGTGAGAAGTGCTTAAACAAGGGGTGTATCTTTTCCGCAGGGGTGGGTAAGGTGGGAAGGATGCCCAAGTAGGTGTGTGGGATCCCAGAGCAAGGGCTTACCCAGGATCCTAGCATGCAGGAAGACTCCAGAGAAGCAACAGTGTGGCACTAGTGCTTTGTCAGCTCCATGGAGTTGATAGTACTCTTATGTAGGGAATGAGCAGTAACATTGTCTTGCTTGTAAGTTCTGTCGTGGCTTGGAGTAGAGGTGGGACCTGGACAGCCTCTGAGAGTTTTTCATGCCTTGATGCAGCCTGGGAGCAGCCACATGATTTCACAGGGGCTCAAGAATAGCATAAGGGGGGCTCCAGGCTGGATGAGGCCCTGCACACACGATTGAGGGACTATGAGCTGAGAACCAGATAGGATGGTGGCCATCACAGTGGAAGCCAGCATCGTCAGGTGATGATGAAGAACCAGATGCCCTCTGAGAGCCCTGGCACTGCACGGGAACCCCTCTCCCACTCCACGCTGTCCTGAACTTACGTGGAATCAAGAATTTCCCAGGTTTCAATTTATGTCCAATTTAGCCAAAACAGGACTTAATTTATAAAGTCAGGTGAGTAATCAAGAAAGTAAAAAGTTTTATTTTGGGCACAGTTGAGTTTGCAGTGAGGTTTGTGAATTTTTGGTGTTTTGCACAATTGCTTAATTCTTCATCTACACATCTGTTACACCGTGAACTCCTTAGTCATTGTTGTTTTCCTAAGCCCAAACAGTGTGACCCAGAAGAGGGGCTTAATAAATAGTCACTAAATAAGTTCAAGAATGTTCCTAATGGTAGGGGACAGTGGTTCATTCTTACAATTCTCTTGTGTCCCCCCCTTAGATTCTGGCAGATTTGGGGGCACAGAATCAGGGCTCAATACTCATTGAGCGAATGAACTAATAATAATAATAGCTAACAACAACAATAATAATTATGAGAGATAAAATATGTGCCGTCAGAGGGATATTGTGTCCTTAGCATTTTCCAAAGGAAAATGAATCTGTATTTCTGTCCGTTTTCCTAGGTTATATGTCTAATGATCTGAGCAGGACAAGCCCCTTAATCTTTTCATCATCATTTCCTGCCCTGAGAGTAAACAATTGCTCTTGAACTCGACACCTAAGATAACACATAAATAAGAAGAAACGAACACCTACTCTTTTTCCATCTCCCATCCTACTACAAAACTCTTTCTGATTCTCTTATTAAAATGCAAAAACTTGCAAAGAAAAAAATGCTTCTTTAAGTGTTGCTCAGTGATTAAAGCCTTAAAAGTATGATACAAGGCCCCTGTGTCTGAAGCCCTTATTATATTAGCATATTTCAGAAAAGGATTAGGTTTCTCTCAATATTGACTTTGGCCGAGTTTCCTCCCTCATGTCCCACTCCCCCAGTGTCTGAGCTTCCGGCCCTGGACTCCAAGTTGGGATTCTGACCTCTGAGCCCCAGTTCCTTGGAGGATGAATCCCAGCACCCTTTTGAATGCCAACTGCTTCCCTTGCGTTGAACCCAGGGTCTAGACCTACTCTCTGGACCCACTTGCCTGCCTGCTTGTCCCAGAACAACAAACTCCATCCAGTGTGCTCCAAGTGCAGGTCTTATATCCTCTCAAACATTAGCACATACCAAGTCTGTTTCAAAGTCTGTAATGGATCCCTGTTTTCTACTGCAGAATTTTCCTTCTGCTTGTCAGGAGCACGTTTTGTTCAAAGTACTAGTCAAGATGGGCTAACTGCTTTAACAACCCACCCCAAATTTGTAGCGGCTTAACCCGCAGAATTCGATTTATGCTCACAACACAGTTCAGTGCATGCCAGAAGGGGAGTGGCGGCTCTGCCCCAGGAGATCTCTCAGGGACCCATTTTCCTTCTGTCTGGTGACTGCCCTGCTCTAGATCTTCATAGACCCCATCATTCAACCAGAGGATGATGGAGGACAAGGGCTGGACAGAGGAGGTTCTCCTGAGCAGGCCTGGTGGTGGCACTCCTCACTTCAACTCACGGTCCACCGACCAGAACTCAGGTACATAACCACCCCCAAATGGAAGGTGTAATCTGGTAGTACGCTGAGAGAGAAGAGAGAACCAGTAAACTGAGTCATAATTGTATAACTTTCACTACCGAAGATACATAGTTCTTAAAACGTTTAGGCCAAAAGTGTCTATCATGCATAAGACAGATTATACCACCCTAACTAGATCAGGCCACAATGATCTGGCCTCACACTTATTTGCAGTCACATTCTTTCCTAGATACACGAATTGAGACATGAGTGAACAGAGATCAATCATCGTAATCGTACAGATTATCTTCAATTTCCAGCTTATGTACCTGATCTCAATTCTGTAGTTTGCTTTAAAATAATTTCAGTGGGGGTTAACATTTTAGATTGCTGTTAGAAACATTTAAGTTGCTGAAAGAATATTTAAATAACATTTGCTATTTATTAATGAATTCAATAGGAACCCAAGTATGTGTAACACACATGTAG
The DNA here is from genome assembly GCF_965194825.1 of Balaenoptera physalus. Lineage (NCBI taxonomy): Eukaryota > Metazoa > Chordata > Mammalia > Artiodactyla > Balaenopteridae > Balaenoptera > Balaenoptera physalus. The sequence continues at coordinate 64,685,906 of NC_138899.1, read as the reverse complement.
TACTGAATGGTTCAAAATGGAGAATGTTAATATTTTAACTATCATTTGAGTTGAGAAATACTGAACAAAAACAGGATAAATTCCATGTTCCTTCCCAATCTAGCCTGGGCTCACTTCTTCAGCATCATTTTTACCACTCTCTTCCAAGGAATAGAACTGAGAGCTGGAGCAAGGATAAGAAAGGGGAGGGGCCACATTTCCACTCTCCCTTTACTGTCAAGCTGCATTTGTTGACTGAGAGAGTAAGCAAGGTACTGGACAGCAGTGGGTGACAATAGTGGCATGGGCATGAGTTCAAGGTAAATTTGCTTCCTTCAAGTAACTGTGGCCCCTAGTCTCACAGCCAGGGACTCTTGGGAGAAGGCCTCTAAAGCCCAGGAGGATCTGTTTGGTTTAAGAAATGTATAACCCATTGACCAGAAACTGGTTTTCTCAGGTCAGCCTCCTTCTTTAGGAAAGCACGTATAGATTTCGTATAGATGATACAAGCTAACATATCTCCAGCTTTTGGCTGGTAATGGTCATTCACAAAGCAAGCCAAGGACTTCACAGCTTGGGACCATTTTGTATGGTTTTTAAAGCCAGACCATGGGTGGTAGAATACTTAATTCTTAGTTAGAGATCATATGTCACCCTTGCTTTCACCAAATAATTTTATTGTGTTTCATAACCATGTACTAGAAGAAAAGTGTTGGCATTAAATACTGCCTGTTGAAAAATTATCTTCCATAGTTAGAGCCTGGGGGGAACTTCTGTTTAAATAGGATCTACACTTCCAGGGCCCATGAAGAAATGTGACCTTTGTTTCAGGAAGGCTTCCTCCACCCCTCCCTTCCTTCCTCTGGGTCATCTGTAATGTTTAGGTGATGTGTTACCCAAGGGTACCTGCTCCATCACTTACACCACTTACATGCTAGCCAGGGACAGGTTCACCAGGAAGCCAGGGGAACTTGCAATTCAGGGCCCTCCCACATAAGGGGCATTTCCAAGATCCTGGGAGGAGGAAATGCGTTCACATGGTCCATATGTTTTAGTAAAATTTGCAAAAGGCAGATATTTGTATTGCAATCAGTTAAGATTGCTGTCTATTTCCAATCTCACTTCTCCCTGTTGTTGAGTGCTGTTAGAGTGGCTGAGGACATTTTGGGGAATAGCTAAAGGGTACTTGCATTGGGGATTTCTTTACTTTGGGTTTAATGAGGTATATACATGACACGCAGTCACTTTGTGTAGTTATTGAGCCAATACCTTTTGTGTGTAGAGATATTTTCCAGGAACAAAAGTACAGGCATATCTTAGAGATATTTCAGGATTGGTTCTAGACCATTGCAATAAAGCAAGTGAGCAAGTGATACAATAAAGTGAGTCACACAAATTTTTTTGGTTTCCCAGTGCATATATAAGTTATATTTACACTATACTTTAGTCTATTAAGCGTGCAACAGCATTAGGTCTAAAAAAACACTTTACTGCTGGATAGTGCTAACTATCATCTGAGCCTTCAGTGAGGCATAGTAGTGACATTAAAGGTCACTTATCGCATGTCACCATAACAAATATAGCAATGATGAAAAAGTTTCAAATATTGCCAGAATAACCAAAATGTGACACAGAGACACAAAGCAAACAAAGGCTGTTGGGAAAATGGCGCCAATAGACTTGCTCAATGCAGGGTTGCCACAAACCTTCAATTTGTAAAAAACACAATATCTGCCAAGTACAATAAATTGAAGTTCAATAAAATGAGGTCTGCCTGTAATAGGCAGATTCTTGGATTACTTGATAAGTCAATGAAAGAAGAGGAGTAAATCATTTCTATGATTTATTGAACACATTGGAAAAGTTTTTCATTTCCTGCTGATTTGACATAAAGTGTTGACTTTGATGAGGAAAACAGGAAACTCATATTCACCACTACAACGTGGTATGTTATGCTCTGGCTGATGAATGTTATCAATTTAAAGAATATCTAGGATTAGTCACTGTGCAAGGAAACTCAAAATAACCTTAAATCCTACAGCTTATATATGAAAGAAACTTGACAGAGGTTTCCCCACATTTGACAACAATTCTAAAACAAAAAGTAAAACATTGCCAATAAGAAACTGTGAAGCTGAAAGTTTTCAGCTAGAAAGCAAAGACTGAAATTGAATTATCCTTCCATTCTCTCTGCAGAAAATGGTATTACAATATTATTGTCAAAGGAAAAGTGGGTCGAAGAGTAGCCAAGAAAAGGTGGAAAACATATAAAGGTGTCAGGCTGCTAAAAAAAATATGTTTCTAGACTTGGCGATGTTTCTGGTATTTGTCAGATCTTTAAAATTGTTATTTGTTGTCGTTTCTTTTCTCATTCTAAATAAATATTTATTTTCATGCAAACTGGTATTCATAATTTTGTAATTATTTTTCTTAAAGAAAGCCCAATTGTGTAAATTTTAGGCTTCACAAAACTTGAATCCACCCCTGCAACTGGCCCACAGGGAGGTGATGGGGAGATTCAAATATTCCTGGAGTGGCCAAGAACAAGTATACACATTCACTGGCACACGCACGTGCACCTTGCTCCACCCCGTCCCAGCTACTCCCTAGGTGGCCCTGGGGTTTCTTCTTCTGGAGATGCAAGTCTCACTGCCCACATTCTCCTATCCCCACATGGTCAACTCCACTGGGGACCTGGAGTGGGGTGGGAAGCCCTGGGCATGTGCTGGGTGAGTGAGTGGGAGAGAGTGTAGGTGCTCCCAGGTATATGCACAGCCCTGCCTGGACCTTCAGATGGCTCAGGGAAGAGCCCGGCCAAGCCCAGGGGGTGCATCTATGCAACAGTAATTCTCCCCAATCCGGATGGGACTCATACGCTGAGTTAATAAAGAGTGTGGTTCATGGAATCACAGGTTGGGTACATTGATGGTGAATTTCACCGCTGAAACCCCAGATCAGAGCTCTCATTGACTCTTCTTTGGTGTCCTTACACCCCTCCCCCCTCCCACTCCGCTTCCACTCACAGCCACTGTCCAGAATCACTAATTCAGATGCAGGAGGGGGTAGTGCTGGTTGCTCCTTCCAGAATGCAGTGGAACCTTGAGACAACATCCATGTCTAATCTCTACAGGGAGCCTCTCTAGCTGTTATTTCCTCATCTGTAAAATGGGGTTGATGATAGTATCCACCTCTTTGGCTGAACAGCTGAGGACAGAGTCCTCTTTGTCCCCTAGCTAGCAAGTCTGTGACCAACCACAGGCCAACCACACCAGCCTAACCATGACGGCCTGGCCATCCACGCTCCCTGCCTTCCAAATTTCCCCCAAATGTGCTTCCTCCTCACTTGTGTCTGGGAGACCAGGAATTTCTCCAAGCTGTCTCTGAACAAGAAAGATGGTCAGACATCATGGCAAATACCTCAAAGATAACTAGAAAAAGCAGCAGGGGTCTCCTTAAACAGGGAGCCTTATCTTGGTTCACACAAGATCCTTGTGGGCCTAAGAGGGAATCTCAAAGTCCACATTGTGTCATGAAAAGAGTAAGAAAGGATCTGAAAGAAGATAAACAAATTTCTCTCCCACACAACTCCTACTCTTTCCCCCTTCAGATCTTGTCTTTTTTTTTTTTTAAACAAAACAAAGAAAAAGATATACAAATAGTCGTGCAAATAGATAACTTGGGAAACAAAGACTTGTGGAAATACTTGCTATTTCGTTCTGAGATGTTTCAATTTACCTGATCAGCACTTTAACTAACATTATGAAAAATTTTATACAGGCGACATATTTTGAAATATTAGAAATGGCCAGTAATTTATCTAACCGGGTTTCAATGTTTTCAGCTGCAATATGGAGAGATAGAACAGAATGATTTCCAAGGTCGTTTTTTAGGGCTAACATTCTATGGTTTTATACTAATGATGTTAACAATATTTGGATATTTAACATTTCTTTTGTTTCATATTTTTTAAGTGCCATGGGATCGTGTCAACAGGCATCAGTTAAGCGGCTACAGGGCATACAACTCAGAAAAGTACTTTTCTATAGGAAACAATTGTTTCTGGAAAGTGTGAATGAAAAGTATACTTTAAAAATGAATCAACATCTATTTTATATATGTACCATGAAGTTTTCTGCCTTCAAGAATCCCATGAAACAGCTTCTAGCAGAGTTTATTTATCTAGCATGTCAAGTTCAGTTTTCTTAAAGCAGGTACAGTAACAGTGGGAGCTTGCACTGCACTGAATCTCATTTTCCGGAGGCTTGCACTGAGGCACAAGGAGGTTAAATGGGGTTGCTGAGCGGTAAGGGCAGCAGCAGGACCAAGGCAACAACTCTGCACGCTCTAGGCCCACACTTGCCCCCAGCATCGCACATGTCATCCTGTGGTTAATTCTTCCCGAGAATTAACGTGTTAACGTGCCCCCAGGATGGGCAACCACTGATCACGCTGAGCTCTGAGACACCAAGCACCCTCTGGGCAACATTTCATGAAAAACAGACAACCTTCTGGATGCCGTTGTCATGTTGTGACGAGGCTCTGTCTGTTTGGCAATACAACGACACTCCAGATATATGTTTCCCCAAATTAAAACCATTTATTTACAGACATACAAAGGGAAAATAAACCTCAGTCTGCTGCAGACTTCTTAGTAGCTGCTCTCTCCTTCGATACATCCCGGGCTCTCCCTCTCTGTTTACGGTTGGAAATAAGGCCCAGTTGGCGGGTTGGCTGCCTCCGCAAAAACCCAGGAGGGTTAAGTGGGAGGATGGTCCCCAGGACTCGGGACTTCTGCTTCCTCACGTTCTTCCCTGTGCTTCGCCCCTCGGTGAGAACCTTAGCAAACAGGGCCAGATCACCCTTCCTCACGTGACTTGCACCAGGAACAAGGGGCAAGTCTTTAGTAGGATTAGAAGTCTGAACCCATGTGAGTTTCTTATCATCCTATGTGAGGTACTTCCCCATGTATCATTTCCATATCTGAAAATCCCAGGCGAGGGCCCTTCACATTATTTTCCTCTCAGGAAATATTTCTTCCCTTATAATATTTTCACTTCTTGACCCCTTGAAAAATGATACAGTTCCGCTCTGCTTTTCACTCCAGGAAACAGAGAACAGTGTAGTAGTCCTGTGCTCTAAGGGATGTGTTAAGAGCTGAAGAGGCGAAAGCAGATGGATGGTGGAGTCTAGCTATTTAAAGAGTGTACTTGACAATGAGATTCTTTCTATTAAATGCTTAAATGCTAGGAGTTGCTTTTCTTGCCTTCATCCTTTTCTTTTATTGCTTTGGTATTATCTCAATGTTCTCTCTCTCTCTCTCTCACACATACACATACTCTAAGTGAAGGGCCTTGGGCTGGGGCATATATGGGAGATGTCCTGGGCCAGCCTGGAATTGTGCACACCGCCTGAATTGACTGAGAAGTGTGGTGTATGTGCCTTGAGAGATGGGGAATTAGGTTTTCTAAGCATCCAGTCAGGCTCTGCCCCAGGAAAAGTGTTGGAGCAAGGCTATACCACTCGATAAATGAATATTTACTACTGGTGACCGCGTGTGCACTGGGCCAGAGGCAGAAGTACAAGGTGAAGTGAAACTCACAGTTGAGAGGCAGAGCGTGTGTCCTCTAAGGGATGTGACTCAGCCTGGCGGGGAATCCCTGGCAGTCCTGTGAACCGGGGTGGAGGTAGGGGCTGTCCTCTGGGCTTAGGGAAGGTTTCACAGCAGGGGTTGCTCTCAGTGAGTCTGTGAAGGGTGAGTACAGCTTTGTGAGGACGAGCAGGGGCAGCGGGCATGAGCAGAGGAAGTCTCTGAGCCTGGCAAAGGGTGGCAGGTGGTCCTTCATGAAAGAGGGATGAGGATGCAGAGTGAGTTGGGGAGACAGGGGCGGAAATGGTCCGTTGAGGATAGACGGTGGGGAATCACTCGGGAGCAGGTCATTACTGAAGGCTGGGTGGCAGGGGAGTGACACGGTTGGACCCTCGTTATAGCGGGTTCTAGTGGCTGTGGTGGAGGATGAAGGGGAGGTCAGAGAAATAGCAGGAGGGAGGGAGCCCAGCGAGGAAACTACTTCAACACTCTGGGCAAGAGACATCAGAGCGAATGGTGAGGAGGAGGTGGTTCAAAACTTCTCAAGGGATCTGACTGCCGATTGGATGTGGCGGGTCAGGGCTCGGCCCTTTGATTCTCTCTGTTTGCCCCGCCCAGCACCCCCTGGTGCTCCATTTTACTCCCACCCCAAATGCTAATGGGATTGTCGGTAATTACAACAGCTATTGTTACTCATTTCTCTTCTGATTTAACAGTGGGAAGTCTCTTCTTTGTGGAGAAGTGAGGGTAATGCTGCTAGTAGTAACATTTTTGATTTTTGCTCTAAATGCCTTCTGGATATTATTAAGTGGACCTGACTTAACCGGGCAAATTCAGAGTCAGAATTACTTTAATAGCATTTACGAAATAAATGCCAGGTGCTGTTTTAAGGACTTCACATGTATTAAATCATTTAATCTTCACAATAATCCAATAACATAGATACTGTCAGAAAAATTATCCAAAATTTAGGATGAAGGCAAGAAGGTAGATGACAGACACATCCTTTCAGTGTAAGAAGGTAAAGGTTGCCCAAGGATTTTCTCAAGGAATGTCCTTGGTTTCCCTCATTGCTTAATCTTGAGTCAAGTTCTCAGTCTCAGGGAAGTCACTTGTTAATTTGAAGACTTTGATCCAGGAGATTTACAAATAATTTCTCATGAGTGAAACACATAACCCCAATAATTTATGTATGTTGGATATTAACCAGGTGATATCTAACCCAACAATCTAATCCTTATAGTTCTTTGTTAAATTGTCTATAAATATCCTAGCTCCTCAGATGCTCTTTGAAACGATCAAAACATCTTACTAGTTATTTCATTAATTAATGAGTTTAAAAATTATTTTAAATTAAAAAAAATTACATTAAAAATTATTACCCTCACTTTATATAAGAATAAACTGAGGCACAGAGAAGTTATGGGACTTGCCCAAGGTCAGAGAGATCTTTGGTATCTCTCTGTGGTAGAGCTGGGATTCAAACTAGGTAGTCTGGTTCCAGAAAAGTCTCCTTATTCACTCACCATATATTTATTGAATGCTTCTCCATTCTCGACTTCTCTGGATTACTCCTCCTACTGAATCCAGGGGCTATTTGTTTAACTTAACAAACAGGCTGAGCTGTGATTATGTGGCAGGTTCTGTATTAATCTACTTCACGGTAAGTTGTTTTAATGTGATACAGTACAAGCTTACAAACAAGCTCTTGTCCATGTGTCCAGGCTCAAAAAAAAACCAGGCAAAGAGTCTTCTGGGCATTCATATAATTTGCTGTGTCCTTTCTGTTGGAGTCTTACAGTTGGCTCTGCATTTGGGGAAGAGACTGTACTTCCCTCAGGCAGAGGGAGGAACCAGAAGAGGTAAAGATCAGACTCTGATGATGGGGTTAGGGCCAATGGAAATTCCAGGAGCTGGTTTTCTTCCAGAACCTTGGGCCATGGCATTCATATTTGTAAATCTGGACATGCAAAATGATGTTATATGAAGGCTCCCTTCTGCCAAATCTTCATCATCCATGGTCTGATTCAAAATCACCCCATGGCCTCCTTTAGTTTCCACACCCAATTCTCATCTTAACAGTGGTCCTTTATGCTAGAATCTTTCCAAGCAATTAGAATTGATGGTTTCCTCCTCTTCCAGCTGTCAGTATGTTCTATTGTTGTTCTACTTGTGTGTTCCTTTAGGTGATAAAATCATAGAGTAAAGGGACTGGGATAACTTTGGCCACACCAGTAACACCAGCTCTCGGTTCCCTGAGAACATTCAGCAAGTGCTAAATGTTGGTGACAAATGTTCTGCTCCTGGAGAAAACAGGTTCTTCCCTCTACTCTTGGAAGTGTTTATCTCCACTTCATGGATACCTAGTTGAACTCCAAAGTCAGGAAATTCACCTGCATCCCAGAGAGGAAGGAAGTGATGCAACAGGCATGCTCCCTAGCCAGTCTGTCCCACGGTGATAAAGTTGCCTAATTTGCCATTTAATTTTGCAACCTCTTAATCTCCCAGTCATTAGCCAAGCTGCCTTAGGTGATCCTTTCTATAGTTGGCAATGGGGCTGTAATGACTATTCAGTGCTCCAATTTCCATATTCCAGTTTCCAGTGGGTTAGGCTGACTCCAGTATCTACTACCATATTTGGCTTCTAAAACTGCAAAACTCTGGGAGAAAACTTTCTTATCCACCTTCTCACCCCAAAATAATCAATAAAATTTAAGGAAATGATAACATTATACTAGCTGCTATTATTATTAACTGTCACATCTTCTGATTTAAGCTAAAATGCTTCAAGATGTTAACTGACCAAAATACTAGTGAGTGTCTGGCCTCATTCCTGATTCCTGGTGCATCCATCTCTGTGTCTCACTTATTCCAACTCAAGGTGCCTGTTGAATTTGGGTTTCCTCCAAATGACTCAGTATTATGGTTATGTGAGTTAGTCTTCAGCTTGAATCAGTGAGGAGGAATGTTGATGCGGGCCGCCTGATAGAGGACCCCTTGGCAAACTCTGGCTGCAGTGGACCAAATGGTGTCTCAGTGACATGTCATGGCACTTCTGTAGTGCATGACATAAACTGAGGGGTCATCCCTATTCCTCCTATAACTGGCCCAAGTAGAAGCACAATCATGTTAAACCTGGAGAACAAGGAGTCCTCCACTAGGGAAGTGCTGATTTGTGCATTTGGATACTGCCAGTTTCAGGTTGGCGACTGACAGCTCTAGGGAGGAAGAGTTCACCCAGAGCTGCAGGACAGGTAGGAATATGAATCACTTACACAGACCCAGGGAGGGGATTACACGGCAGGGATCCAGGGAAGGAGGTTGAATGGCTTGATTGATCCCCTACTGAAGATCAGAGAAAGGAGGCTCAGACAATTCAAGTGGCTTGTCTGAGGTCACTGCTAGGGAGAAACAGCAAATCAGGAATGGGGGTCCAGGCTTTCAAATGCAGTGGTGATCTAATCTATCTGTGAGGGTCTCCAGGACGGGCTGCCATTTGTGCCTATAGGAAAATGTACTTGAACACTTCTCCAGAGTGTAAAATGCTCTGCGGAAGGAAATGTCTATTACTTAGTTGGGGCACACATGCCTTTCTTGGAGAAAATGTGCTTGAAAATTCCCATTGCTGCTCCTCCTTTGAGATGGAAACAAGTTAAGGGAGACGTGTGAGGGTGTGAAGTGGGCACCCCAGGAGAATCAAAAACCAGCTAAATTAAGGCAGGTATGCAAATAGAATTTCAGTATGTTTGACTTTCATGTGAGATGCCTGGCTGCATTTTTCCATCGCTCCTTATGGGCCTCTAAGGAGCTGTGAAAAGCACCTGGTCTCTAGGGACCAATATTCTAAAGTCAGCAGTTAGGAAAAATCCTTCTTTTAATGTGTCTTGAAATGAACTCGTGATTGGACCAGAAATATATCTTCACTCAACATGAGCACATCAATAAGCCAAAAAAATAGGGATGCTTCCAAAGCACTTCAAGTGGGTGTTGGATTATATCTCATAGCCCATGGCAGCTCCAGAGCATGTTTGGAAATTCTCTGCATCCAAGTTGAACAGAAACCCACGTGCAGAAGGGAATGGGTCTCTTAACTGAAGCTGGAGCTTATGGCTTTGCAAAGAGTCTTTACAGCGGGGGGTGGCAACTTCTGAAAAACAGGGAGTGGTAGACTTGTGATCCCTTTTCTGTCAGGAGTAGTCACGGCACAGGCCTAGGGGTCCTGGCAATGTCTGCACACATGTTCACTCGGGCACAGTATGGGCCAGCATTGGGAGGGCCCTATGGCAGAGGGATCAGGGAGGCAGCCAGTGGGAATGGGTCTGGGTCTGTGGGTACCTATGAAGTGTCTGCTGCTGGTGAACACGTTAGATTACTCACTTCTGCTCACCGGTACTTCTCCAGCATTTTTTGTAGAATTTGGTGACCGCCTATTTTCTTCCTTTTTAATCTTCCTGCTCCCTGTTTGTGGCAGACGCTACTGGCTGTCAGTCCATCAGCTGTACCATTTTCTCTTGCTTACCAGACCACAGCGTAGCCACCCACCTCTGAGAGGTTCCATTCAGGGAGGCTAGACCCTTCCTTACACTAGGGAGAGACGCTCTGTTGGTCTAAGTGAATCATAGTGATTTCACTCCATTCCTAATGAATGAAAGTGCAGAATGATTATGACTCGGAGTGCAATGGTTTGCGGACCAGTTAGGCCAGAGGGTGGAGTATGTGTAAGGAACAGATGACATAGCCTGGAAAGTTAGGTTAGCATCAAGTTATGGGGTGCTTTGAATGACGGGCCAAGAAGTTAAAATTTTGTTCAGTGTCTTTGTTTGGGTTCAGATAGTTTATCTGAGAGGTGATCATAGGGATCACAAGGGAAGACGCAAGGGAATGAGACAGGGAAAGGCGAGAAGCCAATGAAGTGTTTGTTAGTGAGTGATTTGCTTTTGTGGGCACTGGGCCCTCTGAGAAACTGGAGCCCTACTAAGGGCTGAGAAGACAGACATTCAGCCAGTGACTCCCAACCCACAGTGGTTGAGAGTTGCCCTCAGGGGTATTGACTTTTCTCAACTTCTGGGTTATACCTTTAGTAGAATAAGCTCCCTTAGTGGTGTAAACACTTTTAGGAAGAAAAGAGGATGCTGAGGACTTGGAGGTGAAAAATTGTCCTGGGACTGCACCCCATGGCTGCAAGTAAACTTGGGAGGCGAGGAGATGTGGGCCTCGGGAATCAACAGCATCCTCTACATTTGGTAATTAATGGGAGACACAGAAAATTTTTGAACAGGTAAAGGACGTGATTAGAAGTTGCTCTGAAAGGATTTTTTCTGGAGACAGTATATATGATAGGTGGGAGCTCATGTTTTATTCAAAAGACATTTTTTGAATCCTGTGCAATATGCCAGGAGTATGGTAAGGAATAAATCTTTTGTCCTCAGGAAGCTCACTGTCTGGAAATTGGGGCTCTTACTGCCAGAAGATGAGGAAGCTGTACTACTGGTCAAATGAGATAATGCGGAAGTAAAGTAAAGCTGTGGCAGGGGATGGTAGAAAGGAGACAGTGGATGTGCGAGACACTGCAGAAGTAAAAGAAAGAGGCCTCAGAAGCTAATTGGTGAAAGAGTCGAGAGTTAGGAAGGATTCACAGATGACTGGAGTTTTCATAATGGCTATTTGAGAGTATATGCCACCAAGAACAGAATTTCAGATGTTAGGGAGAAGAGCTATGTTGGAAGATAGCACGGAAGTTGGGAAAATGATTACCGTGGGTAATACACGTACAGGTCTGATTTCCATTAGCCATTTATTAACAAAGATTTTTAGAGTCTACTAAGTCTCAGGAACCACGTCAGTCAGTATACTGGAGTCTAGTTACAAAGACCTGTGAAAAATGGTTTATGTCTTCAAGGGGCTTACAGACTCTTTGTGAAGGAGGTGAACATCCACATATACTAGGAGCTCATGGGAACATCTCTAAGAGGAGGGAAGGAGTGGTAAGGAAGGTATAAGATGATATTTGAGTGAAGTTTTTTTTTTTAATTTACAGATAATATACTTTTATTCTAGAAGGCAACCCCTCTGTATATAAATACAACCACTCTTCGGATATATATGGAGAAGGACTTACCAAATGTTAAAGAGTATTAATATCTTACAGAGCCTTAAAGTGTGTTGTAGACACTTGGCATCAAATTTCAAAAATTTCTGACCACTAATATAAAATCTTTACAACAAAGCCATTACTTATCCTCAAAATATCTGTACATAAAACAATTTGGTAGAATTTTTCATTTATTCTATTTTATCCAGGCAAAATATATGTTAAAATTATCAAAATTTCCTAGTTGTCTGAGCTGAGACTAAAGGATGAATAGGAGTTTATCAGGCAAGGATACGTATGGCCCAGATCACGGATGCTTTTGTGTGCCGTACTTAGGTTTATACTTTACCCTACAGGTGATAAGAAGCTACAAAAAGGGCTCTAAGTAGAAGAATGTCCCAATCAAACGTGTGTCTAGGAAGATGGGTCAGGCAGTGATGTGGGGAACAAGGGATCCAGGGAAGGAGGCAGGAAGACCCTTTGCAGATGCTCTAGGGCAGTGATTTTCAAGGTGTCTGGGAATCCTGGGGGTCCCCAAGACCTTCCTGGAAGTCTGTGAGGTCAAAACTATTCTCATAGCAATATTAAGATTGTATTTGCCTTGACTTTCACTTTGTCACTGCTGTACAGAGGAGTTTTCTAGAAGCTAAATTATGTGTGATAACAATTTCTTCGGTGGCTAGTAAGATATGCTTTTTTTTTCTTGTGTTTTAAACATTTCTATCTTATTTCTAATTAATTTCTAAAGTGGTTTATAGACAATATTGTAAATATCGTTCAGTACAACCCGCATAAACAAAAACTCTTTGGGTCCTCAAAGTTTGAGGACCACTGCTTTATAGGTATTTATTGATTTGATTTGGAAAAATAGCCAAGGAATTTGCATTAAGAAGTACAGGAAGAATTACCCCTATTATATAGATGAGAAAACTAAGGCAGATAAGTCAGAGAATGATTGATTGATTGACAAATCCAAGGATAGATAGAAAGGGGGATGGTATAGGAACTCATTTGAAGAAAGCCAGTTTTGGGTGCTGTATTAGTCAGCGTTCTCCATAGAAACAGAATCAGCAGAATGGGGGAGGGGGAGAATTCTCCCTTACTCGTCCTTTTTGTTCCACTCAAGGCTTCCACAGATTGGACGAGGCCACCCACACTGGGGAGACCAATCTGCTTTACTCAATCACTGATTCAAATTTAATCTCATCCAGAAACACCCTTACAGACACACACAGAATAATGTTTAACCAAACGTTGGGACACCCTGTGGCCTCGTCAAGTTGACACATAAAATTGACCATCATAGGTGCTAACTCTGGGTAGGAGAAATGAGGATCCATCAGGAAGAAAATGAAATAACTGGAGTGGAGAGGAAGACAAGGCACTGCGTTTCCTGACTCCCTGGCTAGTCTCTGCTTGACCACAGACTCTCACCGCTCCTTCTGCAGACCAACAGATTCCATTTCCATGAGATCAACCAAATGCCTTCTCATTCTCCCTCTGCCTTGTGGCTTATCTCATTTCTGCAGGAATCTTTTTGGGTAAGGACCGATGCTAATTCTACCTTCTGCACTGGGTTTACTTCATCTCAGCAATCATGAAGAATCAAGATGGTATTCTCTGCTGACCCCAAACCCACATAAGGCCTATAACTGCATCCTTACAGAGGCAAAGAACACATATATTTCTCCAGAAATGCAGTAAATGTTAAAGCTTGTTTTATGAGGGAATCCTTAGCCGTAATCCGATTCCCACATGATAATGTGTTGCAAATTACTAGTAAATGTTCTTTTCAGTAATCTGCAAACTAATGCTTGCTCTCAACAAGTGAGTCATTAGTAGAAGAGAAAATTACCCTTCACATTTGGGAAGGCTGTTAAATCCAGGTTTTTAAATCAAAAGATTCTTGATGTAATACGTTTGGTGGGCCCAGCTCACGAAACCACACAGAACAATAGTCTGTGGGGTGCAGACACTGCTACTTGAGGATGATGCAGACAGAGTGGTTCTTTATCCTCAGGACATACAACTAGGTCATCCTCTCCCGAGTGGCCCAGAGAGGCTTTGGGTCCCCACCATGGCTGTACACCCAAGTCTACCATCTTGAAGGCCCTGACCCCTTAGCCCTTCCGCTAGCTGTCCATCAGAATTTACCAAGACTTCAGGCATTTGCAGGGAGGGGCTTGCGACCACAAACAGACAAACTCAGGGTTGACATACTAATGGCATACTGTAGAGATCTTCAAATCGTGTTCCACAGAACACACTAGTTCTGAAAGATTAGGAAAAAGTATTTCATGGTAACGTAACTTTAAAAAACCCTCTTGGGAGAGTCAGAATAATGTTAGCATTTAAAAAGCTCTGAAAAGACTTTCAGCAAAGACAGCAGTTTAGCTTAAACTAATTTGATCAGGTGGCAGATACCGTGGGTTGGCTCACTCACCTCCTGTTCCCACCATCCCAACCCCCCGTACAGTGTGTGTGCCTCCATTTTCTAAAAATTACATTTCCCAGGACACCCTTGGAGGCTGGATGTAGGCACATGACCTAGATGTGACCATTCAGATGTGTGCCTAGGGATACCTGGTAGAGGAAGTCAGTACATAGGGGAAAATTGCATCTCTTACAAGCACAGTGCTGTAGGTGTCTAGTTTTCCTGAGGAGACTGTGGTGGAGTGCCTGGTGCCCACTCTCAAGCAGTGGTGTTCCTACTAGAAAAGTGCTGCAGTGAGGTCGGGCATTGTTCTCTGCCTGTTGTTGGCCCTGGCTGCATTGTTTCTGGCTGAGTAACATACAAGTCTGGCCTCCCAGAGTATAGTAATAATAACAATAACAACAACAACCAGAACAAGAATAATTCTCTTGCTACTTAAGCTAGCTAAAGTGAATCAAGGTTGCAGTTAAACTCTGACTGCTACAACCACAGAAACTATTGAACACTTAAGGATATCCCATAAAACTAGTGGTTCAAGGAAGACAAGTTTGCTTGAAATGCTATTCTTCAAAAAGAGGACCTGGGGAGATTCCAAACCTCAGTCCAAGGAAATATAAAAACTCTAAGGGTGGGAATTTCAGATACTGTGCCGGGCAATGTCTGCCATGAGGATGGAGAATGGTGGCTCTCTAGGTGGCCATGTTATTTGCCATCTCTGGACCAAAAGCTCTCGAGGCACTTCCAAAACCTACAATTTCATGAAAACATTGGCTGGACTAAGCATACGTTCTTTATCTCACATCCTGCTAGGTCCTCATGTGGAAATACAGATCAGTAAATGCCTTGGTTTCCCGGGGGACTAACAAGAGGCTAGGGATTTATGTATGAAATCATTAGGGAAAGTAAAATGATATAAAATTAAGTGCTACTTTTGAGGTTTACTATAGCTAACCTATTAAATGCATAAATCATAAAGCGATTTTTCCATTATTTAGAATTTCCTTCTCTAAATTAGTGGCTCATAAGCCAAATTGGGTCCATAGGTATGTTTTATTTTGCCCAAAGAGGGTTTTGTTTAAATGAATTAGTTGACAGCATTTGCAAAACTGGGAGATTTTTACCTTAAAAGTTAAAAGAAGTGGCAACTAAGAGCAGTGATAATTATGCTGTTCTCTGATATGAAGACTAGTTTTTGTTTGTTTTTTAATTCCTAGAATTATTCTTCTCAAGGGACCTTGGCTATCTAGTTAGTTTTTCTGATGTTTTAAGTTCCTCCAATGCAATCATGCCCTTGAAAGAAGCATATTAAATTAACAGATGATCCATCATTAGCTTAATAGAAGTATGACCCACCGTACTTATGGGATGGAAAGAAGAAAGAGGAAACAGCAGCAGATAGATGAAGAAGTCAGAGATGGAGACTGAGAGTTTAGATTTGTCACTGGGTCTTTCTGGGAGCAATGTACCCAGCTAGTAAAAGGCAGGTCTGGAAATAGAATGCAGGTGTTCTGACTGACAGTGTAGTGTTCTGTATACACTATCATGCCCCTTCTAATGAAAGCAAATACAATATTGTTTAACACACGGGACGGAAAAGATTAGAAGGGTGAACGTAGGTCTATGGAAATGATGGAGGTTGGTTAGACTAAAGATCCCTCCTTATCCAAAACTTTGTGATACCTTATTGCTTCTTAGGGACACCTTCCATCAGACTTCTAACTCTGTTCGGTAACAAGAGGAAGAGACTACTGTAAAGAATGGATAATGGGCTTGAATTTTTTTTAAAAAAAAAGGCTTCCTAAAAGAAGAAATTATTTGCACATAAAAACCTGACAGAATCCTGTTAGCTCTGCGGCTGCAAACTTGAATACTTTTAGTGCCTAGGAAAATAAAACGGGCCAGTGTTTGGTCTGCCAGGTACTGCGGTGACTGTGGCGCGCTCCAGAGCATTTATTCCATCTCAAAGGGGGAGCTAATACTTAGTCAGGTCCTCCATTGCCAGGTGAGAATGTGGTCCCGTATTGGCCAAGATTCAAAATTTTCAAGACAAGGTGGGCATCTGGATTTTTGTGTGAAATGTCCCAGGTAAAAACCAAACAAGTAAAATCTGTAAGCCGCCAATTTTCAACCTCTGTTTAAAATCTTTACTTGATTAGGGTATTTATGAAAAAATATAGAAATAACAGAAACCCTTCTTTAACAAAACATCTAGTAATTGTAAATCAAGTGTTACAGATAATGCTTGAACATATAGTTAACCTCTAAAAAGAGTAAGATAAATCCCTAGAGGAGTGAGCATGTGAGCTGACAGGGTGCCTTCCCTGGGTCTGGGGGTAGTTTTCAGTCTTAGGGACTAAGGTGGTTGGGTTTTGTTTTATTTTATTTAATTCTTTTTGGGGGAAATAGAAATAACATAAAATTTACCATCTTGACCATTTTTAAGTGTACAATTCAGTAGTGTTAAGCACATTCACATTGTTGTGCAACCATCACCATTATCCACCTCTAGAACTTTTGCATCATCCCAAACTGAAACTCTGTACACACTAAACAACTCCCCATTCCTCCCTCCCCCCAAGCCCCTGGCAACCACCCTTCTACTTTCTGTCTCTGTTAATTTGACTACTCTACATACCTCATGTAAGTGGAATCATGCTGTATTTGCTCTTTTGTGCCTGGCTTATTTCACTTAGCATAACATCTTCAAGGCTCATCCATGTTGTAGCATGTATCAGAGTTTTATTCCCTTTTTGAGATTGAATAATATTATATATTTATATGTATTTTAATATTTTATATATAATAATCACATTTTATTTATAATTTATAGGTAAATATATTTATATACATATAAAATAACATTTTATTTATCCATCCATTCATTCATCAATGGACGTTTGAATTGCTTCCATGTTTTGGCTATTGTGAGTATTGCTGCTATGAATGAATATGGATATACAAATTTCACTTCAACTCCCTGCTTTCAATTCTTTGGGGTATATACCCAGAACTGGAATTGCTTGATCAAACAGTAAGTCTATTTTTAATTTTTGAGGAACTGCCATTCTATTTTCCACAGCAGCTGCATTATTTTATATTCCCACCAGCAGTGCTTGAGGGTCCCAGTTTCTCCCACATGCATGTGAACCTTTGTTTTCTGTTTTGTTCTGTTTTTTATTGCAGCCACTCTAATGGATGTGAGGTGAAGAGGCTTGAGTTTTAATGCTCGTTTAGGAATAGGAATTGATATATTGAGATCTTGGACCCAGAAGAGGCTCAAAAACCTTCTGTAGAGCCAGTATTTTTAAATGGCTAATCCCTCACTAAAAGGAAGAATGATAACTATATCTACCCATGAGCATAAGGATTTGTCAAGGAAAATCATCTATTTCAATCTAGACTCTGATTGGAAAAAAGTTCGCTAGGGTACAGGAACCCTGACGTTAAGAAATTAGTTGAAAAATGTACCCAGACCAGTGACAGCACTGGAATATCTGGTAGTTCAGTATACAATCTCTTTGCAGGGCTATACACTTCACCAAGGATCATAGATCATTTCCACAGATAAAACTCAGCTGAACATAAACTTAAAATCCAAATTTGAGTCAAAAGCTCAAACACATAATGATACAATTCACCATGACTAGAAGTCAACTGACCAAATAAGTAATTTTATTTGATCCTCCAGGACATGCAGATAATACAGCTCTCAGATAGAGGTTATAAAATTAGTATGGTTGAAATGACAAGGAACTTAAGAAGGAATTAAAAACATAAGAAAAGAACAAGGCCCTTGGGGAAAAAAAGGCTGATGTGAAAAAGATAAAATTTCTATAAATGAAAAACACAGTCACTGAAATTAAAAACTCAATTGACAGATTAAATAGACACTGAAACAAAGCCAGAGAGAAATTTAATGCATGGAAAGATATATGTGATGAAATTATCCAGACCATAACACAGAGGGAAAACAGATGAAAATTATGAAAAAGAGAGTAATGGCAGAGTGGAATGTTTGGATACTCTCCTGCCAATAACAATTATAAACGCTGGGAAAAAAACGAACAAACAACTGGGAGATGAACAAAAGCTGGCAGAGACTGGTGAGGATTTGATCCTTACTGAGTGAGATCCACATTTACATGTTTTTTCCCCTCCCTAAGGGTACTGCTCCCAGGCCCATCAGTGTGGCAGGTGGAGTTGAAGTGGAAAGTGGCAGTCTTACAGGACTGAGGAATGAGAAGGTGGAGTTTGGGACTTCCAGAGAGGCTTAAAATTGAGAAGGGTGGGGTGGGGAATTCTAGATAGGGAAGCCCCCAAATCTGTGTAGATACTCAACTCAAATCTTCAGCTGATCCCTAGACTACACACGCATGGGATGAGACTCCAAGACGCCCAGGGAGAAACAAGAGCAAGAAAGTTGAAAGAACTGAGCAGAGATTTCAACAGTTGCCTATTACAGACATAGTTTGGAATTCAAGTCCTGCCAAGTTAAACAGATTTGAAAAAAATGCCTCAAGGTTTTAAAATTAAAACCCAGAAGCTATGCCTTAGGACTTCGGACTAGGGGATTCACCCTACCGCCAGCTGCAAAACTGAAATAGAACCACCCTTACAAAGCCTAAATCCAAGCCTTCATACATCAAGGTCATCTGCTAGTAATTTAACTGCCTTCTAAAACAAATGTCAACACTTTTCAGAAGGACAGGAATTCAAAGTCTCTATAAAGTTTCATCCACAACATCTACTATAAAATAAAAATGTACTAGTCATGCAAAGATACAGGAAAATGTGACACATAGTCAAAAGTCGATTATAGAAAGAGACCCACAGACCAACCAGATGTTGAAATTAACAGATGAGGACTTTAACATAATGATGGTAAATATGTTAATGAATTTATAGGAATGTATGGGTATAATGGGTGAAGAGATGGGGAACTGTGAAGAGTGGTATATAAATTGAAAAAAGAATCAAATTTAAATGCAAGAACTGAAAAACACAGTATCTGAAAAAGAATCATTTCCTACAACTGGCAATAGGTCCCTAGAAACAGAAAACAGGTCAATAGAAATGATCTAAGCTGAAAGACAGAGAGAAGGAGATTTTTAAAATACTGAGCTGTGGAACTGTCTCAAGGAGTCTAGGACACATGTAAGAAAGAGAGGAGAGAGAAAATGGAGCAGAAAAAATTTGCAACTATATTGGTTGAAAATATTCTAATTTGATTCAAAACAGCAACCCAGACATCCATGAAGCTCAGCAAACCCCAAGCAGGATAAGTGCAAATAAAAACATAACTAACCACACTATAGTCAAACTGCGGAAAACCAAAGACTAAGAGCAAATCTTAAAAGCATCCAAAGAAAGGAGACACATTATATAATGGAGAATAATTCTATGAATGATGGCTACTTCTCATAAGAAAAAATGGGGCTAGAAGACATGGAATTATATATTTAACATGATGAAAAAAACATTGCCAACTCAAAATTCTATACACTGCACAAAAAAGAAAAAAAATTTAATGCAAGTGAAATAAAGAGATTTTTAGATAAACAAAAGCTTAAAGAATTTATTGCCAGCAGCCCTACACTATAAGAAATCCTCAAAGATGTTCTTCAGGCTGAAGAAAAATAATCCCAGATGGAAATGCAGAGCTACAGGAAGAAATGAAGAACATCAGAATGATAAATATTTGAGTAAATATAAACGATGTATAGGACTTTGTCAAAATGAACATCTGTCCTTCAAAACACACCATTAGGAAAATAAAGCAAGTCATAGAATGGTAGAAAGCGTTTGCCCCTGTGGGAACTGCTGACTCAGGGCTGGGCGCCAGGGCACAGGAGGAGAGAAACAATGGGAAGATTTCCCGCAGAAGCGCCCTTTCCCACCCTCCAAGCTAGGGCCAAGGGTGTCTCCCGGAGCACCTTCTGTGCATCTGGTTCCCACTTCTGGGTTTTAGGCTGTCTTGCATCCAGGTTGGGGGACACTGGAGGAAAAAAGGGAAAGTCACCACCAGTTCAGTGGTACATATTTTGAACTCTGGTCTTCTTTCCCAGTCTACCCGCTACTTTTCAGAGTCCCCAAACCCGGTCCAGGTTTTAGAGCTGCATTCAGTGAGAGAGTCAGGGGGATGGAGCGTGCTTATGCATCTTATCCAGAATCAAGACTCATGACTTAAGTTCTGAGCATGTTAAGCTGAAGTACTTGCAGGGTATTTCTAGGTGGGCATGTCTGTCTGGAGCTTTGAAGCAAGATCCGGGCTAGAAATAAACATTTCAGTCTTCAAGGTATAGGTGCTTCCAATCACACCAATCAGGAAGGGTGTGTAGAACAAGGGCAATGGACTGAGAATAAAACCCTGGGGCTCTTCCTGGGTTCAGGAAGAGGAGCCACTGCAGAGAGAGGGGTCAGACAGGTCAGAGGAAAAGCAGGATGTGGGTGTCAAGTCTCCACCCCGCTCTCTCCTGAGCTGTGCGTGCCGGCCATGCTGTTCGGGTGTTGCCCGTGTTTTGTCTACCCACCACCTGTGTCAGAATCACCTGAGGTGGGAGGGGTGGGAGGGGGTGGGGCTAAACATGTTGATCTTGAGGCCACACTCCTCCACACTTATTTAAGGAGAAGCATAAATGGTGGGGCTTGCCTGCCTGAGTTTTAACTAGTTTTCCAGGGATTTCTCAGGAACAGAGAACCACTGCCCTAGGCCTAAAGAGTGTGGGAACCCCTGCGCCTGTCACCAGCATAAAGAGAGGGTGCTGAAAAGGTGGAAAGGTACGAGAAAAGAAGGCGAGAGTAATAAAAAAGGGAAAGAGAGATTCCCAAAGTTTGGTAAGTGCTATGGGAGGAGATGGAGGAGGAAATTGACGTTTTACTCCCATTATTCCAGACCCGAGGCAGAAACTCTTGGAGCAGCTGAGTTGGGTTCATCTTGAGAGTTTCATGTTTAAAGCCCATTAAGAGCCCAGCACAGGCCTGCAGGGCTGCAGGTGGACGGAGGGGACTGCAAGCCACGCAGCTGCTTGGAATGTGGTGATGACCATGACAGGTGATGAGCAATGTGGCTGACGCTGTCCTTTAAACAGCACCCAGAGGTAATGCAGTCCTGTCACTTTTACAGGACCCAATCGGCAAAGGTTAATTGGTCCATTTTATGCCAAATCCAGTAGTCATGTTTTATGCTGTGCTGCTCTAGACAGACAACACCTGTTTGCATAGGGGAATGAAACTTGCTGAGATGCAGAGTCACACCTCTCCCCGCTCTTCTCCCCCAGCCTCCCTACTAAACAGTACCTTTAAGAAATCTTTTGAAAAAGTCTGAAAGCTAATGTCAATAGAAACCACGTTAGATGAAAGGGAATTCATCACCAAAAGTGCTTAGAGAAAAAGCACTTGACCCCTTTTGAGCCTCCTAATAGTCAACGCAATGCCAAGTTTTCTTGGCCTTCTCTTGCTTTCTTCCCAACCTTGATTCTGTCCTGTGAGTGCCTCAGAAATGATGACCAGGTCTCCGCCTTTGTATTCCTAGCTGCCGGCACTGTGCCTGGCACACACTAGGGGTCAATACATTTCTGAAGCTTATTAAGCTTCACTTTGAGTCTAGCATCAATTTGACATGCAATCTTCCTAATGTCTTCTACATTTCTTTTTTCTGCCTTCCAGGTTTCTCCTGTTCTTCTTTTCTATCCCTTCCTTCCCTTTTCTTCTCCTTCCCCCTTTTTGTCTGGTCTCTCCTCCAGTGCCCAATATGGCCAGAAGAGGACCAAGCTGGGAACTGGACCCTGAAGAAACTGAATTCCTCCAGTCCCTTCCCTTGTCTTCCATCTCTCCTCCTTCTTTTCCCTTTCCCTCTCTACACCCCGGGGGTTCTCCTTCTGCATCCCAAGTCCTCTATGTTGAAACATTAATGTGAAGAACCCAGTGCTATTCAAGTAATAGGAATAAAAGTTATTTATCACTTCCCATTAATTCCCCATGTTTAGTGACTCTTAGATTTGAGTGAAAAACTCCTCTACAGCCCAAAGCACAACTTCATTCTAAGAGGCAGCATCGTTCCCTTAATATACCTAATCCTTCTGTATTCTTAACTAGTGAATGCTCTAACTTTATGAAGAAGTTACATCCCATCCACGTTGGTAGTCTGTCTGATGTCCTGAGGATTGAAGAGATTTGACCAAAGCCCCCTCCAAAAGCTAAATTTGCCAGATCTCCTATGGAACAATGAACAAATGTTATAGATAACAACTGTGTCCGAAATTACTGAGATTTTGGGTTCACATATATGTATTTTAAGTAACACATGAAGATACTTGATTTACTTGAGTCCATTATTCTTTTGACTCACTGTGCTCTCATGAGAAGTCCACATGTTTCTGAATAATATAGGCCCTTGGGCCACCTGGAGATTTCACTGATTGATGTTAACCACTTCTGGCACTAGAAGGGAGAGGATGAAAATTCAGGCTAGTATATTTTCCTTTCTGAAAGCAGCTCTCATAAAAGCTGAGCTTCTCCTGAAACTACATTACTTCTTGGGAAGAAAGAAAGTAGAAGTAGAAGAAGGAAACCAACATTTTCAAACCCCTTCTGTATACTACCTAGCTTCTAAGTGTTAACTCAATTAATTCTCATAAAAATATTGTAAGGGAGAAGATAGTATCTTTATACTACAGATAAAGTAGTGAGGGCTCAGAGAGGTTAGGTGACTTGCTCAAGGCCACAGAGCTAACCAGTGGTGAAGCTAGGATTCAGACCCAAGCCTGGCCAAGTCCAAGGCCCATGTGCTTTCCAGTGTACTCTCCCCTGTTTGCAGTGCTTGAATCTCACTGTGGAACTAGGAGCATGGTCTGTACTTAATCCTGTGCATAGTGACCAGCTCCAGACATTGCTCCATCCACTTTTCCCTCTCTTCCTGCATTCCTGCCTTACTATTCCTTCCTTTTTAAATTTGGCTTTCATCATCAACACCTCACATTCGTATGGTGCTTTACAGACATTTATCAGGTACTTTCACAGACATTGTCTCATGTCCTCACAGCAAACCCAGGAAGCAGTACTATTATTGTTTACAGCTTATAGATGTGGAATCTGGGATCTGGAGTGATGATGGGATTGCTCTTTGTCAGAGAGGCAGTCAGTGTCTGAGCTGTTTCTGGAAGAAAGATGGGCCATGGGCCAGGTTACTGGCGAAACTGTAGGGCAGATTAGGGAGCTCAGATTGCTGAAAGGCAGGTTAAAGGGAATGGGGCAGGGAGGGTCGTATGGCCAGTGGGAGCATTTCAATACAGAGGTTGAACTGTGTACTCTGGGAATTGCAGGTCTATTTCCCATTTTGCTGTTGTATAATCCTCTAACTCCTGACTCTGAAAATTCTTCCTTCACCCAAAGAATTGCTTTTCTTTCGACGTTCGTCTCCTGAAAACATCATTCATTTTCTCTTCCAACTGCACGTGTGTAATTTCCGATGTAGGCCCTCACCCCATCTTACATAAGTAAATGCAGCCGCCTTTTGATTTGTCTACCTATCTTCAGCCAGCTCCCCCTCCCTAGCTGTTCACACTAGACTGATTTTCCTTAAATGAACATTTAATCATGTTATTTCTCTACTTAACATCTGTTGTTGCCTCCCAATCAGCTCTAGGACTAAATCCAGACTCCTAATGACAATGCTGGTAGCCTTCGTAACTCGACACCTTCCCATCCTTCTAGGGCCCTTTCACAGCAAGGCTGAACTGCTGCTTTGCTCTTACACTCCTCTGCATCTTTACCCATCAGTGTCCTCTGCTTGCAGTTGGCGCTCTCTCACTCTACCCCGATTAATCACCAGGAAGATGCTTCCTCACCTCCCTAGCAATGTCTCCTTTCCTACTTTCCAGGCTCCCATTACATGTGCACTTGTTGGTTGCAAGTCTCTCTCCCCCAACCAGTCTGAGACACATTTGTGGGAGGGACTTTACCTTTCCGTCTTTGGTTCTATTGTTAGCCGCAGTGTCCCCTCCTGGATGTGGATCTTTCCAAGGGAAAGGGGCCTTTCTGTAAGGATGGGGAGGCAAATGATGTGTTTTTTTTAGCACATAAAAGACAGAGGATTAAGCTCTACGGTGTGAGAATGTTTTCGTTTGTTTGTCTTGTGGGCGGCAGGCAGAAGGGTTCCACTCTTAAACCACCTTGGTAGCATCTTCCGTCTTTATCCTCCGCCTTCAAGATGAATATACATCTTTTCACCTCCATTTAATACTTTAAGACTCATAAATGCTTGTGAAAAGAATGCAGGTTTCCATCAAGTTCAAAGGTATTTGAATTAGATGAAGACATTTATATGTCTTAAGAGTCAAAGAAATGCAAAGTCTAAATAAGTGACTCAGCAGCCATGACAGGTAATGACCCGGGTTCTGCCCTATTGCATGAATGCTACAGGGATATGGGCTATGTAGGTTCTGAGGACGACAAGCTTGTTTTTAAAGTATCATGCTCCAGTTACAGGCATGAATTCATACAGTAAGCATCCTTGCTAAAATCTCCAGTTGTGATACAGTCTCAGAAAGTAAATCCCCAAATAACTGTTATTGCGTAGTTAGAAACCCTGGGAAGACATAGAAGTAAGTATAGAAATCTTTTAGAGAATTAAAATTGTATCATTCATATTTTCATATTAAGAAATCTCTGTCTATTTAATATTTATTTCAGGTAGAAGCAAAGTAGGCATGTCTCCTCCATCCTTCCTTTTCTTGTGAAGGTGACCTTGGAAGCATATGACCTGGCTGGTGTAGGTACTAGATGGAGGAGGGCTATGTGAATCACACTGGACCCACCTGAAGGAGAAATAAACCTGTCTTGTGTTGTGAGAGACCATGAAAGAGAATTTTTTCACTGTGACTCTCACATATTTTTGTTCCCAATAGGTATGTCCCCCTCACCCCCTTCTTGCAGATAACGTTAGCCTTCACCCCTTTTGATAAAATCCAAATTGCTGCAACCATGGCTGTTAATACACACAAAAAAATTTCTCTTCTGAAAACTCTCCTTGATTCAACTATTCCTGAAACTGGCACAACATCAGCAGACCCCTTCTTGCTAAAGCCCTATAAAACATTCTGCCCTCCTTCTCTAAGTTAGAAATCCCATTTGGAAACTTCTCATGCCTGGAATCTTTGAATAAAGACTTCTGCTAATGGTGTCTGGTTGACTTTTTTTCATTGTGTCAAGCCATCAAGATTTCACGTTTCATTTGTTATCACATCATAATCTAGCCTATACTAACATATTTACTAAATTTATAAACAATATTGGAACATTTTATTGAACCTAAGATTCATCACATTTTAAAAATTGCTTGATTAGATTTACAGGAAATACTTAGATGCATGGGAATGCTTGTCATTAGACAATTCAAGTATTTAAAAGTACATACATTAATAAGTGAATTAAAAATATTCAAAGGTATTTAATTACTTTGGTTTATAAAATGAGACAATATATTAATCAAGGGATCCTTAACAGCGATTGCTAAAACATGCTGGTCTTATAAATAAAATCATATGATTTACAGGATGTACTCAAAAGCTGAAAGATGAATTGCATTTTTAATATGACTTTAATAAGTTTAATACTGCTTTTTAGAAACCCGCCTAAACCCTGAAAAGTCTGTGCATAAAATCTATACTCGAGTATATTTAAAAGGCTTCATATTTAGCAATTTGCTGTGGGAGAAGGTGGAGCTGACACTGACTCCTGACCCACATTGCAGTCACCACCTAAGCGATAGCGAGATCTCAGAGAGAAGGTGTCCGAAGGACAGAAGGCAGAGTAAAGAGATGGTAGAGGGAAGAGAGAATCTGCAGGAGATGGTCCAGGAGAGAAGTTCTTGCTGTGGATGAGACAGCCAGAGAAACACACATGGAGATCAAGGGCAAGCTAGACAAGTCAGAGAGTGCCCCTGAATGCCCTGCACACTGTGAATACACTGAACTAAAGGGAGCGTCTTCAGTGTGAGGGAAGGAGGCAGGTCACTTTCCTTGCCTCTTACCCCCTTACTGAGGCTGCTGTTTCTCCACTGTGAAAAGATGGACGTATGGAGTGACACCTGAGAGCAGCTGAAGACTGTTTTCATGACTGTCTGTCCTGATCCTTTTATGATAAAGGCTAAATAATAATAAGCCTTACACATGTATGCTACTTTACCGTGTACAAAGTGCTTTATAAAATCCCCAGACCTCATCCATTTAACCTTCAGTGTAGCCCTCTGAAGTCCTTATTTCTGTAACACATTTTATTTTATCCCAAGTCTGCACATGTGGAACCATAATCTCATATACTTCCAAGGATTTGAGAAACCTAAGAAATCACTGGGTTCAAATCATTTTTTTTCAACAAATAAAGGGACTGGCTGCTATAACAGTTCAATAATTTTACCAAAGCCATGCAGCTAGTTGGGACAAAGTCAGTCAGGTGTTTTGCTTGGTTGGTTGGTTGTTTTTTTACTTGCTATTAATGCTAAGCCTAGTTAACATACTGGATTTTAAATGGAAAATATGTATATGGAGGGGAAGTGAGGAAGGAGAGGAAGGGAGATGGGGAATAAATTGACCCTTGTCTAAAAGCATGTGTTTACAAGTTGGTTAAGTTCCTCTGGGACAATAAATTTCCAAAGGAACTCAGATTTGCTTGTGGCATCTAATTATTGAGTCTCAGTGCCCTAGTACAAGACATTCTCCATGAAGGATTATACATTATACTATTTAGAAATAAGGACTGTGGTAGGCAGCCTCTAAGACGGTCTCCAATTATCCCTGCCTCTTCGTGTAATCTTCTTTGATTGTGGGCTGGACGTAGAGACTCACTTCCAATGAATAGAAAACAACAGAAGTGATGGAGTGTTACCTCTGAGATTAAGTTCTAAAAAGGCTGTGGTTTCTGTCCTGAGTATTCTCTCTCTCTTTCTCTCTCGTCACTCACTCTGGAGGAAGCTAGCTGCCATGATTTTAGTCAGCTCTGTGGAGAGGTTTGTGTGGCAGGGAACTGAAGGAGGTCTTCAGTAGGAAGTAGGAAATAGCCAGTAGGAAACAGAGGCCCTTAGTCCAACTGCCCACGAGCAATTGAGGCCTAACAACCACCAGGCAAGTGGGCTTGGAACTGGACCCACTGAAGTCTGCAGATGAGACCACAGCCTCACTGACAGCCTGACTACAGCCTCATGGAAGCAATTGAACCAAAGATTTGCTGACTCATAGGAACTGTGACAAAATAAAGGTTGTTTTAAACTGCTGAGTTTTGGGCAATTTGTTACGCAGCAATAAGTAACAAATACAAGGGTGAAACAAGGACAAAAGAAATCATAGTTAACTGATTATTTTCTCACTTTGATCAATGTGTATTACAGTGTTGAAGATCAACCTTGGAATGATTTTAACTTTTATTTAGCACTGTTAACAATAAGGTTAACAAACCTTAACAAACTGCAAACTTGAAAAACGTATCCATTTATCCCCTTAAATGTGTTGCTCACCCCCACTTGTGGTTAAAAATACACCTTGATATTGAGGAAAAACACTTGAGGACCAAGTCAGTTATAAATTACTTCAGCAACTTATATTTGGGTGCAAAGTCTAGAATTGTTTAAAGACATGGTGGGATTGTTATTTTTAAATGTGAACCACCGTCTGGGCCAGGGTACTACTCTTCTTTCCGGGGGCCCTCCCTGCAAATTGGTCAGTCCTGGAAGGTGCTCAAGGAGCTCCTGCACTTTTGCTGACATCACATTGCTTATCTGCAGGGATTTTCCTGCACAAGGCATAAAAATTCCCATTTTATAATAACTTCTAGAAAGAGAAATAGTCCCATGTTCTACCTCCCACCCACCCACCCAACGCGTGATCAAGTTCAGCCTGAAAGATGGAGGTTTAGAGGAAAATAGAAGTTGCTTGCTGTGACAAGAATAGCAAATCACAGGCCAGAAGGAAACAGAGTTAGCCTTAAAGGCATGAGCTCTCGAGTTTAGAAAGGAAAGTTCTGTGGAGGTTTGGCAGGTGGGGAAATTCCAAAGTGCCATGTAGCCTAAATGAAAGGGAGCTGTGATCAAGTTGGATGTCTATCAGTGAACGTCATATTAGGAGAGAAGAAGTCAAGAAAAGCTGTGACCAGCAAAGATTCATTGAATTCAAGGTTCTTATGACTAAAGAACAGCTCATTTATATCTGGGTGCTGGGTTAGAAACCCAACTAGTTCCCCCACCCCTGCTTTTTTGTTGCTAATTCCTTTTAAGAAAAGCATTTAGATGGACCTGCCTGAATAAATGAAAGAGACTCCCACGGACTCAAAAGGCATGTACAATCAGCATCTTGAGGAATTTCTCAATATCGCCTTTTTGCTTTCTTCTTCTTTTTTTTCTCTCTTCTCTCTTTCTCCTTCTCTTCCTCCTCCTCTTCCTTCTCTTTCCCTCCTATTTCTCTCCCCTCCATTTTCCCCTTTAAAAACATTTACTACCCTCCTGCACCAGCCTCCTTTTGTTTCATGGGGATGCAAACAGCCCCTCCAAAAGGTGCGGGTGGAGACCAGAGGAAGGACTGTCACGAGAACACTGCCTCTCTTGTGAGTCTTTCTGTCTTTCGCTGCACTAAAAACCACACCTATACTATTTGTTAATTTAAAGGCTCATTATTTCTAGATGTAGACTTCCACACTTATTTTCCCCTCTAATAGAGTCAAACCAATAGACTCATGTCCTTTGTCATCAAGGAAGAGAGAACATTTACATTTTCCAGAAGTATAATTTACTTATGACTCAGGGTGGCCTTTAAATATAGAAGTGCTTTTGGGGCCCTGTTGTGTAAAAGGAGCATTCAGGGAAACTGTCCTGGCCAGCTATGAAATGTGTGATCGATTCTGAAAAACCTATACAAAAATAAAGTTAAAGGAGACCATGTAAAAGGTAAAAGAGATAAACTGAACACACATGTGCAATCATTATTCATATGCGCATTCTCTGTATTACTTCATAACACAGCTGTATACACAAAAAGAACTGTCCCCTTTGCTTCCTCCTATTGGAGTCTTATTAATTTCTGTTTAATGAAATACAAATGTTTGTGTGCTTCATTTTGAGGAGCACAGTCTAGTTGGGTGTTTGTTAAGCACTGGCCAGAGTGGCTGTGCCCATCTAATACAAATGTCTGCAGGCCTTTCAAAGCCCCTTGACAGAGCGTCTTTTGAGAATGCCAGTTGCCATGGTCACCAGCATGCTGATTTGCAAGGAAAATTGGAAGCCATGCTCATTACGTCAAAAACTACATTGGGGGATAAAGGGAGCATGTTTGCTTCAAGAGTTGGCAATTGGGGTTTGTTAGCTTCCCCGCCCACATACTTCCATCAAACAATGTCTCATTCAACTGCATAAGTCAAAGTTTACAACTCCCATCTTTCCAGTTGGAACAGGCCTGGGAAGTGTGAACGGAAAATGATCACTCACAGAATCCCAGCACAGGCTCACAGGCTGAGCTGTCCTGGTGACTTGCAAGGACAGTAGAGAGGAGACGGGTGGGTGGTGGAGGGAGAAGCAATGAAAGCCTGTGTTCTGTGACCATCCGGTACCAACTAGATGTTTGACCTGGACTTGTGACATTTGGGAGTTTGCTTCATCTAAAAAGTGAGGCGGGTGAGAGAGAGCATCCATAGGGTCCCTCTCAGCCTCTAAATTCTGTGATTCTAAAACACACTCTCGGGGACTTCCCCTGTGGCGCAGTGGTTAAGAATCCGCCTGTCAATGCAGGGGACACAGGTTCAATCCCTGGTCCAGGAAGATCCCACATGCCACGGAGCAACTAAGCCCTTGTGCCACAACTACTGAGCCTGCGCTCTAGAGCCCGGAAGCCACAACTACTGAAGCCCGCGCGCCTAGAGCCTGTGCTCTGCAGCAAGAGAAGCCACCACAATGAGAAGCCCATGCATCACAACGAAGAGCAGCCCCTGCTCGCCACAACTAGAGAAAGCCCGCGCGCAGCAACAAAGACCCAACGCAGCCAAAAAAATAAATAAAATTAAAAAAAATAAATTTATAAAATAAAATAGAAGAGCTACCATTATAAAAAAAAGTTAAGGTAGAATTAGACATAAGAAAATAAAGCACACTCTCTATGCTGATACATTCACGTTATATGTCCAGGCACATACATACAGCTGTATTTATTTTTAACGTTTATTGGTTGAGAGCATAAATGGAATGCCTCACATTTCTATATGAGGTATGTAGACAAAATCAACCTCATCCCTTAATACAATCGCCCAACGTGCAAACAGCATAGCTACAGTAGTTTGAGGATTAACCGCAGAAAGCATTGATTTAATCACCTATGATTACTTTTCTTAGCAATAATGATTGTCATCTACTTTGGAATAATCAAAATGCTACCTATAATGCATTCTGCTTTTCATTATCATTTCCTTTTGGTTACATTACTTAGAAATATATGTCTGGGGGCAGTTCTAAAGTTTATATTTCACAAGTAGATGCTTACATATATTAAATATAAATACTTAATATAAATATTTATATTTATATTGCTGAGTATCTACTCTGCTGAATGCTTTCTCATGAGGACAGGCTAGGTAATTCTCCCAAAGTCTTGCAGCTAAGTAACAAAACCTGGGTTTAAATATGGATCCTTTGGGAGTCAAAATTCATTCTTTTCCTATCTACTAGGTGGCCTCTTTTCTTCTTCTTGCCAATTGTCACTTGGAAGGCCCTGGAAATCAGGGTGGAAGCAGACAGGTTTACTTGTAAAGGGATAAATTCAGTGGAAAATTTGGTGGGCCTAAATAGAATTTTTCTAGAAAAAGTAAAATTACACTGATTAAAGGGGTGTGTGTATCTATGTGTGTAATACTGAAAGGTGAATAATATCCAGAAAGGGAAGGACATGTCAAAAGGTTAATAATTTTTCTATTTTCTTAACTAAGTTAATTATTTAAATAAAATTACTGAATTTTGAAAGCTCACGCATTGTATCAGGAAACCAAATTTATCCACTGATACCCACGATGAAGAATAAGGCCACATTATAGCTGATTCGGAGGCAAAAGAAAGTAAGTCTCGGCGAGGCCAACAAAGCCTCACTGCTTTACCTGAACTGTGTGACTATTATTTTTAGCATTTTGGAAGTTAATTTTCTTTCACTGTGGGATTATTTAAGAATCAAATGAGTTAATGGATATAAAATTGGGTTGTAAAATGAAATACTTAACTTAATTGCTATTAAGTAAACAAATATCTGTTTATTTTAATAAACACTTATATAGTTGTATGTGCCAGGTACCAGCCCAAGGGCTCGATTCTCCTACGGACCTTCAGAGGCTTTTACTGTTACTTGTCTACACTGTATAAACACGGAAAATGAAGCCCACAGATGAGTAATGACCTGATGGAGCATAGCTTTCTATAACCTTGGTATAGAAGACTGTTACTAAGCAGTACGGTACTGACAAAGGTGAAAAGTGGTTTCCAGAACGTCACCTTCAGTATCACTAAGCAGAGTATAGAAGGGTGGGTTTGCAACTCAAAAACAATAGCTTAATAACAAGTACAGCCACTAAGGCCCTTTCAATTTTCTATTGTCAGACGTGACGAAACTTTGTTCATTTTTGCAACCCCAGAAACTAGTAAAGTGCCAAGAATATAGTAAGTGGTGAGAAACATTTGCTGAATAAAAAATGAATGGACCTAGAAAACAGAATTCTAGAAGGGAAGTGCGGTGTTTGAGTTTACTGCTTTGTTTTTCACTCACCTGGGACTAATCACATTTTGATTTTTAGTTGCTCTCAATATGAATTTCCTGCTCAAAACCTCATTTATTACAGTGGTTTCCATTTACTGGGCACTTATGTTGTGTTAAAGGTTCAACGTACTTTTTATTCTTCTCAGACATCCTGCAAGTTAAGGTATTCTTATTCCCATGTTACAGATGCAAAGACTGAGGCTTGGAGATTAAGAAATATGCTCAAGATCAGACAGCTAGTAAATAGTAGAACCAGGATTTAAAACTTAGGTCTGTTTGTTTCCAGAAGCTGTACTCTCAACCACTAACCTCACGTGCTCAGTCTTTCACATGGTATGTCCATTGTTTTAAAAGACCCTCACTGGGCCACTGTTTAGCCTTCTTTTCTGTCTTAGCTGCCCTGTCAGCAAACCTGCTCTGGCCTCAGGGGTCTGTCCACCAGAATCTGTCAATTTCCTTGCATAATCCAGTTTCCCTTTGTACTTCTTATCCTTCTTCCTCTTCTCTCTCCTCTCTCTCTCTCTGTAACAAATTTCAGCCATAGGAATATTTAAAGGCAAGAAATAATTAGACCCTATGAAAACCAACTGAATCGGTTACTTTTCAGCCCTTTAGGTAGGAAGTTTTTGCCACCTTTTACAGAATGGAGGGGTGCATCCTGAATGACCCTGAACCTCCAAACACAGGTTCTGCCACTGCTGGAGTTCTTTCTCACCCCAGGAGAAGGGTTTCACAGTCTCTACTGATGGTTGGCAAACTGGAGCCTGTGTGTCTGTTGCCTGTTTCTGTAAATAACGTTTCACTGGGACACAACTTGATTTATTCTTTCACTTATTGTCTGTGGCTGCTTTCACACACAGCAGAGTTCACTTGTTGCAACTTGTCGTATGACCCACAAAGCTCAATGTATTTCCTATCTGATGCTTTACAGAAAGTTTACTGGCCTCTGGTCTATACACACAAATGACCGAGTTGATCTCCCGCCCACCTCATCAGCGTTGCAGCTGCTCAATCTCTATGCCTTGCGGTTGCAAGTTTCTCTTCAGTCATCACCATATAAGGAAAACAGGCTGCAAACCTCACTAAATACTAACCCTAGACTTTGAATCCTGAGTGTGGCTTCCTGTGTTAGCCTTTAAATGGTGTTCCCCTCTCCAAGAAATACGCACTCCTTGGGCAAGCTGAAGGTGTTGCCTGATCTTTAAAGGAGCTGGGGTGATTATTTAAGTCATTTTAGGGTTTCTTTAAACTTTAAAAAAGAAAAAAAAAAGAGCAAGGGCCAAAGTCTTCATTTTCAAAGGGGAGAACAATAAACTTTCCACCAAATCCTTTCACACACGCGAAAAAGGCCAAATCATTTTGAGTCTTGCTCCTTTATCAGTTTGTTGCATTTTTTCCCAGATGATCTAAAAATACAAATATATCTATATCTACTATTCCTCTTCTAAAATTTTAAAAATCTCTTGTACTTTAACTTCCCTGACAACCCCACAAAGGGACAAGCATTGTTTACCCATTTTACCAATGGAGAAAATGGAGATTCTGAGAAAATATTCAATAACTACATTTTGAGTATATTAAGTACATTTCTTTGAACATCTATGGCAAAGCAAATATTGCTTAAATTCACTTAACTAACTAGACGTACTCATGAAGTTGTGTGGAAAGTAAACATCTATATGTGAGATCATGATTTCCAATTTTGGAGAGAATAATTTTGGCTCCAAAATATAATAAAATCATAGTAATGCACCAAAGAACATGCTATGTTTGAAGATTTGCATGTACTGTGCATTTGGCTCTCTCATGCAAACACTAGAAAAAAATTCATAAAATGGACAAAGGACAATGAGTTACTGTCTTTTTGGATGCTTGCTTAATTCATACATAATTTAAATAATATGATTAACGCCCATTTCATTGAATTCTCATGGTCTCTAATGAGATAATGCTATTTCTTTCATGATATAAATTGGGAAAGCATTGCTCAAAATATAAAATCATTAAAAATATGAGGTAAGCGAAGCTCTGGGGAATTCTTTAAGGTATGAGATGTAGTCTTTGCTCTCAAGCGGTTTACAACCTTGCTGAGAAATAACAGTAAAACAGGAAAAGTGTAAATGTTCATGTAGCCTGATTTGGTGAGCCTTTGTTTTGAAACAGTTGTCCTCAAATTTATTTCTGTGTAAGAATTCCTCCGATGGGGAAGGAGAGCTTGATGACCTGCACATTTCCGAGATCCACCCTAAAAGATTCTGATTTTTAGTTCAGGGATAGAGCTCAATCATCTGAATATTTACCAAACACCCATGGCATTCTTGTAGGCGGTTCATAAACCGTATCTTCAGAAAAGATGCTCCAGGTACTTTAAAGAGCAAATATAGATGGAAGTTAAAAGCTGGTGTTTGAGGAGGAGGATTAGGCATCCTGATAATTCAGGGGGACTGATAAGAACCTTCCCCTTGCTGCTTCTCCCATATAACTTTCTAATCCTTCTAAGTGGAAAACAAAAAACAGTTCTACAACTGGAAATGCATTTCTTTGGCTTGGAATATTGTCCCGGAGATCATTCAGACCTTAGCCATCATCTATACCTCAGTTCAACTGACTTCCCAGAGAGAGACAGATCTTCCCCAAGAGAGATTTTGATGGGGAAGCCGGTGGTGCTAGGGACACTGTTGCCCAGAGTGCAGAGAGGAGAAGGACCCAGAGTGGGTAAGGCTATTCTAAGTGTCTCCATGCCTTCAGGAAGAATTGAGGAGGTGAGGAGGAAAATAGAAAGAAAAAATGTGTTGTATAGACGTCTTTCCATTTACAAGCAGATAAGGTCCAAAAAAGGTTGGGGATGTCCATTTACTCATAAGATCCAAGTAATGATATAGGATTCTCAATAGAATTGATACATTTTTGCTCTGGTTCATTTGTTTGTATCTATGAAAACTCCTGAGTTGAAAGTTTGTAGATTGATGTGCTTCTGTATTTGGGACTATTGCTTTGTGTAGGCATGCTTTAGGGTTAGGGCTAGGATTAGGGTTAGGGGTTTAGAATCACAGCTTTTGGAGATGAGCTATAGGAAGCCTAAGAGATCTCCTAGTTCCAGGGCAACAAATACATTTCAACTAATGTGCAATCTCCAGTTGATTGGTAGTGACTGACTGGTATGCTGGGTTGCAAAAGATTCTGTGATTGATTAGCAATGTCCCTTCTGTCTGTTATGGGGGTAGGCAAAACTCTATTAGGCTAATATCCTGACTTTACACACAACAGGAATTGGAAATTCAGATTTAGTCACAGAGAAACCTAACAAAAGATTGAGAAAAATAAGTCTATGGTTTGTAAACCTTTGTGTGGACATGGATTTAAAATAACTTCTTTATTTCCTTTATAGGAAATTTGCCTACAGGACTCCAGATGTTGAGAGAAGGGTTTACCGTTACTTTATTATGGTTCAAGGTCGTTGTGTGTACTGCTGTAGCGTTCATCCTTTTCCTATTTGTGCATCATTAGAATGGAACGTACCAAGGGATCAATAAATGGAAGTCTAAATAGTGCAGGAAAAATTGTGTGAGCAATTTTTGGGAATAAAGCTCTTCATACATTTTCAAGCTCTTTTAGGAACATTTAAATTGCTGAGTGCACCTCTATGTTCCAGTCAGGACTAACAAAATGGAGCAAAAATCACTGAGAAGTCAGTGTGGTCTCAATAACAAGGCAGAATTCACCTCTCCACACTTTCCCTCTCTACATACCCTTCCATTAGCCACTTGTTGATTTAATAAGAAATTCTAGTCATTTAGAATCATTTCTCTGGGAAGCTTCACATGCCCTGAAGAGAGAGTCTAGGGTCACCATACATCTAAGCATTTGGCCAAAAGAGACTAGGTAGGATCGGATTACGCTAATGAGTGGGAATTCCCAGGGACCTGATCATATCCCGGTTTTGGTCTCTTTGGAGTTGTGAGATATAGTAGAAAAGAAACAATTCCCAGAAACTCTAATTAGAGACAGGGCTGGTGAGACATTTTTCAGGCTCTCCCAAATGCCTCTAATTTACCTGCTTTTTACAAAATGTATTTTACGTCTTGTTCCTGGCCAGGAAAAGCACAGGAGCTTCTTGAATTTTTTAAAATTCCATTAAAAAAAAAAATCTCAGAAAGTACCCAATACCCAGGTCTTTACATCTCTTCTCATTCCTCCTCACTCTGGAATTTGGCTCAAAGTTCTACCTCTGTGTGTATGCTATTTCCCTCCATCTCCAGCTTATCACTGCGTGTTAAAGTCTTGCCTTTCATTCATTCATGAATTCACCTAATAAGCCATTCAATTCTATTCACTCAACAAAGATTTGTTGAAACAAGTCAAATATGGTTCCAGATCACACTATCCTGGATTCTATGAGGTATCCAAATTTACATAAGACATGTTGTCCTGTGTCTTAAAGGAGAAGCCAGGCCACTCAGCCTGAAAAATCAGAGAAGCCTTTATTGAGAAAACAGCCTTTATTTAGAAAACAGCCTTTTATCCTAGTCCTGAAGAATGAATAGGATTGGTCTAGGTGAAGTGGGAAGTGGGAAGAGAGGAGGAAATAAGGGAAGAGCATTCCAGGAAGAAGGCACTGCCTAGGTAAGGCCACAAGGCAGGAAGGAAAATGATGAAGAGGACAGAAAGCAGGCCAGTATGACCAGAGTAGTGTGTGTGTGTGTGTGTGTGTGTGTGTGTGTGTGTGTGTGTGTGTGTACGTTATTTTTGGAGGCGTGCCTACTGGGAAATGCCCAAGATGAAGATAGAGAAGTAGAAAGGGCTGAGATCATGGAGGATCTTTTTACGCCATGTTAAGGATTTTGGACTTGAGTTTATGAACTATGGAACAACACCAAATGGGTTTAAGTAGGGAGCACTTAAGTAGGGAGTACTTCTAAGAAGCTGTCCCATTTTCCTCCAGCATCTTGTATTAGAAACATCTAAGTATGGATCTGTCTCTACTATACTATGATCTCCGTGTAGGCCAGAATTATGACTTTCTCATCTTTGTGTAATTTGCAGCATAGCTAGCAGGATAATGTGGAAAGAGTCTATTGGCATGGAAGGAGCTTTGGAATCAGACAGATCTGGCTTTGATTGCTGTCACTGTGCTTTTCCAGCTGTATGACACTAACCATGTACCCAGGGCAGTGTAGTAGGAGGGCCCACCATGGGTGCAGGCAATAAGGGTGTGCATTGCTGTTGAGAATTTAAAAACAATAATAAACCCAAATGAAAGTCAATCTGCTTTTTATTATCACCATGTGCTGGCAATTCTAAACAATGTCAGTGATAAAATATTCCTCCCTAAAAGAATCTTTTGTGGGCCTAGGTTCTAAACAATTGTTGTGGTTACCACTGAGGTTTTTTTTCCCAACATTTTATTATGAAAAATGTCAGATCTATAGAAAAGTTGAAATGATTTTATAGCAAAAATTCACCATCTAGATTCTAAAATTAACATGTTATATCACTTCCTCTAAATCTACATCTATCCATCTATCAATCCTTCTATTTATTTATCAGTCAACTTTTGGATACATTTCAGAGTAAGATGCATTCCTGAGTACACTGTCCTCTACATATTTCAGTATGAGTATCATAAACTAGAGTTATTACTTATTTAAAAGAGTTTAGTATTTGTTTAAGGCTATTTTTTTTCTCTTGAGGTAAAATTCGCATAACATGAAATTCGTAAATCCTAAGGGCACTATTTGATGAGTTTTGACAAATGCATACAACCTGTGTAACCCAAACCACCAACAAGATACAGAAAATGACCATTATCCCAACCTGTTCAGTTATGCCCCTTCCAGGTGACCCCCTCTCCCCATCTCTCCAGAGGAAACCTGTGTTCTGATTTTCTTCACAAAGGATTAGTTTTGCCTATTACAGAACTTCATACAAATGGAATCATGTAATATATACTCTTACACAAGGCTTCTTTCTCTCAACATAATGTGTTTCAGATTCAACCGCATTGTTGCATTTATCTGTAGTTTTTCTGATATCTGTTGTTTTTCTGAGTGACCAGTTCAGTAGTATTCCTTTGTATGAATATACCACAGTTTATCCATTCTCCTGCTGATGGACACCTATGCTGTTCCCTGGGTTATTGCTGTTATGAATAAAGTCACTGTTAACTTTTGTGTACAAATTGTTTTGTGGATTTATATTTTCATTTTTCTTGGAAAAATGTCCGCAAGTAGAATTACTGGTTGTAGTGTAGATATGTGTTTTGGTTTATTAGAAACCGTAAGACCTTTTTTCAAAGTGGCTGTACCTCTTTGTACCTTTTTACCATCTCATCAACAATGTATTGATATGAGAGTACCAGCTGTTCCGTATTCTTGCCAACATTTGCTGCTTTCAGTTTTTTTTAAAAAAAATTTAGTATCTTATGAGTTTGTAGCTGTATTGTGGTTTTAATTTGAATTTCCCTTATGACTAATGATGCTGAATACTTTTTCATGTGCTTATTGGTCCTTCATATATCTTCTTCCATGTGGTGTCTGTGCAAGTCCTTTACCCATTTTTATTGGGTTGTTTGTCTCTTTTATTACCACGGAGGAGATAGATATACTTACTGTATATTACTCCTTTGTCAGATATAAATTTAAAAATATTTTCTGCTAGTCTGTGGCTGGCCGATTTATTTTTAAATGGTATATTTCAATGGGACCTTTTCCATTTTGATGATGTCTAATTGATCAATTTTTTCTTTAATGGTTACTACTTTGTATTATCTAAGAAATCTTTTCCTACTCTCAAGTTATGAAGATATTCTCCTATGTTTGTTTCAAAAAGCTTTGTGTTTTTAGCTTTTATGTTTAAGTCTATGAATATCTCAAATAAATTTTTGCGTATAATGTGAGGTAGAGGTGGAGATCCTTTTTCCCCTTTGCCCCTCTATTTATCAACCCTTATGCCAGTTCCATAGTAGCTTTTAGTAATCTTGAAGTCAAGTACTATAAATCCTCTAATTTTGTCCTTCTTTTAAAAGATTGTTTTGTATGTTCCAGATAAATTTTAGAGTCAGTTTGTTATTTTCTATAAAAATCTTGCTGGAATTATGAATGAGGTTACATTGAATCTATAGATCAATTGGGGGAGAATTAACAATTAAATATTGAGTTTCTCAGTGTTTGAGCATGGTATATTTCTCCATTTATTTAGTCTTTATTTAATTTTTCTTAGAAATATTTATAGTTTTACTATATGATCTTATAGCTGTTTTGTAACATTTACTCCCAAATATTTTTTGATGTTATTGCACATGGAATGGTTTTTATTTTACTTTGCAAAGGTTTGCTGCTAGTTTTTAAAAATACAATTGATTTTTGTACATTAGCCTTTTATCCTAAAAACTTGCCAAATTAATTTATTATTTCTAGTAGTCATTTTTCAAATTCCTTAAGACTTTCTATATAAACAACCATGTCCTCTGCAAACAAAGTTTTACTGCTGCCTTTCCAATTTTCATGCCTTCTTTTTCTTTTTCTTGTCTTACCTAACTAGGACCTTTAGTACAATGCTGAATAGAGGTTGTAAGATTGGGCATTGTTTTCTTTATTCTTGATTTAGAGAGGAAAAATTAATCACCATTTCACCATTAAGTATGATGTTAGTTATAGGTTTTTTAGAGATTACCTTTATCAGATTGTGGAAGTTTCCATCTATTCCTAAGTTTGCTGAGAATTTTTATCATGAAGGAGTGTTGAATTCTGTGAAATAGTTTTCTGCTTCTATTGAACTGATCATATGGATTCTCTCCTTTATTCTGTTAATGTAGTGAATTACATTGATTCAATTTTGAATGTTAAAGCAAACTTTGAGTTCCTAGGAAAAACCCCGTTTGGTCACAATAAATTATCTTTTTTTATTTTTTGACGATTGCAATTTGCTAATATTTTGTTAAGTATTTTTGCTTTATGTGCATGAAGGATATTGGTTTAGCAGTTGTTGCTTTTTACTTTCTTTGACAGTTTTTTGTATTGAGGATTTCCTGGTCTCATATAATGAGTTCGGAAGTGATCACTCCTCCTCTATTTTTTGAGAGATTTTGTGTAAAGTTGGCGCTTTCCCTGCTCCCCAACTTCTTAAATGTTCAATAGAATTTTCCAGTGAAACCATCTGACCCTGAAGTTTTCTTTCCGGGAATATTTTTAATAACAACTTCAAATTTTAAACTGGATTTTGGGCTGTTCAAAAATTCAGTTTCATCTTGTGTCAGATTTGGTAAGTTGTATTTTTCAAGAAAATTTGTCCACCACATCTAAGTTGTTAAATTTTTGGCAATATCTACTTAATTATTTATTATTATCCATTTGATATTTGTAGAATCTGTAGTGATAATCCCTCCTTCATTTTTAATATTAATAATTTGTGTTCTCTGTCTCTCACTCTTCCTTTCTCTCTCTCTCCCCTCTCCCCTCCTTGGTCTAACTAGGTATTTGTCAATTTTGTTGGTATTTTCCAATTTTTGGCTTTGTAAAATTTCACTATTGCCTGTTTTATAATGTTTTGATTTCTGCTCTTTTCTTTATTATTTCCTTTCTTCTACTTATTTTGGATTTATTCTGCTCTCCATTTCTGTCTTGAAGTAGTATCT
This sequence comes from Balaenoptera physalus, assembly GCF_965194825.1. Lineage (NCBI taxonomy): Eukaryota > Metazoa > Chordata > Mammalia > Artiodactyla > Balaenopteridae > Balaenoptera > Balaenoptera physalus. The sequence continues at coordinate 64,645,415 of NC_138899.1, read as the reverse complement.
TAGGTCATCAATATTAGACCATTCTTCTTTGGTAATATAAATCTTTAAAGCTATAAATTTTCCTCTAAAAACTGCTTTAGATGTATTTCACAAATTTAATATCTTTATATTCATTCAGTTTCAGATATTTCTTAATTTTTCCTATAATTTATTTTCTGATTCATAAATTATTTAGAAGTGTCATTTAATTTCCAATGATTTGGGGGTTTTCTTGATATCTCATTGTTATTGATTTCTAATTTTAATTCCATAGTAATCAAAGAATATACTCTGCATGATTTTTAAATGTTTAACTTGTTGAGACTTGCTTTATGGCCAGGCAGATGGTCTCTCTTGGTGAACATGTGCTCTTAAAAGAAATGTCTATTCTATTCTATTTTAAATGATGTGCTCTATAGATATCAATTAGGTTAAGGTGGTTGATAATGTTATTCATATCTTTTATGTCTTCACTGAACTATTTTGTCTAATTGGTCTATCAATGTCTGGGGAAGGGGTGTTAAACTCTCCAACTATTATTGTGGGATTGTCTCTTTTTCCTTTGAATTCTGTCATTATTTGTTCCATGTATTTTGAAGCTCTGTTATTAGACACATAACACACATTTATATCTAAAAATCTTACCAATGAATTGGATATTTTATCATTATGAAACATCCCTTTTTACTTTGGTAACTCTTTGTCTTGAAATCTACTTCATTAGCTATCAACATAGCTACTCCAGCTTTCTTAGGTTTACTGTTTGCATGGAATATATTCTCCTATCCACTTACTTTCAGTCTACCTGTGTCTTTAGATGTAAAACTTATCTCATGTAGACAGAGGTGTAATATTCTTTATGTTAATCCTGGCTGGAGTTTATTGAACTTCTTTAATTTGTAAATGTGTATCTTTCACCAAAGTTTAGAATTTTTGCAGCTTGTTTCTTCAGATAATTGTTTTATCCCATTCTTTTCTATCCTTATGGAATTCCAGTGACACATATGCTGGAACTTTTGATTTGGACCACAGGTCCCTGAGACATTGTTGCTGTTGTTCTGTTGTTCTTCATCTTCTCCTTCCTCTTCTTTTATCTTTTCCCCCTCTGTTCTTTAGATTGGGTAATTCTGATCTATCTTCAAGTTCACAAATTTGTTTTAAATGTTAATTTTTTCCCCTAAACTGGCCATGTTTTGAGTATGTTTTGGTTACCAAAGGAAATGGAGTGACTGGCCTTTATTAATTTTCGACATAGCCTGGGGAATAAGACTGGCTACCTACATTGTGGGGCCCAGTGCAAAATGAAAATGTGGGGTTCCTTGTTCAGAAATTATTAAGAATTTCAAGACAGTGACAGAGAGCACTAAACTGAGCATGATGTCCTCTGAGCACAGGGCCCTGTGTAATTGTACAAGTTATATGTCAGTGAAGCTGGAGCATAGGGTAATGGTCAAGTTCAGAACTTCCAGTCAGATATATCAGAATTTGATCCCCAGATCCACTACTTGCTACCTGGGTGATCTTGAGCAGGTTACTTTTTCTCTCCAAGCTTTAGAGTCCTTATCTGCAAAATGAGTCTTTCTTAGGTTTGTTGTCAGGCATAAATGAAGCTATGTATAATGCCTAGTACAATGTATGATATAAGGTCAAAAAGGAAGTTATTATTACTTTGTTATGTGGGCTTTATTAGAATAATAATGTGGAAGCAAAGTTGTTATATCAGAAAGAGAATGTCTCTAGTGTTATCAGCTGAAGACTGGAAGATATGTGTGTGTGAGTGTAGGCAAGCAGGGCACAGAGTTGAGTTGGGAGTGTACCCCCTAGTGAGTGGGAAGGAGCTGGTGGGGAGATAAATTCCCTGTACCAGTCTCTGGGTGGTGCTATTAGTCCAGGAGAACTTGGTATGTTCTATGTGCACAGGTGAGGTGGGTATTTTAAAGGATGGGGCCAAGGAAGGATGGAAGCACAGAAAGGAAAAACAAAGTGCAACCAGGCATTCATATAAAGCAGAACTTTTGAAAATCTTCAGAATACAGAAAGAGTATAGTGAGTACTTCCCAACTTCCTAGATAGAGATATGAGGATATTTGCTTTATCTAGGTAGAGATATGAGGGCCTTCAGTTTATGTCTATTAATTTAAAACTTTGGCTCTCTATCTGGCTATAAATTAGAAACAGCCGTGGTGCTTTAAAGACTTCTGATGCTCTGACTCCATCCCAGAGATTCTGCTTTATTTGTTTTGGGGTGAAGCCTGGGCATCATCAGTGTTTTTTAAAAGCTTCTCAGATGATTCTAATGTGCAGACATGGTTGAGAACCACTAAACTAAAACAAGGCATGCTGTTAAGATCTTGTCTTCGTATTTCTCTGTGGGGAAAGGAGAGGATGGCCATTTTCTGTGTGTGTGTGTGTGTGTGTGTGTGTGTGTTTGGTAACCAGGTGATTAAACAGCAGTAATGCACATATAAGTGGAAACCATTCTGTATGATTTGTGGGTGATGCTTTCCACACTCAGAGTGGGTGACACTTTCACTTGGTCCACAGCTGTATCTGCTCAGGAAACCTCATCTGCCACCCTCTGAGACCCTTACATAAGGTACTGTGCATAACTTGGTTAAACAATGCCTGGCAAATGCTAAGGGCTCAGGAAGTGTCAGCTATTGTTGTTACTAAAACTATTTTGTTAGGTCATCTAATAGAATTAAGCTGAAATTAATAAAAACGAGTCAGAGACATTTAACAGAGTGTAATCATCTTCCCTGTAGGTGGTCAACCTCATCCTTTCAAGTATTGTATGTCATTGTAAACATGTTTTTTTAAAAGGCAATACAGTATGTGGTCACATCACAGAGATCACTAACCCATAAATGATGAATTACAGAAAGAAAATTCTGTCCTAATATTGTGGAAATGGGTACTTATGGTATGGGATAAAATTTAATGTGATAGCATCACATCTGGATTTAAAAATGACTGTGTTGTCAAACTTGGGTGTCAGAGAAGATAGCGTGTTTGGGAAAATTGTTAAAAGATCAAACAGGATTTCTAATGATGGCAAACTCACGACAGCCAAGATACACATGACACATTTGAATCAGATTGCTTCATGAAATGTCAGAGTGGAGCAATATTTCCAAATTGAGTGAATATAATTTTCTTTTCAGTTTTATGCAATTCATACACATATGTGGAAATTAGTAAGTTAAATATTGTAAGTAGATTTTTAACTATTTCACTTAGATGCCTAAAGGTGTATATGTTCAAGTTGGCAAACCTTTTTTTTTTCTTAATTTTCTTAATTCTGGAAAATGGACATTGGCTTTGTACTTGGGAGTAACTTGTGTTTAGTTGTGCAGACAATTAGGGAAAGGGCATTATGTGAGGAAAGGTGCTAAGTAGGAAGAAATGACAAGCACAGATAACCTTCCTTTCTTCTGTTTATGATTCTTAGCAATTATCACTGCAATATTTTAGAATAAGAAAGTGCTCATAAGCCGCTGAATTGTGAGCTTGCCTGGGCTTGATCTCTGGCCAGTGAGGTTTTTAGAGGAAAGCACACTTTCGGCAGTCGCCTTAGCAACTCCAGCAATGCAGGCCCTACCCTGCCAGCTCTGATATGTCCAACACCTCCCCAGTGGGGAGGAAAATGCTATCACTGGGGAGGGATGATTTTCCACTTTTACTATTTTTAAGTACAGTATTTATTATTATTATTTTATTTAATTCATAAATATACCCATCTCCAATCCCAGCCACCTACCACTTCAGACACACACACACACACACACACACACACACACACACACACACACACCCCACTTCATTTGCTCCATCCCTTGGATCGAATTTTCCCCAAAGATTATTAAGAGAATTTTGGTTGAGGATGCAGCCATTAAGTGAACTGGGTGCCCTCTCTGCACACCGGTTTGTGGCTGTAACCATGTGAAATGCTTCTCCTGCCTGCTTGCAACAGAGATACAGAAATTCCAGTTGCCTGCTTCACTTTCAGAAAGTATGTTGACTTTTATGTGCAACTAAATACTCACCAGGATGCAGACCTCTCAGCAAAATCTGGAGGAGGCATCGAACTCCAGGTCTACTTATCCTATATTTTCCGGCTATCCACCCAGACAAACTTTTGAATGTCAAAGAGAAATTCTAAAGCTTACTCAACCCTGTTTAACCAAATCAAGCCTTCTAGGCTTTCCTAATTACAGACGATATGCAATGAAATCGATGCCCACCTCTTACCGTTTTAAATACTCTTCTTCTTACCTTTCTTCTACTCCCACCCTCCACCCTTCTATTAGCAATAAGGAGAGGAAACAGTGGGGAAAAAATACCTTTCAGTCTTGATATAATGTGCAGATGAACAGATGTCATGATTTTTACATTTCAGCCTTAGCTCTTGTTAAAACTATGTGACATTTGTTAAAAAAAATAAATAGCGGTAAGATGTTTGTGGATCCATGAGCATACTAAAAAATGGCTAAGTTATCAGCAAATGAATCTGAGAAAACAAACACTTTTCCATTTTGTAATCTCTAGGGCAGGTGAAGGGAGAAGTGAGACAGTCCATGCAGTTGACTCTGGGCATGAGCTTATGCTACCCTTTCCCAAAGAGCATTCCATGGAGATTTAGTCCTATTAGCCTCCCTGAAAAAAATTAGGGGTTTCCTTGGAAAATATTTTTGGAGAATGTTGCATGCTTTATGTCCTTCTTGGAGATCTACAACGCACATTTACTTATAAAAGCCTCTGAAAAGTTCTGCGGTAAGAAAACCTATTAAACTTTGTTTAACCCGGTGTTTACATTCTAGATTCTAGAACTCATTTGAGCATAGAAGCTGCTTTTGCACACAACTCCTGTTAACATCCCATAGGACCAATATTTCCTAGGATTTATATAGGGAACTGCGATTTTAGTCTATTACATTTCTCATTTCTCTTTAAAATAACTAGTTTCTTATCTGTAATTGGAAAAAGCTGCATTTTCCTGTTGTTTTTTTTTTTTTCTTTTTCCCAAAGCCCAGGCTAATGTGATTCCTTTCCTACCCAAGGACTAGCTTCTTCCCATCTCCTGAGAAGTGTACCTGTGGCCAGGGCTGCTTAAAGGCTGATGGTATGGCCCTGCCAGCCACCAACAGCTGCAGCCTCAGGTGCATTTTGAAGGCTTGCTCTTGAAGTGTGGTCCCAGGCCAGACAGCATCCATCTCACCTGGGGGCTTATTAGAAATCTCAGGTCCCACAACAGACCTACAGAAAGAGAATCTTCATGTTAACAAGATTCCCAAGTGGTTTACATAAGCACATTACATTTTAAGGCGCTTGGTGGAAAAGCACATTGCAGTGAGCAGAGCTCAGAAGTCTCAAAGCAGGGAGAAGAACCCTGGTGCTTGAAGAGAGTGGACCAGGGCCAGCTTTGACAATGAGTTCAAAGTCTAACTTGACCCCAAGGTAGAGCTCACACATACACACACATGCACATATGCACACACACACACACACACACAACTTACTCTCCTTCAGATAACACTTAGCACGTATTAACATATTAAGGACAAAAAATATCACAGAACTCATAAGGTTATAGGCTTCAGCATAGCAATAATACCAATCCCTTGTCCTCAGGAGAGGAAGGTCTTCATTCCATTACCAGCTATAAACTTTGCCCCACATTGTTGGGCATCTCCCGCAGATGTTCAAAATGTACAGTGCTGAAAACATTGCCTTGCAAAACATAGTTCAGTGTTTGAACTTGCCTATAAAATTAAGGATATAGATAATTCAACCTCCCATCTCTCCTCCCTATTACTGATAAGAAAAAGATTAATTGGGGAGTCCAGGTTTCATCCAAGAATCTCAGTATGCCTTGAGACGTGAAGTCTCCAGTCTCAGTTATGGGCTAAGCTGGGGCCATCCTCATTTACTGAGACCCAGGGAGTTAGGGAACATGTTCAAGGTCACCACCCTCACTAGGAACTACTGCTTAGACTCACAGGTACTCAGCCCACCCCCATGGTGCACCACCGCTGCCTGGAGAAATAAAAGACCCAGCCAGAAGGCTCTTGGAATGATGACATCCACACATGAAAGGGCCTCATATGTGATCCACAAATCTAACCACAGATGGGAAAACCTGATGCTTTAAGAAAGCCTCTTGACCTATTTTTTCAAACATTTCGGATTTTGGCAAAAACTTTTGTGATTTGCAAATGCAATTTTTACCCTTAATTTATATTTTCAAGGGAAATTTAAGTAAAAAAACATGTCTTTCTAGTTAAATGGAAGCCTTTGCTATATACAAAGAGGGAGGGGGAGAGTGCTGAGATCGATGCTGGCTGATTCCCAGATAGATTCGGGAAAAGCTGTTGGAGAGGTGGATTATCTTCGGAGAAGGTGGGTGGCGGTGTTAGGAGAGTAGGGAAAGGGTTGGGAACTTTGCCCAGGGGAATGGTAAAAGGAGGCAAAGAAAACGAGTGCTGAGCTGGGGAGGGTGAGCTGTGCTGGGACCTCACAAGTTTAAAAGCACCTAGGAGGCCAGCAGGACCATGTCACCTAATCCCAGGCCACAGGACAGGAGTGAGAAGCATATTGGCTATCAGGCTGTTTGCTGACCACACTTTTTGGTTCCTTCTCCTATAAGACAATGGGCCTCTTGAAGTCAGGGACCACACACTCTCGATCTTTGTATCCTCAGGGCCTAATGTAATGCTTAGCACATACTTGATGTTTAGAAAATGCTTAGAAAATATATGATAAATAAATGAGAAAAAGAATGCATTTCCAACCCAAACCACCCAAAACTAAGAAGTCTAGACAAAGACCGTAATGATTAGTGTTACTTGCTAATATTCATAGGCTACATGCCAAACTGGTAAAATAGTTTGACTTGGTGAAATAAAAAAAAAAATCTACCACTCGATGTAGTACAGAAAAAAATATAAAAATAAATATAAAAAGTGAGTCAAACTCTGTTCAACTCAATCTAGTCAGATCAGTTCCAGCTGCAGAACCAGCAGGTCTGGGTAGACTTGAGCAGAGCTTCTGATTCACTGCTGGCGTCCCTTCCTTCTCTTTGTTAAATTTACTAGCACCTGTGTTGTTTTTTTTTTTAATAAATTTACTTATTTATTTATTTATTTTTGGCTGTGTTGGGTCTTCGTTGCTGTGCATGGGCTTTCTCTAGTTGAGGCGAGCAGGGGCTACTGTTTTTCGTTGTGGTGCGTGGGCTTCTCATTGTGGTGGCTTCTCTGTTGCGGAGCACGAGCTCTAGGTGCGAGGGCTTCTGTTTTTAAACTTACAAAAACGCTAAATTATGCTATAGAGGCTGACTTTTTACTCTGAATTGCATGGAAGGCTAATCTCTTTGCATTTAAAAACCTTGGGTTTGGAGCAGTCACAGCCTGGGCTTGGGGCTGAGGTCCAGCCTCATGGCCGCAACTCCCTGCCTCCAATGACCATCTCTCCACATCCCACAGGACCTTTGCTGGCTAAAGGAGGGAAGAACCAAACCTTGGATTGGAAGTAATGTACAGCCTCTCACCCTCCCTAGAATCTGGCAAACTAGTACATGGCGCACATCCCTCTGAATCAAAGCAGGTTAGAGCAAAAAGAGGCAAGAGAGGAAATCACAGCCTAGTGAGATGGTGTGTGACTTGCCCAAGGTCGTGTGGCTGGCTAGCTACGGCTGGGACCCAGATTCCCTCCTCCCTGGTCTCTGCTTCTCTTTGCACACACTTCATACTTAGAGGCACTGGAGGCAGGGTAGGCCACTGCTGGCACCAGGCAGAGACTCAAAGTCATTGCCAATGGGTGCGCTGGGAATTGTGTTAACAAGACTGAAGCTTATATACTGTACATGCAGTCATCCCAGACTACCCCTGTTGTAGATATGAGTGCTGTTTGTAAATTTAAAATTTTCTTTTCAGCAAAACTCCGAACAGTTGTCTTTACTTGCTATTTCTACTTCTTCCCTTCATATTTTTCTTGAACCCACTGTGAACAGGCTTCCTTCCCCACCACTGCACTAAACCTGCTCTTTCAAAGACCTCTACATTGCCCAATCCAGTGCTCAAGTCCTGGTCCTCATCTTACCTGGGCAATCAGCAGCTCTTGGCATAATTGTTCACTCCCTCCATCTCAAAACACTTTTTTTTTTTTTTTTAATTTTGCCTTTTGAACACCATCTCTCTTGGTTTTCCTTCCCTGGCTGGATCTACCTTCGCTCTTGATTCTATTGACTGGTCCTTTCCAGTCTTCTCAGTTACATCCTCCTTATATTCCTAACGTGTAGGAACTCTAAGTGCTTCAGTGCCCACTAGTACAGACCTTGAATTTACCCTCACTCTCGAGCAAGCTCATCCAGTGCCATGGCTCAAAATAAGCATCCTCTGGCTGCTGATGAGCAAATTGATTTGTCTAGTCCTCACTTATCTTCTGAATCCCAGACTGACTACCAGCATCTCTTCTCAGATGCCTGATAGGCATCTCAAACTCAGTAAGACCAAGATCAAACTCTTGATTCTCCATCCTACAACAACACAGACACTCCTCCCACAGTCTTCCTAGTTGAATATGTGGCAGCTCCATCCTTCCAGTTGTTCAGGCCCCATATCTTGTAAATATCTTGTCTTTCTCTCCCACATCACATCCAATTCATCTTCAAGTCCTATTGGCCCAACCTTGAAAATGTATCCAGAATCTGACCACTTCTTACCTCTTTCACCTCCTCCACCACTTTATACCCCTTACCATGGTATTTTGCCTGGATTATGTCAGTAGTCTCCAAACTGGTCTCCCTGCTTTTGTTCTTTCTCCCCCAAATCCATGTCCCACACAGGAGTCAGTAATCCTTGTCAAATACAAGTCAGATTCCACCACTTTCCTCCTCAAAACACTGAATGTTTCTGGTCTCACTCAGAATAAAAACCAAAGTCTTTATCATGGTCTACAAGGATGCACATGACCTTGGCTGCTTCTCTGATTTTATTTCCTACCACTCTTTCCCACATCTTGTGGCTCCAGTGACCAGGGCCTACTTACCGTTCTTGGACAAGCCAAGTACTCTCCTTGCTCAGAGTCTTTGTACCTGCTATTCTTTGTGCCTGGACTGTTCCTCTCTTGGAAAACTGAGGGGTAAGCTCCCCACCTCCTCAGGTCTCTTCTACTTGAAGGAAGAGGCCTTCCATGACCACAGCACAGAAAATAGGAACCCCTGTTTCTTTCTTTAACTAGCATCTGTAACCACCTGACATAAACAATATTTCTTTGTTTTCTGTCTCCTCCCACTCAGGTATAAGTTCTATCTTCTTTTTTTATCTTTCATTAAAGAGTCCTCCTGAATAAACTCACTGATACCGTACCCTGCATTACTATCATTTTGGGTCTCCACTGCTGTGCCAGGTCAGTCCTGTCTGGCTCATTCCATTGGGTGTCAGGGCCTGGGACATATTCCACATTGTCACACAGTAGAGGGCAAGTGATATGCTTTGCTGCTGAGGGAAAACTCACAGAAATCAAGAGTGAAAGAAAAAGAAAGTCTTAGGTCCTGCTGACCTTTCCCAGTCACCCGCTGATCTCCCTGTAGTGAGGGTCTGCATTCCTGCAGTGGGACTCTGTTTTATCTGTTACTTTCTCTGGGAGACCCAGAAGAGTGTCAGGGGTATCATGCTGAATAGGGTATTTTAAGCCTTTTCCATCTGGTATTGATCTCTTTTTTATTTGGGGGGGGCATGTGGCACGCGGAATTCTAGTTCCCTGACCAGGGATCAAACCCGCACCCCCTGTGTTGGAAGCGCAGACTCTTAACCACTGGACCACCAGGGAAGTCCTGATCTCTTTTTAAATTTGCATTTCTTTTCTAGTGGTTTTGGAAACAGTGACCATACTACTGGATACTGCACTTTTCTTGTAAATTATTCTCCTTTCCACACTTTTTAATCTTTTGGCCGCACCTCACAACATGTGGGATCTTAGTTCCCTGATCAGGGATCGAACCCGTGCCCCCGGCATTGCAAGGTGTATTCTTAACCACTGGACCACCAGGGAAGTCCCCTGCCTTCTACACTAGTCGGTACTTCCCATTCCTGAACCTCCTAGTGTTGCTCTGCCGAGACTGGCTCACATTTCATTTCTTTTGCAGGCATTTCCTTTGTAGATACTTGGTGCTCAGATTGTTCAGCTCTGCTGATTTTTCCATCTGCTCTTCATCTTTCAAAAATCTGTTGCTATCCCTTGTCTGCTATTGTCTCTTCTTTCATTCTCTTTGTAATTTTGTATTATTTTTATTCTTTTAATTTCATTTTAGTGACATCTTGGTAGTAACAAATAAATATAGCAAATATAACAATAGCAATAAATATAACAATAAATATAGCAAATAAATAACCTAATTTTTTTTCTGTCCATATGAGTTACAAATATTATTATTTTCCCAGTTTGTAACTTGAATTTTGTTTTCTCCTATGGTGGTCTTTAACATGCAAATGTGCAAAATTTATATACAACCAATGTATGAATCTTTTCTTTTAAGTTTCCTGCCTTTGGTATTATGTTACTTAGAAAAGGCTTCCCTATCCTGGTTCATGCAGTTGTTGGCTCATTTTTTTCTAGCTTTTTTTTTCTTTTTTAGGGAGTTACTTTTCTTGATTTAAAAAAATTCCTTCTGTCAAATTAAGTAGGTTTCACTATATAGAGAGGGCTGTGACCAGTTCTTCTCCTTCTTTGTTACGGAATGAATGAGGGAATGGTCCTATATGATTAGACGTAGATAGATAAGTTTAGGGTGGATACGGAAATAGAATTTATTTTAAACAACAAAACTTTCTAATAATCTGAGATAGTCTGGTGCCATATTCATAAAAATAACGATGTATATCTTTATACATGCTTGTCTGCTGTGTTTTAGTGGTGCTCTCACACACATCATCACATTTGATTCCCACAGTCCTGAGAGGTCAGGTGCCAGGAGACAAAGCACTAGATCTGACTCACTCAAAGAATCGTTCCAGCCCAATTTTTTCCTGATTTCATCATTCAGTTTGCCAAAGTCCCATTTTTAATGACCTTACAAAGTTTGGCTGACTTATAAAGAAGGAAAGGAAGAAAATAAAACAGAAAATGCACAGAAAGATATTTGAGGCTAACACTTTGAATTGTGCCTACTTCACAAAGCGAAAATGAGAAGAATTTAATTTTCTGGTCCGCTTGTTCTAGCATGCTTCTCTAGGTTTGTGATCAGCTCCGTGGGAACACAGAGAATATAAAAGATATTCTAATTCAAGTGACTGTATTCAGTTCATTCCACTCTTCTTATAAAACTGCTGTAAAGTCCTGTTTAATGTGAAACAGTTTTAACTTGCTAAATAAACCGCATATTAACTTCTATTAATATTGAACCATGGTAGCATATTCACCTGGTCCTTGTAACATATGGAAACCCACAAGCATGACTCAAACCTGAGATGACTTCACCTAGACTTGCACACACAACACAGATTTTAAAAGTTGTTCTGTTTGTTCAAGCTGAGACCCAAATAATCACCCACACATATCAGCTGCTATGTTATTCTCTAAACTTACCCACATGGAACTCTCTTTTATCTAGTTAGCACACTTTTAAAAGTTACTCCATTAAGAAAAAGTGTCTTACTTTTTGTTAATTGAAAACCTTACTGAAAATCCCCTCTTCTGCCAACTGAAAATTTATTTAAGAGGTCAAGACTTTGGCTACAGGCAGGCAAATTTCCACTATCAGAAATGTCATCTGTTTTAACAAATTCCTTAAACCACCAAAAATTTAACATAAAGCTGGCTAGTGTCCTAATAGTCTGGCTTATTATACAGGGCCTTTCCAAGAGAAATGAATCATTGTAATAGATTATAGCTTGGTCCCCTACAATTAGAATGATGAGGGTCTTCCACATTGGAAGTGATATTTCAGAATTTTTTTTCCATTAATTTATTATTACCAAGAGTCAAAATAAAGAGTCACCAGTTGGTTGCTAATGTCTATTGTTTCCTTGGTTTGTTGACAAGTGGGACAGGTCTGAGCTTTCCCAAGTATATATGCTCATGCCTGTTTCCTTTAACTGAATTCTTTAATGGGAAGCGCTCATGGCAGAGACAGTAAAACTTTCTCTTAATTTTGCTCCCACTGTTGTCCTCCGTTTTTCTCCTTCCCCTACAGCCCTGGGAACTTTCACTCAGGTGTGCAGTAGATTCTTACTCACGGTCACACTTTCGGTAAACTCTTGAGTTATTTTCCAATCAAAATCATATATGGGAAACTTTATACACCAATTAAGTTATTAAGTTTTTTTGCTTTTGCTGAAATTATAGCAACCCTAGTGGGAACACACATTATCTCAGACTGGTCAATAGCACTTTTATGAATAAAAGTGGGGAAAATATCCTTGCTTAACAAATGGAGAGTGAAAGATGAAGTCTTTTAAATCAAGCATCCATGGGGGGGAGGCAGTAAAAGCAATGCTCGGTGTCAAACAGAATCACTGATTCAAAGAACAGACAATCTTGTAAAGAAAATGTCCTAGGTTTTAAATGTCCTTGGTTATAAATGGGGGCTTTGTTTGATTGGTATCTCACTAGTTAGTTGATTGCCTTCTTCAGTGAAAAGCCTCCACATTCTCTTAGTCACCAGTTTGGAGAGACTGGACTCTACATTCAATCATTTGCCAAGACTTATAGCCTCCATCTTTGAGCTTATTCTTTTCCTGTCTATTTCCTTCTTTCAATTCCCATGGTCCCCGGATGATTCCACTGTCCCAAAGCCTTTCCTTGGAAAGTGACTCCATGTTATATTTTCGGCTGAATTTATTTACTAATTATTTATTCTCATGGAACAATCCAAAGTTGACTATTTCTCCTTACTGAGATAAAACGAATGCTGCCTTTCAATTAGGATCTTTTTCACCTAAAACACATTGATATACTCAAATCCGGGCTTCTCAAATTTTCATGTTCATAGGAATCACCTGGGGATCTTGTGAAACAAGAGATTCTGCTTCGGAAGGTTCCGGGGGGAGGGCCTGAGAGTCTGCGCTGGGAACAAGCTCCTTGGCGATGCTGATGATGCTGTTTGGGAACCACACTCTGAGCAGTAAGAGTCTAAATTGTCCCATAGTCACCTCCACAGTATCAGTAATGCCTTAACATCAGTGGTGATTTCTACATGGGATAGCTGTTCTGAATTTTGTTTTGTGTTTTCCTTTTGCCTGCTACCTAAGGTCATTCTGGGTTCTTGCTTTGTAACAGGATAGCAGAATTGATGCAACTACATTAAAACAAAAAGGGAGACATAGCGTCTGGCTGCTTTGGGCATTCCTGTTAGCAGGAATTGCAGTCTTTCAGGAGTCTTCATTTTTAATAGCTATGCTATCACAATCTCAGTCTTGGCATTAGGGCTAGGTGTTACAGCTGCCCATAAAGCGCTCTGATTTATGGACTCACTGCTCCTAATCATAAAATGAGGAGAAATAATAAATTTGAAAAAAAATTCCACAGTCTAATGAGATTTCAAGCTATTTGTTATTTAGTGACCATTTAATACCATGAAGATCAGAATAACTCTAATTTGCAAAATACACTTAATATTCTGGAAACATCAGCACTGAAAAGCAGGTTACATGATATAATGAGTGAAGTTGCCTTTGTCTAGACCTGCTTGTTCCTTGCCCTCTCTGGCCTGTTTCTGGCTTCACTCACCTTTTTCCACTAGTTTTCCAGATGATTCATCAACTTTCTGATATTCCTACTTACCATCTGTGTCCAACATCCTAGTAAAATCCAATAAACTTTCTAATACCCAGCACCCCATCAGCTATGTCCTTGTGTATAGCTAATTCACCAGAGGTTGATAGTCATAAGGATGACCTCAAGAGAAAGGGCACTACCACTTTCTGAACACCTACTATGTGCCAAGTTCTGTGCTGGTTGCATTAACTAAATCATCTCATTTGATCCTGAAGCATTACAGATCCTAAAAAGTCCTTTTACAGAAAGATTATACTCAGTTTATTATTAAGAATAAACATATCTTCTTTCTTAAGTATCTCAAATTATTGTTAAATTTTATTTGTTTGAATGCATAATGTATACATATGGTATTAATTCAAAATATACAAAAAAGGAATAGAGTGAAAAATAAGTCTCTCTATTCCCCACCACTCAAGTCTATACCTGAAGGCAAACTACTGTTACCAGTTTCTTACGTGTCCTTTCAGAAATAGTCCATTAAGCATAGACTATTATGCAATGGACTATTAATAGTCCATTAAACAATCTTAGATTTCTTTAAAAATGTATTACCCATTATGGAATATATAGAAATCCTCAATTACTAATAACACCTCAATATAGATAGAGATTAAAATTTAGAAATATGTTTTCATGACCATTATGACACTTGATTCTCCCTATAATACCATGAGATGGGCAGGCCAGACATTCCTGTTAACCAATTTACACTGAAGCTCACAGAGGTGAAATGATCTGCCTATGTGTATATAGTTAGCAGAAAACCCAATTCTAGAACAATTAGTCTAGAATGCTTGTTCCATGACGCCACAAAAAAGTAGCCCAAGGATCATAGATCAAACAATGTCAGCCCTTCTTGACTAGTTAAAATATTCTTTAAATGTCAGTTCTCAGAGAATTTTTGTTTAATACAGTAGCAACAAGGCATTATTTCACATAAATAATATATCACATAAAAACTCAGTATTCTGGCTTTGCAATTGAAATCATTAAAGTGTAACCAAACATTTTAACTCAACAAGGGTCTGAGTTCCTGTTAATTGAGATGCGTGGTCCTTCCCCTGAGATAGTTCTGGTAATCAGATCTTAGAGGTTGCTAGAGAAGGGCTGGGTAATTTATATATCTGGTCTATTAAACAAGAGCAAGCAGAAAGCAACATTATTCTTTGTTACAACTGACTGATGACATTGTTTTCCCATTTTGGGATCCTAGACAGATCCATAACTTGTATGTCGCTCTCAGGTATTAACAAATACTTTGTGTTTTGAGATGTTGAAGTTCCAGTTCGGTCTAATACAGAAGCTTCAATTGCTCACTCAATTTGAAGTTTCCTCCCTCCTCCAGCTCAGCCCTGCCTCAGGAGACCAGCATGAATGAAGTGGTGGCATGGGTAGGCTCACCTCTCCCCCCACCTTGCTTTCCTACTCCTCTTCATTCATTCGCTGCCTTTGGATCCTCCAGCATTGGAACAGCAGTGGGAAGGAATGGCAAGGTTGTCATTCGAGAGAGTTATCTGGGTGTGGCGTTATCTGAAGGCTGAGGTTTTCTCTCATGAGACACCTTTAGCATTCCTCAGAAATACCTCCACTGGGCACTGGGGAACTCCCACTGTGGTCTCCCAGTACAGGTGTCTCCTCCAACTGGCTGCTGTTACTTCCCTTTCGCCCCTGGCTTCCTGTAGTTCACCTCTAACTTCCTTCTTCTGGGTACCTGTGGCTCCTGATGGCTCTCTTAGGTGAAGCACCATTCAAGGCTAACCAAGTCCAGATGCCTTCCCTGGAGTCCTCACAGGAAACAAGCTGTATCATCAGTGGAAGTATAATTGATTCCATCATTGCCCCCTTTCTCACTCAGCTGCCATGGGCTGCTCTGTTTAGCTTCTCATCCTCTGACTTTTTCAGGTCCCACTCACTATGTAGTAGGCTGAATAATGTCCCCCCAAAGATGTCCACACCCTAATCCCTGAAACCTGTGAATAGTTTACACTACATGGCAACAGGGATTTTGCAGATGTGATTAAGGTTATGAACTATAAGATGAGGCAATTATCCTGGGTTATCAGAGGGGCTCAGTATTATTACATTAGCCTTTAAAAGCAGAGAACATCTCCTGGCTGAAGTCAGAGAGATATGACAGCATGAGAAGGATTCCACGTGCTCTGGCTGGCTCTGAGATGTAGGGCCCCTTGTGCAAGAACCAGAGAGAGGCCCTGGGAGCCAAGGGCAGTCCCCAGCTGACAACCAGCAAGGAAACAGGGACCTCAGTCCAACAGCCGAATGGAACTGAGTTCGGCCAACAGCCTGAATGAGCCTGGAAACAGATTCTCCCCTAGAGCCTCCTGAAGAGAATGCAGCCCAGCCAACACCTTGATTTTAGCACAAAGCAGAGAAACCAGCTGAGCCCACTGGACTTCTCACCTACAGAACTGTGAGGTAATGAATGTGTTGTTTTAAGCTGTTAAATTTGTGGTAATTTGTTACGGCAGCAATAGGAAATGAATACACTCTACACAGGTCCGTTCTTCAGGGGGGTTTCTGAAGCCCGCCTCCCACTTGCTTAAGATGAGAGGGAACCAATGGCAAGGGGAGAGGAAACATTTCAGCAGCCTAAAAATTGTCTCTGATGAAATCCTTGCTTTCCTCATCAATTCATAGGTCTCCCCTTATATATATACCTGAGATTGAGGGACAGGCTAAAGGTTCCTGGGCCAATTTTTGGTCACACCAGAACAAGTTACATCTCTTTAGAATACATGGGTACTTAACAACATTTGTTCTTATCTCTAGGGCCTCAGCTAACACTGAGACAACAGGAAAGTCTTGCTTTTATATCCTGTTACACGTATCAATACATATCAGCAGAGTTGCCTTCCCTCTCAGGTTTAATGTTCTTGAAACACGTTGGATAGACTAGAGTTGCTCTAATAAAGAAGGGTAACAGGACAGGGAGATGAGATCCCAGAGAGGATCCACTGCCAGGATGGGGAGAGAGACAAGTCAGAAAAAAACAAACAAACAAGGTTGCCAAGACATGAGTTAGTGTGGATGAGACAAGGCTTCTAGCCCTAGACTCCGGGCTTGGTGGGACCCAAGGTAGAAGAAGTAGCAACAGGAGACAGGAATTAGAGTTTGGTGGTTCCGGATGGGGCATGGCTCACAGGTAAGCGTTCATTCCCATCTCTTCCTACAGGAGTCTCTGCAAGAATGGATTGAACTGGGGCTCTGTAGCTTCAGTAAGTACCGTAGTTGACCCTTTCCTCTCTTAGTTTTGGGATTGTGCAGCTTGAATTTCCAACAGAACATGGAGGTGAGGGAAGCAGGGGACAGAGTGGTAGTTCTGTTTGTGGGTGTAGTGGGTAGGACCCATGGGACCCTACTGCCAGTATTAAAGGCCATATGCTGGGAGACCTTGGTTGTTTCCCATCTGCAGATTGACGTGTATCTGAGGAGGGAAGCAGGCAACTACCTCACAGTTTCTGTCCCATATGCCGCTGCCCTTAAGGATCATTTTGGAGCCATGATTTCACAGACTTTAACAACCTATTCAAGCTTCCTCTGTTTGGCCAGCAGACACCTATTCACTGAATGTGCTAGGCTATGGCCTCCACTCTGCAGGTCGATGTGTTTGCAATGCTGCTGCTGTTTAGGAATTGGGAGATCATGGATAGAATCCTCTTCCTGCCAAGAACGCACTTATTCTATAGAATAAAGGGTAACTGTAGGATAATTTCTGGAACCCTATTTCCTTTCCATACTCATTTCAGGAAGAAAAAGATGAATATAAAGTATAAAGAAAAAGATTAATATGTAGAAAAGTTTTTCTTGTGGGTTGTTTCAGCTGAAACACCTCACAGTATGACCATTCTATGTATATTTTATGTTTCTCATTTAGAGCTGCCTGTGATCCATAACCTCAGCACCTAACGCCATTCCTGACACACAATGTAGTGACTAATGAATATTTGTTGAATCAATGAATGTGGAAAAATGCAAACCAAGCATTTGAAATATTATGCTACATTTCTTTCGGCTTCAACTCCACACTAATGAGTGAGGGAGGTCACTGGAAGAGTGTGAGGGCCATCACGAGGTTCATATTTCAACAACCGGTGCCAAATTCTTAATGCCAGATGGGATGAGATGGGATGTTAAACCGCTTCTGATTACCATGTTGTTGGCCTTGATTGCCTCGGTATTATCCTCCAACTGCTTCGTCTCTATGGATCTCTGACTCCTTATTACCTCCAGTTGAAACGCCCCACAAATCATCCCGCCTTCTTTATGCTCTCTCACCTCCAAGTCATCCTGTCATCTTGCTCCAGCGAGAGCCGCTCCCATTAAGAAGATGGTGGCAAATTCTCTCCCTACCTGTTTGTTCTTCAGGAAAATTATTCCATGGATAAGTGGATGTTACAGACACTTTTCAGAACATACTTCATCTGAATTGCTCCTGTCTTCCCACATTCTTCTAAGCCAGTTACCTTTGCATTAGAGTGGAATTAAATTCAAGGAGATAGAGGTTCTGAATTTCTTCCTTTGACCAGATGGAAATCGTTACGTTAGAATGCTGATGACTGCAAAACCTTGGACATATTGTTTTCACAATTAGGAAATGGCAAACACAAAGCGCTCCGGTGCAGAGCCAGCATGCAAGTTCAGCTTCCATTTGCTGCTATAAATTTTGTTCTTGTTGCTGCCAGTGAACACCAACTGTTCAAGTGAAATAGTAAATCCAAATGTGCCTTTGGATAAGAGTGAAAAAAAATTAGACGCTGCATAAATGCTGATATGAAAAGATTTTTCAACACACTAAACCAGGGAAGGGAAAGAAACGGGGAAAGAAAGTTGAACTGAATGCAGCTCTCACTATAACGCCTTAGTGGAAAGCACTAAAAAAAAAGAGGAAATGTTGATTCCACATACTGTTAAAACTTCAAGGAGAAAATAAGTACAGAATGAGGATATCGACCTTAGGGTGGGCAGATTTTGAGCACTGTAGGTGTACCAGAGAAGACATACACAAGTTGTGTAAATCAAGGGAAACAAAAGTCCCAAAGTTACTCAAGGCTGAGGGGGGCACATGACCCCTATGTTACTTGCTAATGATCAATCTAACAGTTGAAAGTCAAAGCCAGAAGCAAGTGCAGTCTGTTATACAAGGACTTTAGTGACTTTCTATCTCACAGATTTACTTTAAGGTTAATCAACAGGTATCTGTACTCAGGTCTCCCTCCAGTTTAATTTAATGTGCAACTGAATCATGACTCAAGGAGATAGTTTCAGAAATGATTTCAGAAATGAATTTTAACTTTGGATTACCTAAATTTATGACGGGTTTCTCCTCTCCTTTCCCCCATCATTTTTCTGTGATGCTGAAGAAAATGTATGAACCTTGGAGTTAGCTGAACTGAGCCCCTTGTAGTAGGTCTGATCCTTGTACCCCTTGAACCTACTTTCCCCTGTGAGGAACAGTGCTCACAACCACTGGGTCATTGTGAGGATTAAATGAGACATTGCATGTTAAATGCCAGGCACAAGCCTTGAACATAAAAGATCCTTAATGATAATACTAGTTCCACACACCAGATTAGACTTTGCAAACAAACAATTTGAAAAACAGAACATTCAAATAAATGCTATAGCATGATGAGGCTCCAGGCCAAGAACCGAGCAGTAAAGATGTTCCAAACCAGAATATTTCAGCATCTGAGAATAGCTAGGGCTTATCTTCATGGCTAAAATAAGCAGTTTAATGTAAAACAGTCTTTCCTTTTTTTTTTTTAATTCTTCTTCATTTACTTATGTAAGGGAAAGCATTTTCAGAATAATGGTTAAAATCTGTCCTTTGTAGATCTGAAGATTTGGGCAAGTTTCATACTGAAGTCAACATCTACTGAAAGTGTTAGATGGATAGATGAGGACCAGACGCAGATGTCAAAAATAAAACAGACAATGGTGTTTTGAATGCCTTCATGTGAGGCCAAAGCTAAGTAAGCGTTTGACTTATTTTTGTCATTGAATTAACTGATGTATCTGGTTTAACTGGCCAAATTATTTTTGCTTAAATGTTCACATGTTTCAGTGTTGTATTGTTATAGTTAATGCTTTCAAGAGTGCAGAAAATACCAATAGTGGCAAATATATGTGTTCAGAGGAAGAGAAATTACTCATTTCCAGACCCCAGATTTATAGCAATTTTTATATATATAGGAAAGTGTTGGTTTCTCCTTATGGTTACTTCTGAACATATGTAAATTATCAGAGTCTGTGTGCATTTATTTCCACAAAAAAATAATACCAGCAGAGACACAGCTAAGCCAAGTCGAGCCTTGCTGGGTGGGTTTGAGGAAACATAGGCCAACTCAGGGCAAGGCAAGCTCATGAGATAGGAAGTATAAAATTGTAATAAATAGCCTTAGAAACATTTTCCTTTGGAAAAGACATCCCAATAACATCCTACATTAATAGAAGAGACACACATGTGTGCTATGTATGACACAGTAAGTAAAACCAAAAGACTCACTCTGTCTAATCCAGCTTGAATTGCAACTTTAATGAAGGAAACAGTGGTTTTGATTCAAAGAAGCTCAGGATTGGAAGGGAGGTATAAAGTCTAACATCTCATCCATCTGATGCCTGGATCTCCTTTACTCTGTTCTGGCAGAAAGATCATCCAATTGACACTGGAAATGAGCAGCTCACTCCTTTAGAGCTGGCTATTCTATCTTTGAATTACATCTTTTTTCTATCTGAATAAGAAAATGTTTTCTTCTTTTGGACCAAGGCCTGTTTCTATGTAATTTCCACTCATTCTTCCTATTTCTAGCACTCAGGGTCACACCCAAGCAGAATCCCACTTCCAGGGGCAACCAGTCTTACAAATGTTAAGGCAAAGGTCATAAATTAGCCCACATAGTAATTTTAAATAATCAGAAATTAGCTACTGATATTTAAAACTTGGAAAATTACCTATAAAAATCCATATTTTCAAATCCCTGAAGCTTCCTTTGGATGCTCTGGAAGCAATGAGCCCACATTCCCAAATGGTAATAATTGACTGAGATGAGTAGCTTGAATAGTGCTGCTTTTTTTAGACAGGGAATGTGCTTGCCTGTTCACCACAGTCCTCACTATTCCCTATTGTCTTGCACTGAGGCTGCTTTCCTCATTTTATGATGCTGGACTGGCCCCTGAGACATTTGTATTTGCAGTTCCTACTGTGTCCTCTATAAGCCTTTTTTGCTTCAGGAGATTTATCCTCAGTTCCCTCTTTTTCCCCTTTGCAGGAATAACTTCAGGCATATTTGAAACATAAGCCTGCTGAGTGATACTACACATGAGAAATTGACACTTGAGTTGTTCAATCTCATAATTAATCCTCAGTAATGTGCTGGGGTAAACATGTAGTTAGAAACTTTCAATAACTTCGATAAGGTAAGAATGGGATGTGGAGGGAGGAGGTTATAAAAAGCCAGAGAGAATGTGAATTACAGCCTCTCATGCCTGCTGGAGGCCTAATTCTAGGTAGTTCTTCTCTGCTGCTGTGAATCCTCATGAGGACTTGGACATATGGGACACCAGTACCTACCACCATGAACATGCTGTGTGGTTTTCTGCTTTGTTTAGTTGCCTCCATGCTGTCCTATCAATTGTACCATAATCCTCCGTGTTCTGGAAAGGGGAAGAGTGCTTGATTTTGAATCTCAGCATCTCCAATAACTAGCTGAGAGACCTTGGGGAAGTTACTTAACATCTCTGAGTCTCAGTTTCTCCATTTGGAAAATGAGGATAGTAACAGGTTGATCTTACTTATAGAAATGTTGTGAGAAATACCTGAGATAATGTACATAAAGTGCATATAGAAGCCCCTGGCTCACATTAGTCAGTCAGTCAATGTCAGCTATTAACTGCTATTCAGACGTCGTTCCTCCACATTGCAGCAGACCGCTCACATGGCTCCACAGCCCCTCCCATGTCTGCGCAGGCTGCCTCAACTTCCAATTGCCAGCACTTGTGATTCTGGCCTGAGGGTTTTCTCTGACACCCAGTTCTTCCTGTCCCCTATGCACCCATGGCAAGCTGGAAGTGCTAGGGAGTTAACAGCCTTCTCTCTCCCAATAACAGATGGGAGTTGGTAGATCAACACCCCAGCTCCCTCACCCTTCTCTGTTGCTGAGAACAGCACCAGAGGCAGCCTCAGCACTTAGCATTTTCAAATGAGAAAAAATCTTCCCTGATTCTAGAAGTCTTCAAACAGTGCCTTATGTGTTCTCACGGGTCTGACAACGACGCTAACCACACGCCTTCTGCTATTCTCTCTCCCTTTTGCTCTAGCAGCCCCTTGCTCAAGTCCACAGCTTGTACAGCCTCAGATGCAATGAAACTGTTGGCTTTGTTGATGGGCCCATCCAGAATATACTAATATTCATACTGGGCTGCTGTCTCTCCAAGAGCCCAAATCCACCGGTCCTCAAGGAGCTGGAGGAGTGCTGGTTCCCTGGAGAGTGGGGGAAGTGTCTCTCTGCCCAGCGCTGCTCTTTGTCACATGGATCCCACAGTGGCACCGCTGTGCACTGAAGACCGAGGATCTCAAAGCCTCTCACGAGGAAACCTCAGTCATTTTCTCACCTCAACCTTTCTGTCAACAGAGTCATCAACTGAATACAAGGGATCCTGGGGGAATAGATAACTTGCTCTTTCCATTCGTGCAGTTTCTCCTTCCCATCATAGAAAATTAAAAACAGGAATAATCTCCCTCCTCCTCTAGTCAAAACATAGGCTTCAAAGCCCATCAACTTATGCAAATGGATAAGGAATAGTGAAATTCATCCCGGTCTGGGTTTAGCCACCCACCCCCCAAAATCCCAGAAAACTGGAAAAGGGTAGATTCTTAAAGACTTCCTAGACCAACTCTTTTATCTTCCAGATAAAACCAAGAGAGGACGCACTCTTGTCTATGGTCACACAGGTCTTGCTCACAAACGTAACACTTCCATTAACAACTCAGTACTGGGTTTTTCAAATACCGTATGCTAACACATATATATGGAATCTAAAAAAAAAAAAACAAAAAAGGTTCTGATGAAACTAGGGGCAGGACAGGAAGAAAGACACAGACATAAGGAATGGACTTGAGGACACGGGGAGGGGGAAGGGTAAGCTGGGACGAAGTGAGAGAGTGGCATGGGCATATATACACTACCAAATATAAAATAGATAGCTAGTGGGAAGCAGCCGCATGGCACAGGGAGATCGGCTCGGCGCTTTGTGACCACATAGACTGGTGGGATAGGGAGGGCGGGAGGGAGACGCAAGAGGGAGGGGATATGGGGATATATGTATACATATAGCTGATTCACTTTGCTATACAGCAGAAACTAACACAACATTGTAAAGCAAAGATACTCCAATAAAGATGTTAAAAAAAAAAAAACCCAAAATCTAGTTTATCAGCCGCTACTGAAGACTTTTTGGTTCATGAACACATCTCTTTGCACCTGGTTCTCTCTCAGTAGGGCTTCACATTCTGTGTCGGACAGGAGCAGATATATGGCAGGGCTGCAAGATTCTTAAAAGGGTCAAATGCCTCCTTCCTCTTAGGAGCTCAACTGACACTTTGGGTTCAGCTTTTTAACTGTTTGGACTCAGTGAAAACTACACAAATTTTAGGACATCCATGAGGACCAAGTGTGATGAGACTCACTCTTTAGCTTAATAATCTACAAATGCCTTTAAAAAAAACATGAGGTTATTTTGTTTCTTAGTATGAAAGAAATATGTATTCATCAGAAGAGACAGAAAATGTAGGAAAATATTCACAATTCCACCACCAAGAGGCAAAAATCGTTAGCATTTGGGCATACTCACCCTTCCAGTCTTTGTATCTGTCTCTCTCACCACACATTTCAAAAGAGGGATCATGCCATAAATACTCTTTTTTTTAAAAATAGATCTTTATTGGAGTATAATTGCTTCACAATACTGTAGTTTCGGTTGTACAACAAAGTGAATCAGTCATATGCATACATATATCCCCATATCCCCTCCCTCTTGAGCCTCCTTCCCACCCTCCCTATCCACGTCTCTAGGTGGTCACAGCACTGAGCTGATCTCCCTGTGCTATGCTGTTGCTTTCCACTAGCTAACTCTTTACATTTGGTAGCGTATGTATGTCGATGCTACTCTCACTTCGCTCCAGCTTCCCCCTCCCCACCCCCACCCCGTGTCCTCAAGTCCATTCTTTATGTCTACGTCTTTATTCCTGTCCTGCCACTAGGTTCATCAGTACCAATTTTTTTTTAGATTCCATATATATGTGTTAGCATACGGTATTTGTTTTTCTCTCTCTGACTTACTTCACTCTGTATGACAGTCTCTAGGTCCATCCACCTCACTACAAATAACTCATTTTCATTTCTTTTAATGGCTGAGTAATATTCCATTGTATATATGTGCCACATCTTCTTTATCCATTCATCTGTCGATGGACATTTAGGTTGCTTCCATGTCCTGGCTATTGTAAATAGTGCTGCAGTGAACATTGTGGTACATGACTCTTTTTGAATTATGGTTTTCTCAGGGTATATGCCCAGTAGTGGGATTGCTGGGTCATATGGTAGTTCTATTTTTAGTTTTTTAAGGAACCTCCATACTATTCTCCATAGTGGTTGTAACAATTTACATTCCCACCAACAGTGCAGGAGGGTTCCCTTTGAACCACACCCTTTCCAGCATTTATTGTTTCTAGATTTTTTGATAATGGCCATTCTGACCACTGTGAGGTGATGCCTCATTGTAGTTTTGATTTGTATATCTCTAATAATTAGTGATGTTGAGCATCTTTTCATGTGCCTCTTGGCCATCTGTATGTCTTCTTTGGTGAAATGTCTATTTAGGTCTTCCGCCCATTTTTTAATTGAGTTGTTTTATTTTTTGATGTTGAGCTCCATGAGCTGTTTGTATATTTTGGAGATTAATCCTTTGTCCATTGTTTCATTTGCAAATATTTTCTCCCGTTCTGAGGGTTGTCTTTTCATCTTGTTTACGGTTTCCTTTGCTGTGCAAAAGCTCTGAGGTTTAATTACGTTCCATTTGTTTATTTTTGTATATACTACAAAGCTACAGTAATCAAGACAGTATGGTACTGGCACAAAAATAAATACTCTTTTGTTATCTGATTTGTTTTAAACTTACTATATGGAGATCATGTTTCCAGAGCATTAAATATTCTTTTATAGCCAGATAGTGTTCCACTGCATGGATGCACCAAAGCTTATTTAATATTTCCACCCTCAGTCCTTCCACTGTCAGCAGTCTTTGGTGGGCATTAAGGTTTTTTCCAATGTTTTGGAATTTTGAACTCTGTGGCCAATAATTCTCTTTGAGGAAAATCATTTATGATTTTTTCCTTAGGATAAATTCCTAGAAATGAAAGTGGGTCGAGGAGCACTAAAAGTTTTAAAGCTTTTGGTTCCAAATGTCTCTTCTGACAATAGTTCTTGACTGAAAAGACTAAGAAGAGATGAGCCCATATTGGCCTCTCTTGGTGGTAAGATCTGAGGCTTCAACCACTCACCTATTGATTTATGATGTAAATGGTTCTGTGTTTTGCTTTCCTGGCTCCCTCTTTTTTTAAGTCAGGTTTTTTGAGGTACAATTTACATATAGTAAAATTCACTCTTTTCTGGTGTACAGTTTTATGAATTCTGAAAAACACATACAGTTGTGTAAGCACCACCACAATCAAGATATAGAACATTTCCATCACCCAAAAAGTTCTCTTGTGTACCTTTGTGTTCACTCCTGTCATCCCAGCCCTAGCTCCTGGCAACCACTCCTCTGTCCCCATAGTTTTTCTTTTTCCAGCATGTTATTCAAGTGGAATGATAGAGAGGGTAGCTTTTTAAGTCTGACTCTTTTCACTTAGCATAATGCATTCGAATATCCATGTTCTCGATCGCTAGGTTCTTTTCTTTTTATTCCATTGTACCAAGGTACCAGAGTTTGTTTATCCAGTCACCATGTGGTGGTTATTTGGGTTGTTTTTGGTTTTTGGAGATTATGAACAAAGGTGATATAAACATTCACATACAGCTTTTGGTGTGGGCATGTATTTTCATTTATCTTGGGTAAATACCCAAATACTCAGTCACGTAAGTGACATTTAACTTTACAAGGAACTGTCAAACAGTTTTCCAACGTGGCTGCACCATTTTGTACGAGGGTTCCAATTGCTCTATATTCTCATCAGTTCTCGATCTTGGTTTTTAAATTTTAGTGGTCAAATAGAATTGAGTTGGTATTTTACCGTGGTTTTAATTTGCATTTCCCTTACAACTAATAATGTTGAGTGTCTTTTCATTCAGTCCTTTGCCATTCATATATATTCTTTGGTGAAGTGTCCAAATATTTTCCCATTTTTTGCTGGGTTGTTTGTTTTTTTTATTATTATTTGTCAGAGGTTTTTTTAATATATATTCTGGATACAAGTCTTTTGTAATAAATTTGCTTTGCAAATATTTTCCCCCAGTCTGTGGCTTGCTTATTCATTTCCTTTTCTTAACAGTGCCTTTCGAAGGGCAGGAGTTTTTAATTTTGACAAAGTCCTGCTTATCTTTTTTCTTTCATAATTCATCATTTCGTTTCACAGCTGAGAAATCTTTGCCTTATCTATGGTTGCAAAGACATTTTTCCTATATTTTCCTCTAGAAATTTCATATTGTTAGGTTTTACATGTGGGTCTATATTTCATTTTGAACTGATTTTTGCATATATGATTTTTGCAAGGTATGGGTCATGGCACATAATTTTACATATGGATGTCCAAATTGTAGCACAATCTCTTGAAAAACTATCTCTATTGAATTTCCTTGGTTCTTTAGTTTTTGAAAATTGTGAATAAAGTTGCCATGTATTTGTCCATCTGCTTTGGATTCAATTTTATCCCATTGGTTTATATGCTATCCTTTCATTGAGACACATACTTGATTACTGTAGCTTTATATAAGTCTTGAAATCAGCCTTGTTCTTTTTCAAAATTGTTTTCACTGCAGTTTCCTTTGCTTTCCCACATAAATTTTAACATTATCTTGGTGATTTCTATAAAAACAGCTTGCTGGATTTTAGATTGGGATTACACTGAATCTACAGATCAGTTTGAGGATTGACATCTTAACAACAATTGAATCTTTCTGGCCATCTTTTGATGCCAAATCATTTCTTCCACCTTGGATTATGAGACCAGCCACCCAAGTGACACTTTTCTTGTACAGTTTGGCCTCATGATTGAATCTGCGCTGGATATTAGCTATTGGCAGACCCACTCATAGTGACTTTAACCCTACAGGGCATAGAATTACCTGCTATGGTATATTGAAATTATGGATCGAAGTTTTTACCCCTCCCTTTAACCATGTCTTTGCCACGTAACTTTGAAGTGCCCTCCTACTGTGGATAGAGTAACCTGCTCTACCCTTGAAACTATGTTCAACCATTTGACTAACTTTGCCCCATGGAATTTAGCAGATGTGACATAAAGACTTGAAATGATTTTGCACCTTGGGACTTGCTTTACTGTGTTTTTGTTATTGCCTTGAGAATACACTTGCTAGAGAATGAGAGATGTGAAGCAAAACCAAATTGCTCCAGTCATCTTAGTCAAGAGCAGCCTAGATCATCTGACAGCAAAATGACCCCCAGATATGTGAACATGCACAGCTAAGATCAGCATAGCCAACTGTCTAGTCAACCACTCCAAATGCAGGAGCTATAAATGCTTATTACTTTATGCCATTGAAATTTTGTGTTTGTTTGTTATACAGCATCATCGTGGCAATAGATAACTGACACATCTGGGTAATACAGAGGCTCTTTAAACTCTTTACAAACAGCATCATGCAATAACTTACTAGGGTTGGGACATTAATCAAATGTAGCTATTTTCATGGGTTAATCATGAAACTTGGTTTTTTTCCCTTCATTCTCAATACCTAGTATTGAACAAAATTATCATAAGAGAAACCCTGCTAAGTTCTGATCACCACTTCCAGTCCCAGAGTCAGGTAAAACTATAAAACTATGGAGAATTCCATTTCACTTCATTTTTATTTTTAATCACAAGGAGTTTATATTGTCTTAACCCTTTTAGTAAATGATTGAGTACCCTAACTGTGATATGGAGATGAATCTAGAGGAAAAGGTCAAAAGAAAGATAAGCAACCAAAAATGATTAATCAACTCTTTTTTAAAAAATCAAAGTTCTTAGAACTATTTGCTGAATTGTGTGTTTTATTTTTAATAGCTATTCTTTGAGTAGGAATGCCGTGGCATGAAGATAAGAGTCATAACATTTAAGACATGTTTATGAAGTTTAAACCACTAACTTGGCTGCAGTTGAAATGCATTCAGCTCCTTCCTGCTGTGCTCGGAGCCTTCCCAAAGGCTGAGCTGGCAAGGGTTGCTGCTACTGCTGACTCTTCCCCAGCTGGCACTGTGGGCTATGAGACAAATGTAGGCATTTAACCCACATTAAAGTGCATTTAGAAGTATCAGAATTTGTGTTTATCAGAGCTTTGACATTGAACACATTTCTAATCAGTGGGGTGTGTTTAGATCAGAGGCAGTTAACAACAGAATGATTTTGTGCAGCTTAAATTCCAGAGTCCCTCAGGGGTTGAGGGGGCAGGGGTGGGAAGGAAATGATTGGCTGTAAAAGGGTAGCGTGAAGGTCCTTGTGGTGATGGAAATGTTCTCTGTCTTAACTGTATCAAAGTCAGTATCCTGGTTGTGTTCTTTCATTATAGTTTTGTAAGATGTTACCATTGTGTGGAACTGGCTAAAGGTTTCACAGGGTCTCTCCATATAATTTCTTACGACTGCATGTGAATCTACAATTATCTCAAAATAAAAAGTTTAATTTAAATAAATAAATAAAAATAAATTCCAGAGTCTTCTGGTAGAGCCAAAGAGAAGACAGACGCCCCACAGCCATGCTGCTGTCAATGGCAATACCCTTGTAGGAGGGGCCTCCAGGGTTCAGGGACAGAATGCTGTCACAGACTATGCACCATTGGTGGCCACCTACAAGTTGTCTCATTTGGTTTATTTTGTTCACTCACTCCTACCTGTTATCCTTGATGGCTTGTCATTTACCTACAAATTGCATTGCTGCCTTGATAAATTCAAATAGACTTTGAGAAAACCAGATTTGTTTTAGATTAAGTTCTTTGGGGGAAAAATAGGAAGCACTAGTTTCTGAAGTCAGTCTGGGCTATGCTCATAATTCAAAGGAGGTGGTCAAAAAAGTCAGGGCTTGGGAAATATTCTTAAAAGCAGGGCAGGTCTAGGTTGATAATGTCTACTAGTGTGTTTACATGAAATGAATAAATCAAAGCACATTCAGTAAAAATGATAAGAGACAGATGTTGCGATGGAGTCACGTACACTTGGGTTCAAATCTCTTCTTTACCCCTTACCAGCTGTGGGATGGAGTCTCAGTTTCCTCAACTCTAAAATGGGGATAATAAAAGAATCTACTTCAAAGTGTTGTCATAAATTTTAAAAGAAATAGTATAAAGAGAGTGCTTGGTGCTGTCTGCAACTGGATAAATGTTCAATAAACTCAGTAAATGGTAGTTAGTACTGTTAGTATCGTTGCCATTATTTCCAGTAAAAATGCTTATCATGTGATGTTATATCAAAAATAACCAGACTACAAAGTTAGATCTGCAGTATGATTAAAACTATTCTAAAAAGAATTATAGGAAAAAGCTTGGAAATACATCAAAATGTTATTGTATGAGTTAGGACAGTGGGATGATTGGTGGCTTCCTTTCTTTCCTATTTTATAATTTTTCTGCTATACTTTTATACTACATATGATTAAAAATACTAAAAAATAATGAAAATCATTTCACTTATGCACAATATCACTTATGTATTATTCTTATATGGTATTCTTATGAAATACTTTAACCTGAATTCAATCATGAAGAAACAAGTATATAAAACAAGACAGTGGGATATTCTGGAAGACAATTTCCCTGAACTCTTCAGAAAGACATATGTCATTTAAAAAAAAAAAAAAAGCAAAGGCAGGAGAAACGAGAACTGTACTATGATAAAATATGTGAATCTTGATTGGATCCTGCATCAGAGAAAGAAAATATGAAAGTCAATTTTGGGAAATTTAAATAGGGCTTGCATATTATATGATATATGCTAATGTTTCTTCACTGTGATAAAGAAAATGTCATTATGTAGTAGACTGCCCTTATTCCTAGGAAATGCATGCTGAAGTTGTTATGAGTGACATGTTATGATATTGGCTATATATTATATCTGTATATTTATCTATGTATCTCTCTATGAGAGAAATAAAGCAAATACAAATAAATAAATTATAATATTCAAAGCTACAAGAAGGCTTGTGATCTAATCCAAATGATACACAGAGAAATCAAGTGAATTAAAGGTTGAAGTGAACAAGATCAAACCCACAGACAGACAAAATAGCCTTAATATCATTAGCCAAGTTATATATTTTTCCAAATATTAGGTTTTCTGAAGTAATAGAAGGTTCTTCTGCTAGAGTTCCAGTGCCTGAAATCTTCTGTCGCTGAGAGAAATAGGATGAGGTTTTTAAACATTATATTAATAACATTATGTATGGCCTAAATTTTGAGTGATTTTACATCTGTTAAGTGCTTTGGGTCTCACAAGAAGTCAATTGGAAATGGTCATGTAGTCTTACGGCATACTTTCACTGTAATTTATTTTATACAGATTTATTTCTTACTTCTACAAGTAATTCCCAGAGGACTGAAACCATGTCATTCAAACATATACGTATTTATACTTACGCATTTTATTCCCTGATTGCCTGAGATGCTCAGCACTGAGTTCTGATTTGAGTCATTTCTCACTATTACTTATTTGATTCAGCAGGTAACACAAGTATAAGATGTAGTCTTGCCCTAAGGAATGTGCAGTCTCTTGGGAGAACAATGCGTACATGAGCAATTAGGGAGACATATTATGATGGAGATCAGCACAGAGTGCTAGAGAGGAACTGAGGAGAGGTGTCTAATCCTAGGTTAGGGGCAGGGGAGGGACAAAGGGCAGCAGGCTAAGGGGATGACCTCTTCCCTGGAGCTGCCTAGGATCCTGAAAAATGGTTGCCATTCCTGAATCAGGAAACATGGGTGGAGAAGCACCCTTTCCTCATTACCTTGGTGTCCCAGTGAGGCGATAATATGCACAGAGGCAACCACCAGACTCTGAGTCCCCTTGGTTTTCCTGTTAGCCCCCAAGGTCATTTGTGCAGACAGGATGGGAGTGCCAATATACGTATCCCTGAGTAGTAATTAACGTTTTAGAAGGACCAACAGGACAGGAAATTTCTTGAGCTATAAGAATGAGAAGAGAAGGATTGGGAAGACTTCCTCCCCACCCTCCACCCCCAACAGCTGCTATAGGGTGAAAAATTAGAATGAAACTGCTGAAATATCCTTCCAGCTATCCCCAACCTCATAGCATTCCACAAGCGGAATGTCTGAAGAATTTCAAAGGATCAATGTGGGCATTCCAAACAATTCAGTGATTTTATCATTTCAAAGCAAAGTGCTCATTTTGAATATGCTTATTATGAATTGTTTGTAGACCATTTCCAGCAATTGTCCTTCAGTGGGCTTTCAGCTCTATGGCCTGAGTACATCATAAACACTCCAGCATGTCTCTAACATTTGTATCTGTACACTCCAGACTTCAAAGAAATGAATATTGCTGACCTGGGGCTGCTTTGTTCAGTTCCTTTACAAGAGGCAGAATCACTATAAGCCCACCAAGACTGAAAGAGCCACTTGGCAGAATTCTGATGTTTGAACCTTGTGAACAAAAATAGTGATGTATAGGGACAAGTACCATTTTACCATAGGAATTCATAAGGAGAATGAGCCCGAATGATTGCTTGCAATCTACGTTTGTTCACAAATTTTACAAGTCTCCAAAACCAACCGATCTCTCCTACAGATGCTGATGTACCATTTCCAGGGCGTGACAAGAGCAGACACAAAAGAGCTTGTCCTGTGCATGTATCTAGGGATGAAAACACAACATCTGCTTTGCCAGAGAGAGATAAGATCTACCCTCCACACTCTGGTCTGCATGCCAGTGGTGTCTCCCATCTGAGGAAGGACCTGATGCAGAATGGACTTAGGGAGGATTTGGGACAAGGGAAAATGTATTAAATACTTGACCGCTGGAACTGCAAAATGCAAAGACAGGAAGAGTCTGTGACAAATCTCTCAAATAGATGGCAAAACTTTGAGTCACTCTTTGGAATATCATTTTGGTAAATAACAAACTCTTGTAGGGGAGTGGGTCAATTAGGGAAATGATTTAAAATCATTTTGGAGATAGGGCTGGTGAGTAAGATTAACATTAACATGGCAGAGGGCATATTCTAAGCCAGAAATGAAATGTACTGGGAGGTATGTGTGTGTATGTCTGAGAGAGAGAGAATGAAACTGTGAAACCATGATAAAATGGAAAGAGAGCCCCCCCTACGCAACCCTATAACCCTATCTTGGCTCTAAATTCAATGCTGAAAAAAGGAGTGCCAAAAATACTTTGAGTGATGATGGTATCATTTAAAAAGATCTTAATTCTTCAAAGAGACTCCTCTGGAGAACTAAGGGCAGTGTTAATCAGATTTGCAGGTTCTGGGATGTTTGTTTAAATAATGAATCTTCATATGTCTATTATAGATCTGTGGAGATAAACAAAAACTACTCAAAGGGGAACACACTGGCTATTTATTCAGCTTGTTGTCGAGGGAGCCAGCCTTCATCACTAGCCTTTGGCAGAGACTCATAGGCAGGCAGAGGAGTCGGAAAGCTTCAGAGTGAAAAAAGAGAAGGTTTCAGGTATGCTGGTTGGAGGTTGCTGTGGAAGCTGGAGCTGGGCAAACTAGAAGCAGGGCATATTATGTGATGGGTTTGGGGAACATGTTTGATTTTCTCTGATTGGTCGTGAGTTGTAAATGGAGGACAAAAAACAGGGAAGCTGACAGTCGTTGACCAGGTCCTTCATTCTGGGCCAATTGCTGCAGAGTTTGTGGGTCAGAGCTCTCTGGGCACGTATGGGTTGCATTGTCCATTTGCATGTTCCCTTGGGCTGATGGAGGTCCCCAAAATTTGTATTGGGTGCCTGAAGATGTCTGTTTTCCTTAGACTGTTCCAATATTCACCCATTTATGCTTGAGGCAATGGGTACTACCTTAAAACCTCTGAAAAATACACCATGGTCTAGGAAATTTCTACAGGTCTCAGCTAGTCCTTCCACTCTGACCTCATAGCTGCCTATTCTGGGCTGATCCTCTTGGACAGCCCTGTTGAAGCCTCCTAATTCTGGGCCTTGACTCTGATTGTGGAATGTCAGAGGAAATATGGGACAGATTCTTTCACCCCACCTCTCACTGGGCTCAGACTAGCCCTCCAGAACCTCACCAACTGTATTTCCCAACCCATTCATCCAGGTGGAATATCAGATAGGAATATTTTATAAAGCTAAATGAAAACCCTAAGGCTATCTAGACAGTTACTTATGATACAGTGCATGCTTAAAATCAACTTTTAAAGTATGGCGTCCATGGAGATAAAAACTGGGAGCCCACTCTCAAAAAGCAAGAGAAGAAAATGAACTGGGGGGAATCTATCAGGACCAGCACAGAACTGCCTTTTGGCTGTGACAATCAGAAACACCAACTCCATACTTGGTCTGTTTTCTCTAACGCCAGCATACTCAAATCCATAGAGCAACTGTATTCTTTTTTAAATCACATGTAAACTTCCTAATCAAAAGCCAGGCTGCAAAACCCAGGAGGGGGGATTCCTAAGGTTGGGCTGAGAAAAAGGAATGTGGTTCGTGAGGTTCCTCCGTCCTGGGGCCCAGTGGCCCTTCTCTCCACTGTGCTCTTGGGTGTTATACTGCTATCCTGTGAAGAAGTTTCATATTGGTTTTTAAAATGGTATCACTTACAAGCAAGTCCTCATGCTGTCTAGGGCCCAGCTACTCTCAAGACTTGTTGATGTCTATTCCCCATGATAAACTCTCCACTGAGGATGGAAAGGTATTTTTGCTTTTCCTTTCAAAAGGAATAAACAGAACAAAGGAGAAGCAGAAAAGAAAGACTGGGCTGGGAGAGCCCTCCTGGCAGAGTGCTTAGTCATCAGGATGCCTAGGGCCAGATGACTCCATTACAGGTGCCACATTCCTAGTTTCCTCTGGAGTCATTTGACAACTGAATTCTGTCTTCTCCCTCTTTGTGGAAACCTAGTCCTGGATGGTTTTACAACTGACAGCAATGTTAGCTCATGCTCCAGTCTCTCCCTGTGACAGTTTACAGAGAAGGTGGGTGGACAGATGGGGCTTGTGAAGTTCTCTCCTCACCAGACTGTTGATCTGCCATCAGATGAAAGTGATAAGGAACAATGACTAGAAGAGATCACTGACAATAGTTGCTTCTTCTTTTTTTTTTTTTTTTAAAACATAAGTAGACTTTGAACCAAATTATCTAGGAGTGAAAGGAGGAGAAGTAGAAATAGGGCAAGCTGGGAAAATAAAGTTCTGTATAAAGCTGTTTCCATTAGTAAATATAACTCGCTTGTAAGCTCCGTTGGTAAGGTCTAAGATTGCAGGCTGCTACACACACACCACGTAGAACACTCTGGGCCATGATGCCAGGAGCTACAGGCCTAGTCCTGAACAAGCTCTGCGGCCCTGGGTTTGGGGCTCTAGTGGGAGGGGGGGAGGGGGGGTGGAAGTGTTCATGCAGGAGCAGCCGCCTCCTTGCACTGCTCTTGTCTCCTGAGGCCTCTGACACAGCAAATGAAGGCGACAGAATAACAGGGTTTTAAAAATATGTCTACCTATATGACTAGCAAGAAATCTGTGGGTTGATATTTTAGCCCCGCTTAACTATCCACTTTCCCAGCCATCTCTCATCTCCTAGTTTTAACATCCACTGATGACCCATGCTGGAATCAGTTATCTCAGGAGGGGCTGTATTTAATTCTATCGTTCCTTCAACATTTATTACATGGCGTTCTTCTATAAAAATTGTTTTTTCCTTTTTTAAAATTTATTTTAAACATGCGTTTCCTTTGTGACTCTCAAGTCATCTGTGGGCTGATTTTTTAACATTCGCTGCAAGACAGTGGAATAAAATTTTGAACATGCTGCACATTCAAGTCAATGTTTCTCCCCCTATCTCTTCACATCTTTTCTTTTTTTTAAAGGCACGGTGCTAGGTGCCTTTCATGGTGTTATAATTTAATATGCATTTATCTAACACGTATTTATTTAGTGTCTACTATGTGTCAGACACTGTTCCAGGCTTGAAACACAGCAGTGAACAAATTAGAAATCCTTGCCTCATAAGCTTCATTCAGGAGAAGACAGGCAGGCTACAAACAGAATAAATTCATAAAATATATATGTTAAGTGGTGATAAGTGCTATCCATAGCACTTAAAATAAAGTAGGAAAGGAGAAAAGAAATTGACGCAGGGAAGGAAGAGAGTTTGCAATTTTGAATGGATCCATAGGGTCTCTGAGAAGAAGATAATTTGAGTAGAGACACTAAGATTTAAGGATCCAAGTCATGCCAACATCTGGGGAAGAGCGCTCCAGGCAGGGGAAATAGCATATGCCAAAGCCCTGGGGCAGGCATGAGCCCAGCCTGTGTAAGCAATAACAAGAAGGCCAGCATGGCTAGAGGGGAGCTTACTAGGGAAAGGGATCAGAGAGGAGGATGGGGCAGCAGATCCTGTGGGGTCTTTCTTGTGGGCCACTGTCAGGATTTTATCTTTTACCTGGAATGTTATGGGCAGCCTTTGGAGGATTTTGAGTAGATGAGTGACATTATGTGACTTACATTTCAACAGGTCTCTTTAGTTGTTGATTATCCCAAGACTCAAAGAGAAGCCTGCTACTACCCTCTTTTTACACAAGAAGGAATCAAGACTCACAGAGGTTAATAAGTGATGTGCTCCTGGTCACCACCTATTAAGGAGTAAATCCATGATTCAACCCGGACTGTTTACTATCGGTTTATAAAATAAAGGAGAGACTAACAAACTTTATTATTAAGGAACGAAGTGGGATTGGGGGGTTATCTGTGCCAAGGCATAGCATAGCTCCCCAGCCTGTGGGCTTCTGAAGACTTGCTCTCCATTCTCTTCTCTGTTTGGCAACAAATGCTAAGATGCTTAGCATCAGGGCAAAGCTACGCTATTAATCTCGCCTTTTCTCACTGAGGCTTCTCGTGATTCCAAAAGATGACATTTCTAAAATCGTGAGGGTAATAAACTTAAGGCCATAGAGCATGTCTCTTAAGAAGACAGTTTCATGAGCTGTAAAAAGTAATCATGGTTTGTCAAGTCAGCAAATCTCTCCCCTTAGACCTTTCAACCGTCACTTATGCCTGTTTTGGAGAGAGCTCGCTTTTGTTCTTTTCCTTCTCAAAGCTGTTGGTGGGGAGAAATATTTCTTTACCAGAGCGCCCTGAATGTCAGCCCCGACCACTTGGGGTGGATGGAGGATTTTACTCAACAGTTTCTTCTTGGCCTCTCAACTGGGGAGAGGGGGGCTGCTAACCAAAGAATTGTAATTGCAGCTAGAAGATGGTAAATTCCACAGAATAACTCAAGGAAAGTCGAGTTTTCCCAAAAATCAAATGACAATCTTGGTAAAAAAAAAAAATTTTTTTTCTGCAATCTTTTCTGCATTGCACTGGTCTGTTTGAGAAGAATCAGCTTGCTAGCATAATTAATACAAAAATAAGAATGTTCCCCCTTTTTTAAAAAAAAAGAATGACATCTCCCTTTTTAAAAAAAAAGAATGGCATAATTAATACAAAAATAAGCATGTTCCCCCTTTTTTTAAAAAAAGAATGACATAATGACATATAAGCAATGCCATATTTAACAGTGACTAGAAATGTAAGCATACTTTTTGTACTCAGATTATATAAATCTGAATGTGATTTGTATCTATTATTGAGTCTTCGATGCTGAGTGTTTTGGCTGGAGCAAGAATCCTTTATAAGCGGGGCAAGGGCCATGTTCTGTTATTTAGGTATACAATAAGAGAGTGTGGATCCCAGCTCCCTGCTTTGCCAAAATACCCATTTGGATGAGGGGCACGACCAGGTGGCTCCTGCCAGTGCAGCCGGCTCTGCAGTCAGAGCCACGATTATGAATTGTGCTCACACAAGATCTCATCTGAGACTCATAACGAGCCCAAGGAGTGGCCGTCATATCTTCTTTCTTACAAGCAGGGCAACAGGCTCAGAGAAGTAAGCAACTCATCTCAGGATGCTCAGCAAAGAAAAGGTAGACTTGGGATTCCAACCCGGTCCTTCTGAGTCTAAAGCCCAAGGACTTTGGGTACCCTGCACTGTCGGTGTGGCATTGCTACAGCTCTGATTTAAAAAGCAAACTCCTGGGACTTCCCTGGCGGTCCAGTGGTTAAGATTCCGTGCTTCCACACCATGGGGCGCGGGTTTGATCCCTGGTTGGGGAAGTTCCGCATGCCGCGCAGCACGGCCAAAAAAACAAAAACCAAAAAACACCTTTAAAAAGCAAACTCCCCATCATCTCCTATGATCCTTCTCGGGATCTTTTGGTTGTTGAAGATGACCAAGCACCAGCTGTGCGTTCAGTAGCCTGCCCAACTATTTCATATGCCTGGAATGGTGTCCAGGTCTAAACCCCACCACGAGGAGACTAGTGAATTGAAAGTTATCAGTTGGACTCTATTTAAGGACTGTAAGAGGTTTTAGTCTTAATGACTTAGCTCATCATTCAGCTATAAAGGTTTTCTACTAAGCTGTTCCTTTTCAACAGAGCTTTAATCATTTAATCATTTTCTTGAAGATTTCTATGAGGGAAAAAGGGTTCAGTGACCAAAAGCATTTATTTCATACTCCCTACTATATTCTAATCTCCAAAATTCACAATGTACTTGGCAATGAAAAACTCTGGAAATCCCACAGCAATAAACAAACAAAATTTTAATTTTGTTTAGCACACAATTTCCTCACCTTACTTGAGGATAGTCTGTGCCTGTGTAATCTCTGTTAACATCTCAGAAAATCTAGTTCCATGGAATATGCTTTAGAAACTCTACCAGAGTTTCCCCTCTAGAACAGAAGCGCCTTTAGAAGAGAGCTTTTTGTTTCCCTTATTTATTGCTGAGTGCTAAGTTTCTAGAATAGTGCCTACCATATAGAAAGTGGTCAATAAATATCGTTTGAATAAATTTATAGATCCTTCTCCTTAATTTTAGCTTTGGTCTTCTAATATTCTAGATAAACTCATCACATGAAAAATTCCATAATTAATCATTTAATGTCAATTGAACAAAGACCACACTGATGGAAACATTTATGCCAAACCCTCTAAATGAAATGTCTAAAAATTTTTTTTTCTATATTGCTTATAATATTAAAAAGTAAAGGCCATAATGTACTAGCTAAAGATCAAATTAATATACTAAACTAAGTATTTTTCACATGGTAAGTCTATAAGACACCCAAATTTTTGGAAGAAAAGTAAAAACTTTGACCATTCTGAT
This sequence comes from Balaenoptera physalus, assembly GCF_965194825.1. Lineage (NCBI taxonomy): Eukaryota > Metazoa > Chordata > Mammalia > Artiodactyla > Balaenopteridae > Balaenoptera > Balaenoptera physalus. The sequence goes on along the minus strand of NC_138899.1, from coordinate 64,607,025 downwards.
ACCCTGCACACAGACATTAAGTATCTTTATACTGAAAACAGCTAATTGACTGGCCATTTTTCACACGTCTTCCAAATGTTGGGTGCAGGGAGGACTCCATTGCTGCAAACCTTTCAGGGAAAGGAAAACGGTAATGTTTCCCCTTCCTTGATTAGGTGTTGTGAGAATTCAGATTGTTTTCAAAGAAAATAGCGTAGACTACACAATACCAAAATCTGGTTGATTTGACCTCATAAGCAAGGAATATTTTAAAAAGCCAGTAATATGTTAGAATTTTAGAGCAAAGCAGGCCTTAGACATCATTCAGCTCAGTGCCGTCATTTGATGGATGAGTAAAGAGACTCAAAGTAATACAGTGACTTTTCCCGACTTCTGTAGCTTGAACTGATGGTGCTGGGAGCTACTAAATCCGAGTTCTGTAGGTTCCAAGACATTTTCTCCACCACACTGCTCCCTTTCTTACTGTGGCCTTTCTGAGAGTTGTCATGCAGAATTGGCCCCCAGGTATCAAGAAAGAGCTTGGGATGAGATGTTCAGAAATGGGAGGATCCTCAAGACTATGTAATGTCACCCTCTTGTTTCCCAGTTGAGAAGTATGCAGAGATCCAGTGTGGACAGCTGGAATAATTACCCAGTGAATTCAGGATTCTTTAGAGCAGCACTTTCTAAAAGAACTTTCCGCAATGACGGAAATGTCTAAAACGGTAGATTGAAATACAGCTAATACAACTCAAGAACTGAGTTTTCAATTGAAATTTTAATATAAATAAGTACAGGTGGCTAGTGGGTACCATATTGGACAGCAAGGCTTTAGAGGGCTAGTCTAGATAAAATAAATTCACTGGGCTTGTTGTACCATCCTCTACTAGGATTTGTTCATGCCTAAACTACCAAAAGGTACCACTTGTTAGAGCATTGTGTTATATACATTTTATAAATACCAGGAGTTCAATATGAGAAAATGAGAAGAAAAAGCATCTCCATTTTTGATTACACAAGTAGTACTAGATTCAATATAAAAGTCATCATAAACAGTCATTTTGCTTTGAATAAATTTATCTTTTCTATAATCCTGGTAAGGAAGTAAAAACATGAAAATGTGTACTAGCTATCTATATCCCTCCCATGTCTTTTTATTTTTGAACTGTTCAGATGATTTCTAAAATAAATACAAATTATTTATTTCTAAGTAGAACCTCTAAATAATTTGTTAAGGCCAATCTCTTAGCTGCTTTCTTGCAGAGATATGCACTAATCCCATCGTTAAGAAAATAGGCCAGGGAGTTTTGCTTTCTTCTGCCATGTATTGTCTCAGAAACTAACTGAAACATCTCAACTTGCCTACCAGCTAGCTGTGTCCTGTATCCAATTAGTTTCAGCCCATTATTAGAAAAATAGGAGCATTGTTGAACCGAGAGCTGCATGCAATATTTAGATTTACAAATTAATACAGTATAAAGGCTTCTTCAGAAACTTTCATGCTTTGGTCTGAAAGGCTGGCTCCTTCAAATGATACCATTGATTACCGACATCAGACAGTCGGCCACAAAGAAGTCAGGCGGTGGACACTCAGAGAACTGATTCAAAGAGGGGGTGGTGCTAGCTCCATGGCCTATTACTACGTAATGGGCTCAAAAGGCTCACGTTCTTGTCTCCTTACATGCTTTACCAGACAATTAGGCTTTCTTGTCCTGCTAAAGTCTGGCCTTGAAGACTTGTTTTTCGATGTCCGTCTTCCAAGAGAAAACAAAAAGTTTTAGCTAGATGAAATTGGCCTACGGGAGTACTTCCCCAGCTTTCAGGTGGCTGAATCTCCTCTTTTTAAAATAGCCTTGGTGTCTGCAGAAGCCAAGACTGGTCTACCAATAGGATCCTCCACTTGCCTCACTGGTAGCAGGAGAAAGCCAGTACAGATCAAAACTGGAAGTTCAAGATTTGTCCTATTGTCCAATTTTGTCTAAGACTCTTTGCTTGATAACGGGGAGGGTCACAAGCTTGGAATCAGAATGGAAGCTGCAGACTTTATCTCTAGAGAATTTGTGGTGAAAACTGTGTGGGTAAGTACTTTGACCACAAAGAAGATGAGGAGACCAGATGAGTCCCATGGGCCCATGAGCACGGAAAACTGTTTATGGACCATTTTTTGGACATACATGAAAGACGCCAAAGCAAATTGTAACAAAGCTTCTAAAAGTTGAGACACTCTTTGATGTGACTCATTAATTCAAGGAAAAGGGAAAATCATATACAGAAATTATAAAAAAAACTTTGTCACATTATTTTTGATCCAAATCAAGATTCCTAATGTTAAAATAAATATTTTGTGTTTGCATGTGTGTAGGCTGTATTTTGAGTCAGTAGATGAATATAGATGTCTGAAAACTGGCATGTCAAATTGTTCAGTCCAAACCTCCAGGTATTCCAGCAGGGAGTATTATTTTCCCCAATCAAGCAAAAGAAAAGATACATATTTGAATATTTTACTGACTTGTGAATACAGATCATTACTTCTAACAATCAGGCAGAAAATAGCATCTTGGTTCAATATCATGCCACATGGTATATAATAACAAGCTGCTTTGAAATGTAATTACTTTTATAGAAATATAATCCTTTCACATTTTGTTTTGTTGACAAATATACCAGGCAGCTGCCAGAGGAGTGTCAATGGAACACTTTTCTCAGAAGCATATGCTTCACTTTAGCCAAGAAAAAAAGAAAAAAAACTTGATCAATGTGTATGTGTGTATCATGAAACACTTAATCAGAAAGATATACAGTTCTTTCTTTTCCATAATCATGAGACCTGAGATTTTCTCGAGGGAAATGTTCCAACATGAGAAAGAAAATACATAGTTCAAAAAGCCCATGTTTTCAATTTGCTGCCACATGGTTTAAATTATCTATGTATTTATTAAGGGCACTAAATAGGCAGCTTAATTTAGGGAGAGGGGTCATTCAAGTTGAGAAAAATCATGTTTAATCCCTTAGCTCACTGCAGGTTGATTATGCTTTTTAAATGCATACAGCCTCAGCTAACAAAATTCCCCATGATAAGAAGGTCCCCTGTCTGCTTCTAAATTCGTTGGCTGCCAATAACAATGGAAACTTGTTAAGATCCTGGCTCCAGGCCCAGCCTCTCTGGGTATCTTCCAAATTAGGGATTTGTCAGTTACTTTCTCTTTATGTTGCCAGTGTGCTCGCCTCCAATTTGGGGGTCACCCTCTCTGCTCCTGGCATACCATGTGTTTGTTACATTACTATAAGTGGAAACAAAAGGACCAGGGCATCAGAGTTCCTTTCCTTGTATGATAAGTCTGCCTTGGTTTTCTCTCTGGACAGGGGATTCAGTAGGTCTGAGGGGAACCAGGAGGAAGACATGGTTAGATGTCAGGAGTTGGAAATTTGAACACTTGCTGGATATTTGATGACCTTACAGAATTTTAATATTTTTAGGCAGAATAATGCAATAGTTATGTTTTTCAGAAAGCATCCTTATGTTTTAAAAATACAACATGAAATATTTTAGATGAAATTATATAATGTCTGTAATTTGTTTCCAAATAATATGGAATGAGAAAGTAGACGGGGATACAGTTGAAACAAGATAGGCCATGAGTTGATAATTGTTGAAAGTGGTTGATGGGTACAACAAGTTCATTAGATTATCATGTTAATTTTGTGTACATAGTTGATATTCTCCATAGTACAAACTAAAACAAAATGCCAGAAAAGAAAAAACTGAAGAAAAAAAGTGCCTGATAAGAATACAAGATCCCCAAATAGCCCTTTTTGGACTATCAACAAATCTTAAAGAAACAAGGTGAGAATCCAAGAAGGCTTGAAAACCTGACTTTCAACCTTTGTTTAGCATTTATGAAACAGTATGTTGCTGCTCTGTGCTTTGCCCTGAGTGTTATACGACTCTAGTGTTTTGTATTGTGTGGTTCTCTGTTCTATCAAACATCGCTGGGGAGGACCCAGAGGCCGAGAAACTCCTCTCTAGAAGGCTTAAAGCGTGGCTGAGGCTGACCAGCCTCGCTCCTTGGGTCTCCAACCTCCGTATCCCATATTCCCAGGGCTGAAACGCCCTGGGTCATTTCTCCATGGCCCCCAAACACAGCACAAATGGATTCTCTGCGTGGATCTGGCTGCAGATACACACAACCAGTCTTCAAGTTCCACCTATTTTTATTTTCAACCCACCCCGTGTGGCCAGACAATGGCAGGAAGCGTTTCTCCCAGTGACCCCCAGTTGCCTTCCTTCCTCCTCAGTTTGTTGCTGTGGCTTTGGTTGTCTTAGACCCTCCGTGTGCTAAAAGCAGCCCCTTTCAGGACTTCCTGAGACTCTGGGCTATGTCCTTCCCTGCTCTGAGCAGTTATTTTGACGACCAGAGTGTGGACCCCATTCTTAAACAGGCCCAGCACTGTCAGCTGAAGACCTGGGTGACAGCCCCAGGCATAGGCTTCTTAGTCTTGTGCCCAATTCCAAAGGCAGGAGGCACTCTTCCTTTCTTAGGGCAGCTCCTGCAAGCCTCATCTTGGAGAGTTAGCCCTGATCTTAGATAATGGATACCGTGGGCTTCAGATTTTGACATTAAAAGTTCCTGCAGGGCTTCCCTGGTGGCGCAGTGGTTGAGAATCTGCCTGCCAATGCAGGGGACACAGGTTCGAGCCCTGGTCTGGGAAGATCCCACATGCCGCAGAGCAACTAGGCCCGTGAGCCACAATTACTGAGCCTGCGCGTCTGGAGCCCGTGCTCCGCAACAAGAGAGGCCGCGATAGTGAGAGGCCCGCGCACCGCGATGGAGAGTGGCCCCCACTTGCCACAACTAGAGAAAGCCCTCGCACAGAAACGAAGACCCAACACAGCCATAAATAAATAAATAAAATTAAAAAAAAAAAAAGATCCCAAATTATTTGACATTCCTCCCTTGAGAGGTAAGGATCTATGTGCTTTCTTCTTGAAAAAAAAAAAAAAAAGTTCCTGCAAAGTGATCTGGGCCTCAGCGGAATATCTTCTTCCTTGGTTTGGCCTGAGGTACCTCTATCCAACCACTTCAAACAAAGGTTCTTGAGAAAAAAGGAACAGAGTAGTATAAGAGCAGATCATCATTAACACACTAAACAGTAGATCAAGCCTGAGCAGAGGAATTCAAGTATAAGAACAAATCGTCATTAAGGACCAACAGACTAAACAGTAGATCAAGCCTGAGCAGAGGAAATCACTCACATCCTGTACCAGAATCTCTAGTGCTCAAGTACTTCTTTCATTTGACATCACATTTTACTTTTATTCTTGAGGGTACTAAGAGGTTGAATAAGAAAAAGACTGGTTTGAGAAAAATGAGATTGACCTGGCCCTAACCAGCCACTAACCAGCCCCCTTCCAGCAATCTGACTTTGGATGCACTTGATTTCATTCATTTATCCAACATCAAGCACCTACTATGAGCCAACAATAGTACTAGGCACTGCAGGGACAACATATACAGGTAAGAAATGGGCTTTGTTTTTAAGAAGTCCATGGGAAAGCAGACCAATAAATAAAATATAAGCCACCCAGTATTGTGAGATTTATAGTATAGAGTGCTAGGGTGTAGGGTCCAGGGATCTCCAAGAAGGGAATGGTCTACTCTACCTGGTTCATGGAGAAGAGGATGATCAACAAGGGCTCACTGCACCTCAGTCTTCCTGTGTTATTGTAAGAAAGTCAGACTAGAGTATCTATAATTATTCTTCTTTTAGAAGTGTATAAGTGTCTCTGAATTTATATAACTGGGGGACCAAGGCACAGAAGTGTCGGTGACTTGCCCATAGTCCTACAAAGAGTTTGTGGCAAGGCGAAGGCTAGGACAGGGGCTTTGTGATTGCTGGCTAAGTGTTCCTTCTATCAGGCACTAACTCAGTCTCAGTGCTAAGAGTCACCTTGCAGTGTTAATTAATTCAAATATGTCTGCTTATTTCATTCAAAACAAGACTTGAAAAATCACCAGAGGTTTCCAGCTTGAACCTAATTTTGAATGAAGGGAAAGAACTGTTCTGCAAATTCTCTCCATTTTCCTCGCAACACTGGGGCTCTTTGCAGAAGTCCCTTATGGTAAAAAACAAAACAAAACGTAGTGCTCATTCCAATAAACTTGCAGTCAACCCTAGCCCAGAAGCAAAATCCCATGCAGAGAATATAACCCCTTGTTCCTCACAAATCTAAAAGAGAAAGAGATTTGTGAGTAGAGCTTTCAGCTGTGCGAATAGACCATTGTGGGGCGTCTCGTTGAAAATTCTACTTTAGAGCTTGTTTCTTTTCCACTGATACCCTAAATTTTTTCCTTGTGTACCTATCAATAGCAAAAAGGAGAGTTCCAAAACAGAAAGGAAATGTAGAGAATGAGAGAAAGAGAGTGAGGAAGAGAGAGGGAGAGAAAGAGAGAGGAAAAATGCACTGTGGAGTTCAAATGAACCTGTAGCTAATGACACCTGCACTTTGCCAACTCCAGTCTGTCCATACTCTATAAAAATGCCACATTTAGGAGTGTCATGAACCTTGATTCTTTGTCAGATCAGCAAAGGTTTCACCATCTGACTCTAATGTTTCTAATGCTTACATCTCAAAGGCTCAAAGTTGAGCAAGACTGGGATCATAGAATAAAGGACCAAGTACACAGTCCCTTCTGGATTGCTCACCTTCTGGATTCTAAGACCTCAGTTGGAAGTGTGGCTGATTGCTATTGTGTCTCCAAATCTCTTCTCCCAATTTTAGCTGAGCACATGGATGTCCAGGTAACTACTTCATTTTCTATCTTTTCTTGCAGCTGCGTGAAACCAGTGACTGGGTCCCCACCAGTAGGATACAATTTGAAATGGCGTGTGCCACTTTTGGGTCTTGCATTTAAAATAATTGGTGGGTGTTCCCCCAGATTATTTCCTCCTTCTCATTGTCTGTAAAACAATGAGAATGGAGTGTCACTCTGAAACCAGAAATGGAAGCCATGTGTTAAGAATGTCAGAGTCTTCTTACTGGCCCTGAACCATTCTTATCTGAGCAGTAAAGTGAGAGAGAAATAAATTTCTATCTGATTTACACCACCGTACAGTGGGGTGTCTTTGTTATAGCAGCTCCCCTCTACCCTAACAACCCCACGGTTTGAGATCAGAGACCAGCCTATAGACCTATCCATGCTTTCTCAGGGACATAGTCTCACTTTGGCATTGAGAGTGGGCAAAGCAGAGCTGAGCCAACTTCAGAGAAGTTACCACATGAAGTATTCATTTCTAGATATCTGTCCTCAGGAAATGGTGAAATCATGAAAAAATCAACATGGCATGTATTCGTTATGAAACTAAGAATTGAACTCCATCACCTTGAACAACAAGAGTGGGGTGATTAATTAAAATATGGGCTATCTATCTAACATTTTATCTTATTCTAGAAAGGATATAAAGTGTAACCAGTGGGGGGAAAAACATGTTTCTGTAGAATGTGTTCGTGTGTGTGTGTGTGTGTGTGTGTGTGTGTGTGTTGTGTGTGTGGGGAGGGGGTGTGTAGGGAGAGACTATGCAGTTTTATCAAGCTCCCCATTATGTTGATATACATGCAGGTTTGAGGAACCACTGTTTCTTTTATCTTAATCACATGATGATTTTATTGAATATTTTAAAAGGCAACAATAAAATTTCCAGGGAAACCTTGCTAAAAATGTGTTTTGAAAGTAGTATAAATAAATGGAAACTGATTCTTTCACATCCGCAAGCTCACCAATGCCCTCGAAATTTTGAAAACAAAGTTTTAAATATTAAGAGCTCTTTCTTTCTTTAGTTTTTCTCAACATTTCAGCAACCTGTGTCACGGAGAGGAGAATGATACAGCAAATGAGTAGCAAGGATGAAACGGGTCTATCACAGTGAGTTCTAGGCTCATGTCGTCTGAAAAAAACCAAGAGAATCACTATTTTAGACCCACGTTTCCATTCCAAAGGCAAGGAAAATGAGGCTTCTATAGAATCCACACTCATCTGGGCTCTCGGTCCAAGACTGAATATCAGAGGTATGCGATAAAGGCTCAGTGGATGAATAAATAGATGAATGCCGGTTCTCAGGACTTCTGAACCTTCCCTAATCATTAATGTTGACCATGCAGAAATACAAGTGTTGCTCAAATCACCTGAGCTCTAAACCAGTGGTTTTCGATTTTAGTACATCCAAGAATCACCTACAGAGCTTATTTTAAAAATATGTGTCCCTGGGCCCACCTCCAGAGGGTCTTACTAAGTAGGCTTAGAGTGGGAACCAGGAATCTGCATTTTTATCAGCACTTTGGGCAATTCTCTTCTAGGAACATCTTCTGAGAAACACTGCATACATAGCATGGGCACAAAATATTGTGGCATTGTTAGCTTGAAAGGAGCTCTACTATCAATCAAAATGGATCATTGACACTAATAGATTTAGTCACATGATTAATTAAAATTTTGTCCAATATTTAACCAAGAGTAAAGAGTCTGGGAAGTTGGCTCAACTGATGTTGTGGCTGGTACTTTGAAGGTTTCGATGGATGTATATGCTTCTATCTTACCATCTAGACCTGGTCATTGGGGCTGTCTTCAAGTCAGGAGACATCAAAAAAAAAAAAAAAAAAAAGTCAGTCACACCAGGTAGCTCTAGCCAGACATTTTAGTGAAAAGGGATAATTACAAAATAATTGTTTTTTAAAGGTAAATTTATTCCCGTACCTGTCCCCCAAAGCAGGATGAAGATAGGAAAACATTGACGCAATGATGGTGTGAGATTATGCTGAGTCAAACATGACTAATGCTGGATCAAAAGTCAAAACAGGAAAGAAATAGGAATAAAAAAAAAAACTCCAAAATAAAAGAAATTAATCATAGGAATTAGTATTCTTAGTAAAAGGAACCAAATGTTTAGATTTAACATTGTCACTCCATTCTGGTTTTCTTTGTATCTCTCCTTGAACACTTTTATAAACTTCTCAGACAGAAAAAGAGTCTTTTTGTCTGTTGCTGTCTGCTGGCATGAAAAATATAGCTTTTTTCATATAACAGGAAAATAAGCTACTGACTCTGTTTCCAGGTCTTGTCTGATATTAGTATCACAAACCACACACACAAGGGCCAGTGGTGTCAGCACCCCACTGACAGCCTCTCATCCTGTCCCCGAGCATCCTTCACAAAGATTTGCCTGCAGGGGTGACAAGAAGTGTGACCACCATCTGAATGCTGTAGCAGGACCAAGGGCCCCACGAGGAGCGCAGCCGTGTCCAAACGTGTGCATCGTGTGCCTCAAGATTGCCAGAGATCCCTTTCAGAGTATTAGGAAACTCCTCAGCAGGGGTCAGAGCCACGAGGACATTTCTAAGAGACAGTCAGAGTTTTCCGTTTCTGCTGAATCTATCTTGTATCTTATGCACTAGACAATCCTGCCTCACAGCTGCATTGAATCCTGAATCCTTCCAGTATTCTTGGAAAAGAATACCCCTCAACCAACATTGCTGAGATTGGCACCATGATTTATAATCTGGAAGGAGAAAGCCAGTTTCTTTTCAGTGTCTTCTCTTGGAGACAGTAGCCCGCTTGCCTATCACCTCACCCCCAGCCCCACTGTTCCCACAGCCCACCCATGGGCCTGCTCATCACCATGTGGTAGGCAGTCCTCTACTTCTTTCTCATAATACTAAGCCCCATATCCTCCCCCCAACACACCACAAAAACCAAAGGAATGGAATGAAAGCGGGTGACACACAAGGCAGATGTGTGACGAACTCAGATTCTGGAGTCACACAGCCCTGGATTCCAGTCCCAGCTGGTCACTTACCACTGCCTGACCTTGAGCGGCTTATTTTAACTCCCTACACCTCTGTTTCCACCCCAACTTTGAGATTAAAGCAAGGCGACACGCTCAAGGCATTTAGTATGGTTCCAGCAAGCTCTCAACACTGAGGTCTCAGTAAAAGGGAGGTAATAGTAATAAGCATGGAACTAGTAGTCAGGGTGGAGGCTGATAAACTGTTTTACTGTGTCATCTCTCAGGCTTTCCACAAAGAAAAGAACACAGAAAACTCTTATTCCCTGGGGCTGTACCTCAAACCAGTACTCGGTAAGCAAGATTCTAGATATTTACAGACCTGACAGGCCTACAGAACAGATCCCTGACTTTTTTGTAGCACTTTGTTCGCTTTTAAACTCTGCCATTTCAATGATGGTTCTCTGGAGAATGAACCATTATTTGGTTTTTAACATTGCCTACGTAGCCACGCGTTAAAGGGGGCAAAGACCGGCCAGCAGTCCTGGACTCTATTACAAGGCCCCATGAGGCTCTCTGTCCTCTGGCTGTCTGAGGAGTCACCAGTGACGTCAGCCAGATAGCTGCCACCGCTCACAACCCCAGGCTGCTGAAATGAAAAGCGTCCCCACTTTCTCCTCCTTGGCTGTAGCTGGAAAATTTGGAGTCTCTGGGGGTGGGGAGCGCGGGGGGAGAACACAGCCGAGAAAGCCAGTCAGCAGAGGGGGGGCAGTGGTGCCAGCGATTCATGTCTCTGTGACTTGCCACAGACACTGTGGGCATTGTTTAAAATCACACAGAAATTGTTCTACACGGCCCTCAATCTTATTAGCTGCCCAGCCACTTTTCCACATTAATCATTCAAACTGACGTGAGTAAATAATACCACATGTGGTCGTGATGACAGTTGTCTCCATAATGTATTTGTCTCATGGTACTCATGGTTTTTGCTAAAAAACAGTGTCAGTAAATGACTTTAGAAAATTCTGCCATCAGAATAACCGGCTGTCTTTATGAGGAGAAGTGTAACACCTTGGAGACCTCTGCTGGGAGAAGCCGAAGGCAGGTGAGAGTGGTGAGTTGTGCTCTCAGCCTAATGCTGCCTTATGACTCTGACAAGACACAGAAAAAATCACTAGCGCTCAGAGTCCCCAGTCTCTGTGCATTTCACATGCACGCGTGCTGCCCCACTCCCAACTGTCTGTTACGAGCATTTTTGCACAATGCTCAAGCAATCTTTGTTGAAACCAGACGTAATCCTTGGGACAAGCACACCCTTCCTTCTCATCTTCCTTCCTTCCCCCCTCAAATACTGAGCACAGGGTTTGTGCCTAGTTTTGTGCTAGATGCAGGAGATCCCAAGAGGGAAGGCACAGTCCTGGCCCTTGAGGAATAGAGGTTGGTAGGGTCTGGGGAGAGGATACACAAACAAACCAGGACCACACAGTGAAACATGTACATCAGGTTCAAATCCCAGATGAACATTATGCACAAATAGTTGAAAAAATTTAGCCATCTTTGTGGGGGTCATAACGCCTTTTGAAATGAGTAGTCTCAAAAGATGTAGGTTGGAGAAGTGGGGGAGGAGTGTGGCTGGGATGGAAGAGCGCTGGCCGTCAAAGACACAGCGAAGGTACAATGCCAGTGGCCAGTGGGTCTGAGACTCGGAGCAGATGACAGGGGCAGCTTTTTAGGGCTGGGCAAACACATGGATCAGAATAAGAACATCCCATAGAAATTTACATGCTTGATTGATTAAGGTCAAAACCATCCTTCCCAGTTGATCCTTGGGGGTTTGGTTGAGGCAAAGCTCAGGAAAATGTTCCCAAATCTTGACAAACCATCAGAATCACCTGAAAGCATTTTTATAACCTGACCTCAGACCTGCTGAATCAGAGGCCTCGGGAATCTGTTTTTTAAGAGCTGGAAATTTATCTGGAAGTTGCCCAGCAGAGTAACCACACTGACTGTACTGAGACTGCCAGCGAACCTGTAAGAGCTGACTGAGGAGTGAGCTGAAGCCCAGCCAAGCTTCAGCCTAGTCATGCCCGCTGTCAGAAGAGAAAAGCTTTTGAGGCTTTCTCCAGTGAGAATTGTTAGTCTTTGTTCCCTCAAGAGTAATTTGAGAAAGAGAGAGACCTGCCATCTGCAGTGGTGGACATTCAGGAGTCATACAGGCAAAGTGGACAGCATAGGTTTAAGACTCTCAAAGTTGGAAGAGGCCATCTAGGCTATGCCTCCACCCAAAGAGAAGTCCACTCAACAACATGCCTGCTCAATGACCATTCAGTCTTTGCTTGAATACATCCAGAGACAGGAAGCTCACTACCTCCAGAGGAAGCTTGTTCCATTGTGTTACAGCTCTTGCTGAGTCAAAGGAAAACAGGAAGAACCTGTGCAACTTTTTGCAACTTCTCCTTTGCTCTTCCTGCTGATATTTTGAAGAAATACCTAATTTTTCCTTCAGATATTTGAAATCTCCTATCAGATGCCCCAAATCTTTTCTCACAAGTCAAACTTCCAGACCTTTCCACTACCCATTTTGTAACAAGTTCTGAGACCTTTCTAGATATCATGGCGCTTTTAAATCACAGTATGTAGGTCCTCACCCTCCCCCCTCCCACCGAACCAACACACACAGAGGGCTTCTCTTGCCCATACCCAGCCCATGGTTGCAAAGACAAGGAAGTCTCTCAGGCAGCCTGGGCAATGCCTCTGAGGTGGTGGAGAAACTGAGGTTCCATCTTCCGTCCTCAGCCTTGTCAGGGCTCTTTGGGGAAAGAGCCTGAGCTCTTGGCGCTTCCTGTCATCATAATTACAGCAGACACGTGGCATAAACCTCTCTTTCTCCCCAGAAGGGCAGTGAGCCTTTCTTACCAGAGTGCTGAAGGGGTCAGACTCGGTTTCTCAGTCCAGGATTCTGGCCATTTGGAAAAGAAAAAGGAGCTGAATAAATAAGTCTAGTGACTGCTTTCCCACCCGAGGCTCTGCAGCGAGCATTCGCATTTGGAGTCCTCCAGCAGCGCTGCTCTCAGTCTGCGTGCAGCCCATTCCATGGTGACCCTCAGCCTTACAAGCAGGGCACAGCTGCAGGATAGCGCTTGGCCTCAGAGCTGGGACAGGGGCAGGGTGGTGACTGGCAGTGAGGTGGAAGTTAACAGAGACACCGTAAGTAAGCCGCAGCCCAGGTTCCTGACACTGGCTTTCTGAGAAAAAGGAGCTAGACCCATCTCTCTCTTGTCACTTTCCTCACTCCCCTGCCCCCAAGCAGCATCGGACCTATTTTTGAACACAGGATATGAGGAGGTTCAGACCTAACAGCACGCTTTCTGCATAGCTCATCGCACAGGGAATCTGTATCACTCCAGGGGCAGGGACCCCAATCGGCTATTCACACAGATCAGCTTGATCCTCTGCACCAGATCTTCTGCCTTGGGTTTAGAACAGAGGGGCCCCACTGTTAAAGGGGGGTTGGGTATCAGAATCATCTGGGGAGGTGTTTGAAAATATTCACGGCTTGGGGGAAAAGAAGAGGGTTTGCACTGCAGATTTCACACGTCCCCTCTTGCTGTGGAGGAGTGTGGACAGGCACACACAGTGTAAGTTGACAAACCTCCCCAGCTGACTCTTACTTGATGAGAACTGCTGGTTTAGATAGGACAGCACGTCAAGTCTAAAGTCACCTGTCTCTCATTTACATGAAAGCATACAATAAAAGTGTCACCGTCACCAGGGCTAGAAAATCCCTGGAAGCAAACACTTGAAGGCTACCAGGACTTTCTCCCTTGACTGCATGCATCTTTTTCTTTCTCTGCATTCCCATTATCCTTTCTGGTCAGCTTCATCCCCAAGCTGGGAACGTGGCTGCTGAAGTGTTTTCAGTGTTCTACTCCAGAGCTCCTGTTCCAGATTAGGACTGAAGTTTTTTCTCCAGCAGCAGTCTGACCTAAGGCTCTCCCCATGTCCTTCTGCTTGCCTTGAGGTCTCGTAAGCCCCTTCCCATCCCGTCCGAGCACAGAAGTATGAGCTGGTGTTGAAGAGTCACAGAGACTTAAGCTCTATGGCGGATGCTGTGAGCTGGCCGCCCCACATGCATTTCCCTCTCTTCCTCACTAATGAAACCCCAGTTTTTGTTTGATGTTGAAGCTAGGGGTGGCCATGGAACAAAGTTCTGGTTAATGTTATATAAGCTGAGGATTTCTGGGAAAGTTGTTGTTTTCCTCAGGCTGCCATTTCCTATTTCTACTTCATTTTCTTTCTGCTTTGGAAAGATAATGTGTAATCTGGTGGTGCAGCAACCATTTTGCAACCAGGAAGCAAAAAGCTTGCAGATAAAGACCTATGGGTTAAGAGTGGTGAAATGGAAAAATGGAGTGAAACTGGGTCCCTGATGGCATTGTTATAGAGCCCTAGCCTGCCTAATCGGAACTTCAATTGTGTAAGATTTCTATTCTCTGTTTAAACTACTGTGGTCAGGGTTTTTTTGAGGTCACTCAATTCATCTATTTAAAAATTATTTATTGAGTACTTACTTTGTGCTAGGCACTGCTCTAGACAAAATGTAACCTCCCTGACTTCATGAAACTTACATTCTAGTTGGGGAGGAAAATAAAACAATAAGTCTGTTGTGTAATATATGAGATAATCATAGGTGCTAATAGAAAAATAAAGCACAAAAAGAGTTTTAGAAAGTTTAGGGGGAGGGGAATGGAGAGGAAGTTACCTTTTTAGACAGGGTGGCCAGGAAAGTTTTCATTGAAAAAGTGACATTTGAATACAGACCAAAAGGAGATGAGAGAGCCAGACTTGCAGGCGTCCAGGGGAAGAGCTGTCCAAGAAAGAGAACAGCAAGTTCAAAGGTCCTGGAGCAAGAGAATGCCTGGTATGTTTAAGCAACAGTGATGAGGCCAGGAAAGAGTGAAAGAAGAATATTGAGATGAAGCAGAGAGAAAATGAGGAGCCACAATGAGAGGATCTTCTAGATCATCATAAGGACTTGGGCTTCCATCTGGGTAAAGCGGGGAGCCACTGGAGAGTTTAAGCAGAGGAGTGACATGATCTGACTTTCACTTTAACAGCCTTCCTCTGGTGCCACCTTGAGATGGGGGCAGAAACAAGAAGGCGTGTAAAATAATCTATGGAGAAACGATGGCAGCTTGGACTGGAGTGGCAGCGTGAAGTGGTAAAGGGCAGTGGGATTCTCGGAACAGAACGGCAAAGCCCACAGGGTTTGCTGATGGAGTGAATGTGGAAAGTGTGAGAAGGGAGTCAAGGGGGACTCAGAGGTTTGGACCTGAGCAAATGGGAGAAGGAGTCACCGTGAACTGAGTGTGAGAGGACTGACTGCAAGAGAAGGGGGTTTGGAGGGCAGAGGATCAGGCACTCGGCACAGCCCAGCTGGTTCAGGCTCCATTATGGACAGACATGAAGCGGAGGATGTGCCCTGGACTCCCTGAGCCCCCGTCTCTTCTCTGCCTCTTTCCCAGTGAAATCTCCTCTTCCACGTTCACATCTCTGGTGCCAGTTGGTGATGCTGGGGCTTCTGAAAAGTGCTGGAATCAAGATTCTGTTCTGTCCTCTCTGTGCTACTTCATAAGGCAAGAAAACGGGCCAAGCGAACATTTTAGCAATGTTTTCAATTAAAAGAATGGAAAAGCTTCTGTTTGCTTAAGATTTCACAGTGAGGTCATGTTTCATAAAGTCTAATAACTCGATGCAAGGCCTCTGCTTTTTCCTGGGGGAGAACAGACCCCTGAGGAGTGGTCAGCTACCAGCTGGGCAAGGATGACCACTCCTCTCATCTGAATAGCCTTCACAGTTACTGAGCAACCTCACGGTGCTTTCATCTCACATTATCTGATTTTCAACGAAATCTCACAAATTCTCTCTAATTTATGGTTAAGGAAACTGGGGCTCAGAGAACCCAGGCCACTCAGAGAAGGCCATCTAGTCAGAAATCAGCAGAGGCAGAATTTTAATTCGAACTTTCAGCTCTAAATTTGATTCCTCATTTTCTATCATACACACAGCCCTTTATCCCCATGTGTCCTGAGTTCGGTTGAATTTGTGAAATAGCAGTAAGACTTTTAAGCAGGAACTTTATACAATTCCTTGTGCGGGGGCCGGTGGGGGGGGTACCTTTGCTTATGTCAGCTGTACTCCAAAGCCTCAGTTTTTCTGTGACTCCAGCGAACAACTGCGATTCACTTGTTGCAGAGGAATGTGGATTGATTCCAGTGAATAAAAGATAGATTAAAAATGTGACCTAAACGATCTCCTTCATAATGGGGCCGCTGTGCTATATCTTACAAAGACTAGCCAAACTTCTGATGAAAAATCGTGACTGGTCATTACAGAGTATTGAGTAGAGTTCCCTGTGCTACAGAGTAGGTTCTTATTAGTTATCTCTTTTAATATATATAGTAATGTGTATATATCAATCCCGATCTCCCAATTTCACCTATATGGGAAAAGAATCTAAAAAAGAGTGGATATATGTATGTGTATAACTGATACACTTTGCTGTACAGCAGAAACTAACACAACATTGTAAATCAACTATACACCAATAATAATTAATTTAAAAAAAAGAATCACGATGGGGAGCCCCTCCTCCCCAAAGCCCTCCTCCCATCTCCTAAACCCCTCTTTCATTTCCACAGGACCAAAGCAGAAAAAATTCTCCCTTCTCTCCTTCTTTCAAGCATTCCCTTCTGTTCTCCGCGCAGCAGTGGGATGTGGGAGAATGTCCTCTTATGAAAAATGGGGGTTCAAGGGAAAATAGCAAAGTTGGCCATGTGTGACAAGGAAAGGAAAGGAGGCTCTTGCCTTTGTCCCCTCCTGATCCTGTAAGATGCCTTCGCCACAAATTGCCTGGTTCATTCTTTCTCTTTTTATCATTTTCAGAGATCTTGAAGTCCCACCTTTTGGGCAAACTCCAGGTAGCCTCAGGAAGCATTCTGAGTGTAGGCGACAAGGGGAGAGGTAGGGTGTGAGCCTTCTGCCAGTGGTATAACTGTGCCCAGGCCCTGCCAGGCAGTTTTTGTAAAGGCACTTTTACTCAAAACGTATTATGAGTGTTTCAAAAACAACGAGGGTTAGAAATAACAAAAGGCAGATGTTGGCTTGTTTTGTGAGAAATGGAATTAGCAAATGAGATGTTCATGGGCCCTGCAAGTGTAATTTAAGACAGAAATATCAAATGTTGGCTTCCAGCCTTCTTGGTGCCCGAGACACTCCCTGGAATTGGATCAGGAGCCATGCGATGCAAAATACCGCGCCAACCAATTCATTTCAGGGCACAGGAGGGAGAAAACTAATATTTCTCCAAATTTATTCCAAGATAGTCACATCTGCATGACTCCTGGGACACAGGGATCATTTTGAAGATGGAATCAACTTAACTCTTTTTCATGTTGTCTTATGGACAAATTATACCTGTGGGGAAAGTTCCAGGCTTCCCTTTTACCCTCTAACAGTCTCCTTCCAGGCAGGGTAATATAGTGGAAAATGACACTGGACATGGGGTCAGAGCCCTGCCCTTCTCCCTCCTTGCCAGCTTTTGATCCTGGAGAACCATCTCGGCAGTATCTGTGGGCCTCTTGTGTATTTGTAGAATGAAGAAACTGGGAAAATGATCACTAAAAACTTATTTCCATCAACTCCATGCTTGTCACTTCTTCACAGGCCACTTTATCTGCTTTTATTTATTTTGCTAAGGTTTTCTTTCTCCTCGATGAGAAAGATAGGCAAAAGAAAATGGGAGAAAACCCTGTGACTCTTCAGTTTTGAATTGAGTGTCTCACATCAAGCACTTGGATTTTTCAGGACACTTTTGTGAAAAACAACTTAGAAAACTTCCTGCAGGATTCAACATGGTGTTTTCTACTCAGTGGGATAATGAAAGAAATATACTTTATTGACCTGACAACTTATACATTTATAGATACACATAGTCCAGTAGGACTACCATTGGAAAATTATATGAATTGGTACCAGATTACATCTTCTCCTGGGTATCTGGGACTTGGAGCTAATCTCAACAAAGGAATATCTTAATTTCCCTCAATATTCTGGAATCTGTTGCATTATATTCAGTTCCTCCAAGCAGCTGACATTTCCAGGCTCTGCCTCCCTTGGTCACTGACTGGTTAGTCCTAGGAAAGGGCTACTGTTCTCCATTAAAATTGGAAACAAACTGCAGTTGGCAAGAACACCGGGCAGGTGGGCACTAGTTCCCTTTACTTCATCTTCACCCCAAGGGAAAATGGGAAAATTCATGAGACAAGTTATGTTATTTATTTGCTTAAGAACTTCCCTTCTGCCATTCCCTCCATATGGTTCATGTTTTCCTTCTGAATTGGTGCTTTCACAGTACAAAACTGCCTTTGTTGAGAGGCAGTAACAGGTGTGTTGTGAGAGAGGGAGCGTGTGAGAGAACGGGAGAAAACGCGCATGTGTGTGAGAACGCGGCCGGCAGGGTGTGAGTTTTGTGTGTGCAGGTGTCCATGTAGTCTAAGGCACGAAGACCCAGTGTGCGCAGGGAATTCCTCAGGAGAATATAGTCGCATAATATTTAAGAGCTCTTGGCTGAGAAATCTATGCACCATCTGTGAACACATCCCTTCCAGAGAGATGCTGCAAAACCACCTTTGATTCCTAAGACAGACGAAGCAAATGCATTTCAGCAAAAGAGTTCTGATGAAACTAGCTCAGCAATATTCACTTTGTCTTGCTTTTCTCCCTAAACAGTGTCTCAGACAAAGCGTGGGCTTCAGGCCAGACAGACTGGACTTACATTTCAGCCAGGTGTTCCTCAGTGTGGGGATGTTGGGTGATTTACTAAATTTCCCCAAGTCCCAGTTTTTTTACCCATAAAAACTGGTAACAATGCCCAAACTCACAGTGTAACTGGGGGAATTCAGTGCCCAGGCACGGTGGTCACTCAATAAATGTTAGTTCCTTTCCCATAAATGCAATTCTTAGACCAGATTGAGCAGAGATGGGAAAAATTCTTCCCATGTGTTCAGGTAGGTAATTGACAAGGTCCAAATTGCCTTCTAATTTGCCAACAAAGGTTTTGACCTCTTGTCCTTTGGCATGGTAAAGATGCTTGAGATGCTGCAGTTGCATGTTTTTGCTTTAAGCTCATCTTCTCTACAGAACACTGGAATGACTGTGCACTGCTTTTAAGACACAAAAGCACTCCTTCCGCTCTGCTTTTAGCAGATCCTGACCCCCAAGCTGTTTTCATGGGGATGGTACTGGAGCTGTGGCCAGCCTGGGAAGTCTATCTGGACCGATTCCCATTGTGTCCAGTGGCACATGGGATGGACTGCTGCCTAGGATATGCTCCATGGCAGTGAGACCACACATGACAGACACATCTTTTGGGGAAATGTAAAACCAGGACCCTTCGTTTCATCAGCCCGACAGAGCAAGCCACTCAATTAGACTCTGGTTGAGAGGGAAGACTTGCTCCCTGCTTTTCAATAGCCATCACAGTATTGTGGAAAGAGAATGGACTTAGGAGTCAGAAGAAAGTTCAAATCCCACAGCTGCCACTATGATACAAAAGCAAAACAAAATAAAACAAAACACTGATTTAACTCCCCAGTTTCTGTTTCCAGTTTCCTGCATGGTAATACCCCAAACATCAAGTCGCTATTCCTGAATCCATCAGGAAATCACCTTATGCCATGCCTGGTACAAAGTAAATCATCAATGAATTTCAGTGCCCTTCACAAAGCTTCCAAACCCACATGACAGAGAATTATTCTACACACATATCTGAACAATTTGTTACTTGGCCTGTTGGCAGTGCTTAGCCAACTCCAAAGGAGAAACCACTCTGTGCTGACAATTAGAGGAACAAAGACATTGAGGTAGAAGCAAGTTTTCTCTTTGCTCCAAGAATAATTTAAAAATTTAATAATAATTTCAGCCACCATTTCCTACTTTTGAAGGCAGATCAGCGTGCTGTACAGGTTTCTAAGATGTATCTTCATGGGTTGGCATGGTGCATACTGCAAACCAACTCCCTCTGCACACAGTCTACCCCATCCAGGCATGCCTTCCAGTAGATCAGAGTTTGCAAGGCTCACTACTGCATTTCCCAGACCCCTTACACTTAGCATTTCACATGTGAAGTAGACTGCAGTAATCAGATGCACCGCATCTTAGATTTGAAATCAAGTTATATGGTAACTTAGTTTGGAAGCCCTGAAAACAGATTCCTAGACAAAGGTTTGCATACAGAAGATTTATTAGGGACTGTCTTCAGGAACAACACCCAGAAGGAAAAGAGAGAAGCAGGAATGGACCGAGTTTAGAGAAACTGAACTGTAATGTAGTTGCAAAGGGGACTTCAACCAATCCCACGGGTGTTCTGCACTGGGAAGGCCAGTCAGAGGTGTCCCTAATCAAGACGGAAGGGACTAGTATATTGTATCCTGCATCTATTAGGCAATGGACATAGGCCGCCCCCAGGGACAAGGCATACCTTGGGCAAGGCAGCTCCTAACAGTCAAGAGTGATTGTCAAAGATGGACAGAGCTATCAGCAGTCAACTCTCTTGGCAGCTGGGAGGCTGTGTGCCTGGGTCCTGAAGGGGGAACGTGGATGGCCCAGCACAGATCCCTAAAGTCCACTACCGATCACCCACTGTGCTGCTCAGACTAACTTGCTTACACTATATTTACCCCATCTGCAAACAGCTTCTCTGGGATTTTGGTTGGCATCATTTCTGGAGAAAATTTATAAAGGAGGTTGGTCAAATGAATACAGTCTCCACTGATGCAGCTGGTTTTAAGGCGACAACTGATACTCATGGTCTCCCTTCTCTACTGCTCCTTCTATCGTCCCTTCACTCCTAGCTATCACCTCCGCTGCTCTAGATGCTTCACTGTTGCGGTGACCAAATCCTCCTCCCTGAAGGAAGGTCTGAATCCCTGGTCAGCATGCCCTTTTCAGGCTTGACTCCTGCACTTGTCCATTGATCATCAAAATTGTACAGGGTCAAACAAAAAGATGTCAATTCTAGTCAATCTTCAGAATGCCAGAACTGTAGTTCATTGCATCTTTTGTGTAACGACTCCCTACCTCCTTCTGGTGATCAACACTAATTGTTCCTAACTGCAGTGATGACTCCTTTCCTTGACTGCTGGTCTTTTGGCATGATGAGCCATTGTGCCTAAAGGTTCAGGGATAGAAAGCACAGATTCCCTCAAGTAGATCACTGGGAGTGTGATAATTTGGGGTACTCGTATTTCTACCCCTTAGTTCCTGGGCACATGCATTCTACCTACTGGGGGCACAGCACCATATAATGTTGGTTGGTTTTGAGTGTATTGTGTCCTAGAGGACAGCATCCCATCTGTGAATGAAGTTTAGCCTTTTTCCACTTCTGTCAGCTGGCAATAGGGGACTCACCATGTGGCCATGTGTGTGCACTGAGCGACACCAGTGCAAGAGTGGTGGATGACACAGGGATTGGGGTCACTTGCTTGTGCAGCTAATTTGTGCCAGTCCCAGATGCACTACTTCCATCTTACAACAGATTGCTGTTGGGCCACCAACCATAAGACTTGGTGGATCTGACAGATGGGCAGCTCTGTCCAGATGGCCACTTGATGCCCATGGTCAGGGCCTAATGGTTTTTCAAATGGAATAGAATATAATTTTATGCTGCAGATATCAATTGCCTTGCTAGGGGCCTAATGGTTCTTCAAATGGAATATAATTTCATGCTGCAGATATAAATTGCTTTGCTAGGTGCCTGTGTTATGATTCCCCTATAAGGATAAATTTCCCCTGTAAGGATAAATAAACTCCACAGGGCAACTGTTTCTACCACAGATATCTCTATGCTAGTACCCCAGTATTGCCAAAGTGGCCTGGCTATTGTACAGAAACTTGGTCCTGCTGCACAACCCCTTGCTGTTCTGCCCTTCCTGCTCCACCTCTAGCTGCCCCAGCAGGCAGGCTTACTTAAGTGGATTGGAGAAATATTCCAAGGTGTGGAATTTGCTGTGCCCAAAACCTGAAGAGGTCTATCACACACGTGCTTCCTTCTTAGTGGTGGGAAGTACAAGATACAATAACATGCCCTTTACTTTGGAATCGATGCCCTGGCATGCCCAGACCCTAAAAACTGTACTGATATGGGGCCTCTGAACTTCAAAGGGTTACCTCCTATCCTCTGAAGCTCATAGACTTACCAAAGCTTCCAAAGTATTTGTGCTGGCATTTATCTCTGTCACTGGCCCCAAGATGTGATATTATTTTTTTATTTACAATCTTGGCAGGAAGAGGCAGGCAGTTTCAAAGCCTTCCATTTGCCATTCCCCACTACGGTAGCACTAACCTCCCAGGCCAAGAAACCAGTGTGGAAGATTTGCCAACTACTACATATGTCCATTCAAAATATCTACTCAGGTACCACTGAAATGACCAGTAGGTGGGTCTACGGACCCAGTGATCCACACCTGGGCCCGAACTCCATTTATTACCTCTCATATCCAACAGTGGGGCCATGTTGCTTCAGGTACCCAGCTATCAAAGTCAACCTGGAGTCCATGTCCACTAGTTCTCAAAATATCTGAGTATTTTCCTTTTCTCAGTATATAGTTACCCAAGCAAGTAGCTAAAGATCCCTTTAGGGAGGGGCAGGGAGAATCACTACCATATACAAGTACCATGGTGCTCTGGGATCCTTCGTCCTGGTGACCCAGATTCTTCTTCAGTCAGTGGATTCCAGATCTGAGAATCAGCTCAAGTCTAGGAACTACTTATTGGCGTTGCCGCCCTTAGTCTCCTAACCATCCATTTTAAATTTCTTTTGATTGTATAGATTGAGAAATACCCTTTTTAGCTGCCTATCTCTCTTGCCCCGAGGAATGCCATATTCTATTCATCACCTCCATGGCTCTCTATGAGTCAGGCTCCCTGGTGGCCACTCAGACCTTGTTGTTCATTATAATAATTGTACCCACTTGCTTCTGATGGGAAGAAGAAGCTAAACTGAGATACAATAGCAACAGAGGCTTCTGCTGATTCTGTAAGAAATGAAGCAACTGACAAAGGATTAATCTCCAAAATTTACAAGCAGCTCATGCAGCTCAATAACAAAAAAACAAACAATCCAATCCAAAAATGGGCAGAAGACCTAAATAGACATTTCTCCAAAGAAGATATACAGATTGCCAACAAACACATGAAAGAATGCTCAACATCATTAATCATTAGAGAAATACAAATCAAAACTACAATGAGATATCATCTCACACTGGTCAGAATGGCCACCATCAAAAAATCTACAAACGGGCTTCCCTGGTGGCGCAGTGGTTAAGAATCCGCCTGCCAATTCAGGGGACACGGGTTCGAGCCCTGGTCCGGGAAGATCCCACATGCCGCGGAGCAACTAAGCCCGTGCGCCACAACTAGTGAGCCTGCGCTCTAGAGCCCACGAGTCACAACTACTGAGCCCACGTGCCACAACTACTGAAGCCCGTGCGCCTAGAGCCCGTGCTCCGCAACAAGAGAAGCCACCGCAATGAGAAGCCGGCGCACCGCAAGGAAGAGTAGCCCCCGCTCGCCGCAACTAGAGAAAGCCCGCGCGCAGCAGTGAAGACCCAACACAGCCAAAAATAAATAAATAAAATAAATAAATTTAAAAAAAAATCTACAAACAATAAATGCTGGTGTGGAGAAAAGGGAACCCTCTTGCACTCTTGGTGGGAATGTAGATTGATACAGCCACTATGGAGAACAGTATGGCAGTTCCTTAAAAAACTAAAAATAGAACTACCATACAACCCAGCAATCCCACTACTGGGCATATACCCTGAGAAAACCATAATTCAAAAAGAGTCATGTACCACAATGTTCATTGCAGCTCTATTTACAATAGCCAGGACATGGAAGCAACCTAAGTGTCCATCAACAGATGAATGGATAAAGAAGATGTGGCACATATATACAATGGAATATTACTCAGCCATAAGAAACTGAGTTACTTGTAGTGAGGTGGATGGACCTAGAGTCTGTCATACAGAGTGAAGTAAGTCAGAAAGAGAAAAACAAATACCGTATGCTAACACATATATATGGAATCTAAGGAAAAAATAGGTCATGAAGAACCTAGGGGCAAGACGGGAATAAAGACACAGACCTACTAGAGAATGGACTTGAGGACATGGGGAGGGGGAAGGGTAAGCTGAGACGAAGTGAGAGAGTGGCATGGACATATATACACTACCAAACGTAAAATAGATAGCTAGTGGGAAGCAGCTGCATAGCACAGGGAGATAAGCTCGGTGCTTTGTGACCACCTAGAGGGGTGGGATAGGGAGGGTGGGAGGGAGGGAGACGCAAGAGGGAAGAGATATGGGGATGTATGTATATGCATGGCTGATTCACTCTGTTATACAGCAGAAACTAACACACCATTGTAAAGCAATTATACTCCAATAAAGATGTTAAAAAAAAAAAAGATGCTCTGTAGCCAGGATGGCTCTTCAGAGTTGCCCCGAATGGAAGCAAGGAGGCTGGGTCTTTGCAGCCCTGCAGCAACAAGTCAATGGTGTGGAATGCATTCTTTAGGCTATGCAGCTTCCTATGGCCAAGGGAAATTCTTAGTGGTGAGTTGCAGCCAAGATTCCTGTCATTTGCAGGACCATGCTTCAGGACCGCGCTTTAGAGCTTAAAGGAGTTTGAGTTGACACACTACAGTATTAGCTACATGTGGGGAGAGAGGTAGATCACAAAGCATCTATTTTGCTTGTGCGGACTGCGGTGAGGGCAGTATGATTCTGGAGCCAGGTGCTATACCAGCAGTTTGCTGACTCTTTAGCTTTTGATCATGTCAAAGGTGGAAGCTCCTTTGACTTTCCAGTTCTGCAGCGTTGTTTTGAGACATATCCTGAAAACTGAGATCAGAGTCTATTTCTTTAGCCCTCACAATGATTATGTGAACGTTCAGCACCTCTAAATAAATCCCTTCCTGCTTAAACTAGCTCGAGTAGATTGTATGTTCTCAACTAAGAACCTTGAACAAAGTTGGTATTTGATAGCCAGCATCCGTTCTGGTTAGATGGTGCCATGATGTATTGGTCATTGTATACATTGAAAATTACATAAACCTTCACCAGTAGAGTCAGGTTTCTAGCTTAAAGGCAAAGTAGCTAATATATGCTGTACGCTGAACTTCCCAGAACCCACAGCTCTCCGTGGTTGATTGACATGGGGTTAGTGCTCAGTTTTGGACAGTGTGTGCTTATATTACTTTGCTAGTTAGGCCTGCAAGAAAGGGACCTGAACAGATGACTTTGGGGAAAAGTCTCTATGTTAAGATTTTGTGGAATTGTGGTATAATAGGTGACGGATCTCAGTAGCTATAGTCACTCAGGGTCTCAGTGCTTTAGGAAACCAGGACAATTGGCCAGTGTCATTCAGTATGCAGTCTAAACTTGAAAATCTTGCCTTCTCTTTGCACCTTGGCATTTACTCTTTTCCAAAAGGGGTTTTCGTTGGATTGGAACTGTTATTATTGGACAAAATTTCTCACCAAGCCTTTGCAAAGGGAGTTGGCTTCTCATGTGCCTAGCGCTCCTGGTTTCCCCATTGATCCCTGGTTCAGTCCGCTGGAGCCAGGGTAGCAAGAGCCACTCATAGGAAAAGCAGAATGCTCCTTTGTGGCAGGTAAGCGGGGTTTCGTTCAGCCCCGTGCAGCCATTCCAGGGCTGAATCCTCCCAGAGAATGGCTTGTGAGAGTTTGGGTCGCAAGTGTTATATCAAGGGCAGCCACTGCTTCCCTTCCCTTCTCCACAGTCCTTTGTGTAAATCCATCTCTTCCCGATAGCCTTAGATAAACTTAATGAAACATGCTTTGTTGAGAAGCAGGTTTATAAACATGCACACATTTGAAGGTAGAGCCTGCAGAGTTTTGGATACATACATACTGAAGCACAAGAAGATAAACTGCATCCATTTTCTCAAATAAATAAGTATTTTTAAAGCTCGTATAACCTTTATAACAGTGTTTTCCAAATGTACCTGAGGATAAGTTTGAAAAGTTACCTGGGCTTTTTGTTAGACTTTCAAGTGCTCAGACCCTTTGAATCAGAGTCTCTAGGAGCAAGACCTGGGAAGCTCTGTATTTAACAAGTGCCCAGGGCGATTCTTATCAGAAAAATTTAGGAAACCAATCCCTTCACTATAGTCACCTCTCTGGCCAGTCCTATAAATGGCCTGCAGGTGTCCTCACCCACTTCAGCGTCACAGATGGACCCCTTGCATGGGTGAACCAATTGTATGTGCAGAAAGCAGTTGTTAAACAGATCTTAATATTCAAACCAACCAAGGGAACTAATATCAATGTGCTCTTTTTTTTTTTTTAATCAAAGTGATGAGCTAAACCTAGGTGGACAATCTAAAAGCAAGTGTGCTGAAATATGACCACTTTATGAAATAATATATTGAACAGTATTAATCCATTACTTTTTCCTTTCATCCAGGATTCTTAGAAATCTCTGTCTTTTTTCCCCGCAATGAGAAATAATTCCGTAGAACATGCACTAAATGCTGGACTGTGTTCTTTGCTGTAAAGGCAGACAGAAGTGTAGCTTGACAGTAATGAATGACTATATTACACAATTACTTAAATATGAGTCTTCAGCAAAAATGAAATGACTTGAGGCTTTTCAACAAATGCAGCTTTAAGCTCAGCAAATAATGGCTTGTGTCAAATTTGTTTATTAGCATGGGTAATTTGTTCTTAACTAGACATATTTTACACTTGAAGTAATGTTTTACTAGAACTCCATAAAGCAATTGTGCAATTGATAATAAATATGTCACTACTGGTAAGTAATTAATTCATATGAAGTTAGTTACAACTATGCTAGCACCGCCTAGAGTATAGAAAAAGAATGCATAAATAACTAAAGTAGTTATAGTCAAATAACAGATGGTATGAAAAAGTCAGCAATAAAAGAAATAAAGATGTGGACAAAGTGTGCGTGTGTGTTTGTGTGGGTGTGTGTAATCATATTGATCAAGCACCTATAACACACCTGACATCATGCCAGACCGTTTCCTCAGAACTTTTCAGGGAAGTATTGAATGCAGTTATTATAGATGAGGAAACGGAGGATCTGAAAGTTTAAGTAGTTTGTACTATGATACACCATTGATGGAAATAAGGTCTGAGCACAGGTGTAAAGCTGTGCTTTTTCTACTAGTGTTTAGTATAATGTTATACAAGTATGAGTTTTAGGGTCAGATATACCTTGTTTGTGTCCTGAGTCAGCCACTCACCAGATATATAATCTTGGTAAGGGGACCTAGCACCCCTTAGCCTTAATAACAACAGCATCTACTACATAGAATTATTGTGAGGATTAAATGGGAAGACACATGGGAAAAGATAGTATCAATATAATGCCTGGTACACATCAAGCACTAAGTAAAGTTAGTCAATTACATGATATCTCCAGGAAAGTCATCACAGAGTAAATAATTACTCAACAGAGTAAGAATTGAGCATTATTTTCATTTACAGTGAACAGATATTATTTTCTCTCTACTATTCAGGTATATATGGACTGAATTTAACAAAGACTGATTAAATACAGACTTCAGATTTCTGAGGCAGTCTTGTTTTCATGAAATTTTAGTTTTGAAAAATGTTTCATTTAATTCAACTCAATAACAATTATTTAAGCACCTGTGTCAGTTACTTCCTTCAAGGACCTCACAGCCTTAATGATTGGGTATAAGGTGGTGGCAGGACAGAAGAGGAAGAAATGGGAGGTATATTGAAGGAAAAGAAGTGGAACTTCAGACTGACAGAACAGCTCAGAAGACCTAGTCCTACTTTTAAAGCAGCAAACAGATCCTAGAAAGCCTTACAAACGGATGGAAAAGACACATAACAGTTAAGTGTAGTATATGAAGAGGTAACACTTAAAACGAGATATAAAGGATGAATAAAGGAGTGGGCCAGGCAAAGAAGGGTGATAAATGCAAAAGGTTGAAGATAAGAGAGAGCACTGTGGTCTGGCACATCAGAAATGGTAAGTGGTTCCATCAGGCTGGAAGGCATATGGGCTTGGGAGCCTGTGTATAGAGAAAAGACTGCGGTAAAACATTAGGTTACATAGATTTGAAGGAATCAATTCATGAAGAATCTTACATGCCTTTTATGCTCTATGTCTGTGGTTTGTTACTGCAGCTGCCCGTTAGAATCACCAGGGAAGAGGGCGTCGGTACTGAGCGGCGGCGTCTGCTCCGAGGGTCCTGAGCCAACAGCTTCTCCGCGGGCCCCGCCGCCGCCAACCCCACTCCTAGTTGGAGAGAAGATGGTGGGCCGGAACAGCGCCATCGCTGTTTTCATCGGGTACTGCATTTACTTCGGCCGCAAGAGACGGAGTGACCCCAACTTGAAGAACAGGGTGCGAGAACGAGGAAAGAAACAGAAGCTTGCCAAGGAGAGAGCTGGACTTTCCAAGTTACCTGACCTTAAAGATGCTGAAGCCGTTCAGAAATTCTTCCTCGAAGAAATACAGCTTGGTGAAGAGTTACTAGCTCAAGGTGAATATGAGAAGGGTGTGGACCATCTGACAAATGCAATTGCTGTGTGTGGACATCCACAGCAGTTACTGTAAGTATTGCGGCAAACTCTTCCACCACCAGTGTTCCAGATGCTTCTGACTAAGCTCCCAACAATTAGTCAGAGAATTGTAAGTGCTCAGAGCTTGGCTGAAGATGATGTGGAATGAGAAACAAATGTCAACATAATAATCTCAATTAAAAAATATTTTTAAAATCTGAACTTGGAAGATGATCAGCTCTGGGGGAGTAAGGGCAAATAAGCTTGTTATGGACTGTCCTACACTGAAATCTACCAAAGTTAATTTTTACTTTGTGTAGATCCATTTGTCTGTTTTATTTATTTTTCCCAGTGAAAAGCGTATTTTGATAGAGAGGTTTTCATTTTATAAATACACTCTCAGTTACTGAAATGTGGATTTTGTTTATTCCTAAAACGTGCAATTAGAAGGTACATATATAACATCACATTACTTACAGTAAAATGACCCAGTGCTCAGGTTTGAAAGGCCAAAAAACGTGTAGAAGAAAACTGAAGAAAGCACTTTTTTTTTAAGCTAGTACAGTTTGCTATACATCAGAAAATTGGATGGAAACTTGACTGTGTATCAAAACTGAGCATTAAAATCTTTAAGAGATTACTTCTTTCCATTTAATCTCTTAAATATGTATAATGTGCTGCTGTGCTACAATAACTTCACCCCCAGTGTTGAACTGTTTTGCTTAAATCAGTGGGCCTAATGTGTTCCAGATATTTATCGCCTTGTATTTTAGATATGTGTAGTTGCAAATAGCACCAGGAATTAGATCTATGTACACCCTTAATCTAGCTGAGTAAACTTCGCCAGTTAATGTCTGTCCACATTTATAAAATGAGGGAATTTGTCTGCTAATTCAGCTTCTAATTCCTTTGGTTCTGCTCAGCATTTTCATATCCCTTTTTCTGAGGGATATATCTGTTTGGGCAACCAGCCCTTGCATTTTTTAATACTCTGAATTTTGCATGCTTGCCTGACTTAGTATTTCTGAACTGATTTTTTTTTTTAAGGTATAACTTGTGTTGATTTTCACTGAAATCATGGTTCTGTCACTACTTTTGTAAATTAATCTGAAATTTAACTTTCAAGGTAACTGGGACAATATGCTTGTAAAAGTGTATGTTTCCCTTTGCTTTTATTGTCAGTGTACCTCCTAAATCCCCTTCCAGCCTGATTCACTTATCTTGTTATGAGAATAAGGTGTAACTTTGTGGCTGAAGACTTGCAAAGGATGAAGATAACGGAATGGGACTTTTTATTCTCAAAATAGTGATATCATCTGCAGCCACAGATTCAATATCAGACCTGAGAATAAAGATCCTTCGTACTTAAAAAAAAAAAAAAGAATCACCTGGGAAGTTTTTGAAAACTACTGATGGAGTACTGCATCCCAAAATAACTATCTAGACTGTTTAGGGCCCATCCTCCTATTGAGATAATATAAAACTGGACAAAATATATTTTAAAAATGTGTTTGAGCATCTGAAACTACCAAGAGAGTAAGAATTTGGAGGGCCAAGATCCAGATGAGAAGGAAATCCAAGAGTCATGATCTGACATCTGGGGCAACTTTTTCCCTCAAGAGGATTGACTGCCTATTTCAAAATCAGTGCCTGAGAGACTGAAAAGTTGGGGAGTTTCCAGTAGTTTCACAGGAGCGGGGATTGGGGTTGGTGAAAATTGGAGTTCAAAGCACACCAAGGTGGATTGGACCTGATATATACCCTCGGACTTCATTTGGGACCCTCAAAATTTACACACTAGGAATAAGAATGGCCTGGAAAGAAATCAGACTTCATAAGAATTGGAGCCTAGATTTGATCATCTCATTCCCTAATTGGATTATGGTGATCTTATCCTAGTCTAGTTGTCTTTCAGAAACAAAAGTAAATTCTCTCTGGTCAAAATAACGTTATAATATAAGCCAGAAACTTAAAGTATGTCTACCATGCCCCATACACAATGTCCAACACTCAATCGAAAGTAACAAGGCATACAAAAAATGCAAATCTTGACTGCAAACCAAGAAAAAAAATTCAGACACTATAAACAGACTCACAAAATAGTTATTATAAAGTCCATGTTTGGAATAGACATAGACGTTTAATAACTATTGTTAATTTTTTTGAGGAATTAAATAACAAGTGGGAGAGTTTCAGAAAGAATAGAAATTATTGCAAATATGAAAATGGAAATAAATGGAAAAAACAGTAACTGCAATTAAGATATCAATGGATAGGTTTAACAGAAGACTTAAAACACAGTTAGTGAAAAATAGGAGAAAATATCTAGATGGAGGTGTAGAGAGCCAGAAGTAGACAAAATAGATAAAAGAACCTAATACAAGGTTTACAAGTCTAAAATTCAGGTAACTTGAGTCCCAGAAGTAAAAAAGAAAACGTCTTGGAAGAAGTAATATTTGAAGAGATAATGGTTGTAAATTTTTTTTTTTAAATGATGAAAGACACCAAGCCGCTGGTACAAGAAGTTCAACTAACCCCAAGCAGGATAAATACACAAACAAATCACATATAAGCACATAATAATAAAACTTCTGAAAACCAAAGACAAAAAACAAACTCTTAAACGGGTACAGAAAAAAATGACATATTACCTTCAAAGGAGAAATAATAAAACTGATTGTTGACTTTTCACAATGTAAAGATTAAAAGCCAATAACCAATGGAATAATATCTTCAAAGTTCTTGAAGAAAATAAGTCAATTTATAAATTATGTATTTTATGAAAATATTCTTCAAAAATTAAAAGATTCTGCTTATAAGAACCTTGTAATAGGTTATGTCAGACCAATGCTCCTTTGACAATGAGATGTCACTACAAACCTATTAGAATATCTAACATTTAAAAACTGACCAAAATGAATGTTAGTTAGCAAGGATAAAGAGTAACTAGAACTCTTATACATTACTTGTCAGAATGCAAAATGGTATGACCACTTTGAAAATCAGTTTGACAACTTCTTATAAAGTAAAGCATATGCTTCTCATATGAACCCACAGTCTCACTCCTAGGAATTTACCCAAGACAAACAAAAACTAATATTCACTAAAAATCTATATGTTAATATATATAATGGCTATATTCATAATCACCCCAAACTGAAAAAAGCTCAAATATCAATCAACAGGTGAATGGTAAACAAACTGTGGTATATCCATTCATACAATAGAATATTACTTAGCAATGAAAGGAACAACTACTCATACAACATAGATTAATCTCAAGTCCATTAGGTTAAATGAAAGAAGCTAAACTCAAAAGACTACATTCTATATGATTTCTTTTATTCAGGAACAGACAATACTATAAGAACAGAAAATATATCAGTTGCTGCCAGGGGCTGGGGGTGGCATAAAGGGGTGTGAACATAGTATGCTGGTAAATCTTCAAGCTCTCCAAATAAAAACTCTCTGATTTGTAGCATTTGCCAGTTTCTCTAGTGTAAATATTCCCATCATGGCCAATTTTAACCTCCCAAAGTGATGACACTGAACATGGAGTTGGGAAGAGATGCAAAGCAGCACAGTAGTATATGGTATTTCCACCATACAGATAAAATAGATATTAATAACTACACAGCCACAGATAATAGTACAGTGTAAAATAATTAGAAAGCAACAAGTTTTTAGTACTTATTACCTTTTAAAAAATATAATTATATTGAGTTGTAAGTTTATGTAATTTAATTTTAAATAATAGCTGTTTTTAACAACGGGCTTTGAAAATTCCTTAAAGTTTAACAATCTGCTGACTCTAGGGAGTCACTAGGCACAAGGGAAATGTTTGAGGTGATAGAAGTGTTCTGTGTCTTGATTTTGGTGGTGTTGTACAACTGTATGCATCTGTCAAAACCTATAGATCTACATGCTTAAAAGGGTTAATTTTATTGTGTGTAAATTATAGCTCAAAAAAACCTAATCACAAAATTTGCATATATCCTTTCACTCATCAATATCCGTTCTAGGAATCTATCCTCAGTTGTATTCAAACCTGTCCACCACTGATTTTAATAATAAAATAGGAATTAACCTGAAATCCACACATTGGATAATGAATAATAAATTATTGTATATCCAACAAGATATTTCAAGAGATATTCCAAGAGAATTTTCTTAGCAGCTAGAAAAAGGTGAGGCATGAAAAAGTAGTTTCTTCTGGAAGGTGGCTGAGGGATAAAAGTTAAGAGAGACTTACATGTATGCATACCCTGTTGTAATTTTGAAATTTTCCAAGTGCGTGCATGACTTTTTCAAAAGATAAAGGGACCCTAAGTTGGTTTTAATCAAAATGAAATACAGACATTTTCAAACAAACAAACTCTCCTGAGATAATTTACGACCAACACACCTTCACTAATACTTAAATGCCTTCAGGTACTGTCTCATGCTTTGCTCACCACTGTATGGATGGAGAAATGGAGGCCCAGAGACTGAAAAACTTTTTCAAAGGCACACAGCAATAGTGTAGCTCTGGGACTTGAAAATGCACACTCTTAGCTTTGCTAGACTGTTTTTCAGGAAAGTTCAGGGAGGGTCTAGGCGTCCTTTGCAGAGTAGTGCTAACTGAAGTCAAGGTGAGCTAGCACTTCCCTGAGAGGGAGTTTATAAAAGAGAAAGACAAAGAATCAAGAAGAGAACCCTGGAGACATCCATACTTAGGAGAAGAAAGAGAAGGCTGACAAGAAAACAGAAGAGGAATGATTAGAAAGAAATAATATAACAATGTGATCTATTGCTTAAAATGTTGGAAGAAAATACATTTGTGGGAAAAAAAAATCACTTTGTTCTGTTACTTGAACTGTATTCTTCAGACCTCGCCCTGCTTTTTAAGGAGAAAGCATGCTCACCACACCCATGGGCACATGCATGTTGGAGCACGTTGGACCCAATACCATGTTTAGGATTCTGGCTTCTCTGTGCCCTACTATTCAACAGTTAGAAAGGTCCTGTCCTCTACTTGCATTTCAGCCAGAAATACAACTCCCCAGCACATGGGGACTTAATTTCCTTGGACAGTTTAGATTGGAGCTGTGAAGAAAGAAATGGTTTTAAACCATTGCTTCTTGTTTTGTTTCTCTGTTCAGTGGTGGGAAAGAAATAAAAATGATAGTACCTCCCTGCCCCACAAATAAAATGAAACCAGTAATATGTGTGCGGAAGGAAGCTGGAGCAGGGAAATCAGGAACAGCTGGGCCTAACACAGTGCAGTTACATATGTCCTTTTTGAAAGACAAATCAGAATGGCTCAAGAGAAGGCCGCAGAGACACACAAACTTCTAAAACTCTGGACTTGCCAGCTGCAGAAATGGATTGTGCTGGGAGAACTTAAGAGTCACTTGAGAGTATTTAGTTCTCCAAGTGAGTAGCAAAAGTGTGCTAATGAGGTCTTTAACACCTGTACTCCAACCAGCAGCTGAGTCTACGCAGAACCAGGCGGGGCAGCCAACAGCTTAGAGGTGGCCTTGGGGAACTCGGAAACAGAAAATCACTATTCCTGGTTAGTAGGATGCAGATGATATTTGCTTTCCTTTTTATGCTTTTTTTTCTATTTTCCACATACACATCAAATCAGGAAACAAAATGTTATTTTGAAAAACAAAACATTGCATTCAGTTTATCTTTCCCAGTTATTCATTCCCTGGTCACTTGTTTTTGTCTCTGAGCATGTAATGGTTCAGGCACTAGATGCAGCTCTGCTTCTGTCACTTGTCACCTCCAGAAAGTCTTCATACAGGCAGCAGCAGGTGGCTAATACAGAAGAGATGGGATGGGAAGAGAAAACATCCTTCCAGGATGTCTCTCCTTGGCATGCTTTGTCTTTTTCTTTGTTCTGAGAACTGAAGAAGACTCCTTTTAAGTACCCTATGCCCCTTCTCTCCCCAAAATACTCCCTGACAATGACTTGCCTCTCTTTCCCACTCAGGTTTGACAGAACAAATAGTGATAACTAGAGAAATGGAACATGAAATATCAACTTATTAATCTGGGTAAGTAGCTGAAAACTAAAAAAGGCAAGACTTCAGGTAAACTGGATAGAAAAATGGGACTTAGAACCAAAGTAAATGAGAGTGAGGCTTTCCACCTTGAATCTAAATCTTGGATTCTGTATGGTGAGGTGTCCTACAGAGAGAGGGAGAGAGGAAACATGCCTGTGCCTATGGGGCAGACTTGGAGGCTAATGGCCCACCTGGGCACAGGTAGAACAGCAGGAGGGTGGCCCCTTTGCAGACCATGCCCTCTGCAAATGTGGTCTGATCACTTTCAAATTCTGACCAATCAGATTAGTGACTCCTGTAATGGCAAGTGTTAAGGAGGTCTCCAAGTGGGTAGAGGCTGAGATCTTTTTCATGGGCTGCAGCTAGTAGCCTAGGAGTAAAGAATGAGGAAAGTGATTTTCTTGCCTCCTTTTCTCCTCCTCCCAATAAAGACTGGAATCCATTTTAGAGTCCCCCATGACTGGATTCTTCAGCCCAATTTGTTACCATTTCTTCTTGGACCAAATCCTCATTTCAATAAAAATATAAATGATGCAAATCTTTATGAAGCTTCCACACTCCTTTCAGCTCCAAATCTTGCTTCTATAGAAACCTGCTGTACACTGTGTTCTATCTGCCATTTTTCAAAAAATAGGAAAGTTATCTCATGGTAGGATTACATTTGGTAAGAGCTGTGCATGGTGAGTAAGACAAAAGCTTACAATTGAAATGGTCACTATTTGCTTTTTCTAAATTGAGTGTAATAGGTTGCAATTCTTTGGGTTATTGGAATTTTAATCAAGACTCCCAGATGTTATGGTAAATTAATAGCTTATGATTAAGTTTCTATTGGCAATTAATGTCAGCTTTTAAATCAGTGTTTGTTATACTTCATATCACATTTACATTTATTAAGTAATCAAATATTTATGTTTATTGCACAATGTTCTTATGAATGCTCCCAAGCATTGTCATTAATTATAAAGCATTGCTCTGGAAAATATTTCTTGTTGTGAGAATATTTAGATACATGTTTTCACGGTGTAAATTTGCAACGCCTGTGTGGCCTAATGTTTGCACATTGTGTGTGCTAGAAAAGCAGGTGTGAAGGGCATAGTGTTCCACATACTCTAATTGAACAAAGGTGGTTTTCACCCTCAGTTGAATTGAATTGATGAACTCACAGGAAACACTGATTAGTTGGAACTCGGGAAGTTTTTTTCTACTTATTCCTGGGATTTGCTCCATGAAAATATTGTTTTGGAATTGGCGGGAAAACAAATTTATGTAAAAATAAATGTCCTTTCTTTAACTGAAAGAACTAGGAAACTTCTTATTGCCTAATGTTAAAAAACATAAGAAAGCAAAAAGAAGTTCTGTTTTTCCACAATGAACTAATTAATTTCAGCTGCGTTTTGAGATGCCATCAAGGCAATTATGATATTGAGATAATTTAAACAACAGCAAACCTTCTGTTGAGGAAAAAGTGAACTTGGGGTGTTCAGATGATCTCTGTGATATAGATACTGCTTTAGGCTTAAAAAAAAAAATCTACTGTCATGCCCCCAATATATGATATTTTCCCTGTTCTAACTCTGAAGAAAGTGACACATAAAAGTAGAGTGTCCCACAGCAAATGAGTGACAGAACTCAGTTTAGTACAGGGTTCTTCATTCTCAGACTATGGCTCTCTTGCACTAGGCCAATGGTTTACAAATTCTTTGGAGCCACAGAAATCTTTCTTCAATGAAATCTCATCAGGAAGCCTAATATTTAAAACAGAGTAGAACTGCTTGATAATTCCAAGCCAATTTCAGTGTCTCCAACAACTTTCAAAGTTCTTGCCAGATTGCAATAATTTCCAAGAAAACTGATTTTTCCCTACTTCATCTCCAAGAAATGGAATTAAAAGGACTTCTGAAAACTTCTTCATTAAAGGTTTCATCACTGCTGATGGGCAGAGCCATCACCAGGCAGGTAAACACTCAGGCACCACATGCACTTCAGCAGAACCTGAAGATGGGAAACTCACACTGATGCTAGTGAATGGAACAACTTCCACGCAGCTCCTATCATTAATATTCTACCTGGACATGTCCATGCACTTCTCCATGTACTGGCCTTGCATTCTGGACCACGCAGAAAAATATCAAAAGGGAAGCCTAGCTGAATCACTCAAGATTCCTGTCCCCTGATAAGATAATACATCCTTTCTCAGACTGTAAGAAAAGAAGAAACCCAATATATATGAGTGGCTACTGAGGGCAAGGCATTTTTTTACTAGATGATTTTCATATCTCACTTGACCTTGTGAGATGTGTCATTTTGTTCTCATTTTACAAAGGAGGAAAACAAGACTCAGAGCAGCTTCATAACTTTCTCAGATGACTCTGTTGAGAGTTGGGATTTGGATCTGGGTGAATCAAATTCCAAAGCTCATGTTCCTACCACCATCCCATCTCTGAGTCTCATTGCTGATGTCTCTCATAATGACCAGAAACAATAGGCTACTGGGCACAGATTTTGTGTTATTAGGTACCTTTTTTATTATAAAAGCCAGATCTCCTCAGTTAGTAGACTACATGCATTTTGAGGAACAGTTTCTAGCATAGAGAAGAGGTTCCCTGGTCTAATTCCCTCTTTTCAGAATGATAACACTGCATGCCATTGTAATCTGTATTTATGGTTACATGCTATACTATTTACCTACTTGAAAGACACTGATGGGCATCACTAACAATCAAGCTTTCAAAAACATCTCTTTCCATTCTGTTACAGGATGGTCTGTACTGCTAAGATCTATGGTCTGTTAGCTTGAATTTTGTTTGATTAGAAGAAACAGTTACTCAAATCGAGAACACAATTGCCATTCATGTACGGAGAGATTCTTTGACAGGAGAGGAATACACACTTCTGAATACACTCATTGACTCTGCTATTCTTGAGTTTTCATGACTATGTATGATCCTTTGCAAACATAGCAGAGCTGTAATTTCTGAATGCACTAATGATGAATCTCCCCCTTACTGAGTAGCTCTTTCTGGAAGAGTTCCTGGAGGTATATATATCATTTGCTTTCACAATATCAAGTGCAGTTGCCCATACCAAAAAAAAAGATAGAATTGTCTTTTTTCATTACCTGTAACTTTTTTTAATCCAATTTTTTTCTCTGTTCCCTCCTCTGTAAGTAAGTAATCTTAGGAGACAGGAAATTTGGGCAATTTCTTAAGAGTATAATCATTTCTCACCCCCAAGTTTTAAATTGAACTTGGCATTAAATGACAATAAAGCATTGGTATCAAATAATAAGCCTGGAGAATGTCTATACACATACACACACACAGCAGTTTGAATAAAAAAAGAATCCCTCTTTTTCTGAAAGTGGAGTTTCTCTAGTTGGAAGGAAAAAACCTGAATTTGCTCCCCTCAACCTTTTCTCCTCCTGTCTTAGTCACCTCAGGCTACTATAACAAATTACCATACGGTTTAAACAATAAACATTTATTTCTTACAGTTCTGGAGGCTAGGAAGTCCAAGATCAAGGTGTCTGGTGAGAGCCCTTTTTCTGGTTTGCACATAACTTTCTTCTTGCTGTATCTGGTGGAGAGAAAGAGAGGACTCTGGTCTCTTCCTCTTCTTTTAAGGACACTAGTCCCATCATGGGGGCTCCACCCTCATGACCTCATCTTACCCTAATTACCTCCCAAAGGCCCCACCTCCAAGTACCATCACGCTGGGGGTTAGAGCTTCAACATATGAATTGGGGGCAACACAAACATTCAATCCATATCTGCTCCCTTCTCCCTCCCCACTTTTCACCCCATGCCCACAAGAGACTCTGCAAAGCCAAATTTAGAAGCCCCTGTTGTCCCCACTGACTCTTCTTTCTTGAGGACACTCCTTGGATAAGGAGGTAATTTCTCCTTTACCATTTGTTCTAACTAACATATAACCTTGATGAATCAAAGTGGCCAGCCCCACACCAGGCTTCAGAATAGTTCCCATTCAAGGAACCTGAATTCTGTTAAGTCCCCCAGTGGTCAGGGGAGGAGAGAGAAGAAAAGTTGTAATAACAAGAGATTTTTCATTTTTTAAAGATCCTTTTTTGTTGCTATAATATCTTATTTTTCCAGTAAGGAAAAAAAATAGTTCCATGAATATTTTTATTAAATTTAAAAATAATTTTCAATATTACAAAAGAATTTGTGCTCATTTAACTTGGGACCAATAAATTAAGGTTGTATCTTTGAATTAAAATTTGGGTTTTAAAAACTTGCAAAGGCCTGGTTATTTTGGGACACATAAAACAAGCTGCAACTCTACACGGCCAGAGACTGCTAATTAGAAGGTCCTGTGATGTTTCAGAAAAGGGCTGTGCCTTTGAAGACCACTGGCAACAGAAAAAGGAAAAAAACAAAACAAAACAAAAACAACTGGCTGGATGAGAATGGTGAGCATCTACCTGCATGGGAGGACCTGACTCAAAAGCATAAGAGGGCTTTTTCCAGGTCCTGCAAGAGTTTTCCCCTCTGTCTTCCTCTCTGTAGCTCCATCCCTTAAGCAGGTCTGCCAGGACCTGGAGCTGTCCAAAGGGGAGGCTGTTCCTGACTTCTTGGACTCTGGATGCTCAGAGGACAGACAAATCCCTCCCAGGCCTCCAGTCTGTAGCCTTATAATGGCAGATTACACCAGCAAATCTCAGGGGGGATGTTTATAACAAGCAAACTGTTACTAAAAAGAGTTAGAAGATACCAAAGTTTTCAGATGATAAGCGTAAAAGCAGTAAGAGTACATCCCAAGTTACCCCTCCAATAATGCTTCTTTTGTTCACTTGCACTCTAAGACACTTTCCTGATCAGGGGAGAAAGCGGTGGGGTTTCAGCCAGCACCTGCAGAGCTGCACTTCACTCCTGGTCTATTTTATTGAGGCAGCAGCCTGCAGTCTATGCCCATGGGAATAAATCATCACCCATCACAGGCGGTAGCAGAAGAAAAGATTGAGAACTCCCAGGTGATAAGACGCCCAGATGTCTGCGCTCTTTCCACACAGTGACTTTGCATCTCTGAGGTTTCTGCTCTGAGGCCTCTGCTTTCGGAGGCCACAGACACATGTGTGGTAAGAAGCAGCTAAAACCCAAGGACACCTTACCCCTCAACCCCCAACACTTAATTTCCCGAAAGAATTTTAGTGGAAGTGTAATAAGATTAAGCTGAGGTTCTAAAGGAAATTATAGGTGGCCACATTCCCAAATGGGAATTTACACACCAGTTTTGGGCAGCCTTTTTGATCTGTCCCTGACCTATTTTTTCTACTAAATACTCTTGTTATAGGAGTAGCTCACCTTATCTGAATAAAGAAATGATGGTATATTATTGTCCTTATAGCGAATAGCTACTTAAAGTTCCTTATTGCCACGCTTCTTGTAAAGCAAGTAATTCTATACTGCCTTAACCTTTCTATTTGCTTATAAATTTGGAATTTCATGCATTTCATTGGCTTAAAGCAGGGCATCTCTATATTATAAACCTGCCCATGAAATCTACAGTTTATTGCACATTTTGTAAGAAATGAATATTTTCATGTCCTTTATCCAATGAGTTGAGTGTGTCTGCATCTTATATAAGCACAGAATCTAGGAAAGGATGAGACTGAAGACTAGGGACCCAGACTCCTAGCCTGACCTTTGTTTTGTTGCAGAGGAGTGGCTGGGGGGAAAGTTTTCACTGGTGCAGCTTCAGAGAGTTCTGACACCTTCAGTGGCATGCCTGCAGCTCATGTGCAAATCCATCTGCAGAATAGAATCCTGCTTTCACTCCACAAAGACGGCGCTCTCTCTGCACCAGAGCAGCTGTTTCCCTATGGTGGTCGTGGAAGCCTCCACAAACACACATGGAAGTCACTGATCAGAGGTTTGTCGTGCAGGGTGAAGCTAGCTCTCTCATGGCTGCTGAGCTCTGGGACCTACTCTGCGGGCAGGAAGATTGATCACGAGGTAGTTTATTTAGTCAGAGGATCATGGGTGAGTCAGGAGACAAGGAAATCCAGAAACCAAAGTCAAAAATGATTGTGTATAGAAGAGGAAACCAGCTGCA
Source organism: Balaenoptera physalus (assembly GCF_965194825.1). Classification (NCBI taxonomy): domain Eukaryota; kingdom Metazoa; phylum Chordata; class Mammalia; order Artiodactyla; family Balaenopteridae; genus Balaenoptera; species Balaenoptera physalus. The sequence continues at coordinate 64,566,495 of NC_138899.1, read as the reverse complement.
CCTGGCAGTCTGCTACCAAATCAGAAAGGGCTGTAATGGAAAACGGATGCGTTTATAGAAAATCCACCTCCCGTCCTCCACTGGCCAGAGCTGCTGCCCTCTTCACAAGGAGTCAACGTATTAAGTTTGGCAGCTCTTGTAGAGCTTGCCATGCCAGGGAGGTTATTAAAACTGAACTGAAATGGTTTCATAACTCAAACTGGAAACAAGAGTGAGGAAAATGCTAACACCAAAGTGACAGACCAGAACGAAATGGAGCTAGATTCGTACGCTCTCTGGCTCATGTTTCAGGAGGTTCCACGTGTTAAAATAGGCTGAAAAGTTAGCTAAATAAAACAAAGTGCCAAGCAAGACATTTAACACCCTTGAAAGGGGGCTTACCAGTGAGAGAATTCCGTGATTCACAATGTTGACTGAACTGTACTTTTGGGAGTCTGAAGACAAGAATAATTACAACTACATCCCCTAAAATGTCTGTCACATGTGAGGGATTTCTCCCTTCTCTCCAGTGCTCCTCATTGATTCTAAGGATCTCAAAGATATTTTCTGGTTCTCAAGGATAAACTGCCCCCTGGTAGAGAGTACCAGAGATTGAAAAAGCAGATGAGTGATGTGTTTTACTGTCACATATTACAGTCTTTAAGAGTGTAGGCCAACTCCTTTTTGGCAAGACATACTAATTTCAGAATTATACAATTTAAAACACTTGCTAAAATTTTGGAGGTTCTGATGCTAGCAGAGTAGTTCAGGAGAGCTACCAATAGGCTATACTATTTTTCCAGGTGGTTTTGTGTGTTCCCAAATAAAGCTATTACTGTAAAAATATCGGCTATCATCTGTGGGAGGCCCTCAGTTGAGAAGCAGAAAACAGCTTTCATCTTTGGAGCCAAAATGGATGTTTTCAGGCCCATTGAAAAGGGTAGTCACAGGCTTCACCCATGAGAATGCGTGGTAAGACTAGGTCACGCCAATGCAGTTCAGAGGAGAGAAAGGGCTGGGTCTGCAAAACCAGGGCCCGTGACCAAAAATGGTGGTAAGAGTTTTAATGAGAAGATAGGGAATGTCAGAGCAAATGGTCAAAACTAATGTTCCTTGTGGCTTCTTGGGACAATTCCATGACTATTTTTGTTCATTTCAAAAACAGGCATTTCTTATATTCACTTTCTTTTCCATAAAATTTTATTTGCCTCTCATTCAGCAGCATATCTTGGAGGCTCTACCTTCAAAATACATCCAGATTCAAATAGTTATCAACACAACAACCCTATGGTGGTCAAGTATGATTATATCTCTCCTGGATTATTGGAGTAGTCTCCTATCAGGTCCCCCTTTACCCACCCTTGCCTCCCTGTGGTCAGTTCTTAATGCAGCATCCAGAGTGATTCATAGACATAGAGGAGCTCTGTTTAAAAACCCACCAATGGGAGAGGATTTGGGGAAGATGGCAGAGTAGGAAGCACCAGAAATCTGTCTCCCCATCTAGACAACAAATATACTGGCAGAATCTGTCTGATGTAACTATTTTGGAACTCTGGAGTCTGGCTTGCAACTTCCAGGGAAAGGTTTGAACAGTAAATTGTAATTCATTTTGGTCAGTTTCAGCGCATACTACAGTAACAGCTACTTATCCCCTACTCCCAGCTGCATGGCAGGCAGCTGTGCATGTGTTCCTGGAGCAGGCTGCACACAGCTTGTGGGAGCCAGGGCGGGCAAAAAGTACCCTGTCCACCAAATGTCAGGGATCTGTGCTTTGATAGCTGATTGCTGCTTCTGATCACAGAGATGCAGACAAAGAGGAGAGCAACCATTGTTGTTGCACCTCCCCCCATTGTTGCAAGCCTCTTCCCTTATGGCTAAAGTAACTTACAGGGGTTTTAAAGAACTGGAACCCTTCCCTACCTCCTCATTTTTCTCTTTTTTCCCTTTTTGGGAGCCAGACAGTAAGGCTAGGACATTCAAAAACAATTGCATATATGGGGAAAATTAGAAAGTAAATGCACATGTCCAGGGAAAGGCACAGGCTCAGAAAAGACCTGAGATGATCTTAAGTTTATACCAGGATGATCCTTGGCATAGAGACAGACTACAACAATTGAAAAACAAAACAAAACAAAACCCAGAAACCATAACAGAACCAGCAAACCCAGGGGACAGGAGACAATATGATTTCCAGAGTTCCCATGTAATCAGATTCAAATGCTTAGTTTTCAACAAAAACTCAAAAGGCATACAAAACAATAAGAAAGTATGATCCATTCAAGGAAAAAAAATAAGTCAACAGAAACCGTCCTTGAAACTGATGGCAGTTGTACTAGACAAAGACTTTAAATCAATCATCTTAAAGATGTTCAAAGGATGAAAGGGAGACGTGGAGAAAGTCAAGAAAATGATGTGTGAACAAAATGGAATATCAGTAAAGAGGTAGAAAACCTAAAAAGAAACCAAAAAGAAAATTGGAGCTGAAAAGTACAATAAGTGAAATAAAAATTTCATTAGAAGGATTCAAAGGCAGATTTAATCAGGCCGAAGAAAAAATTGGTGAAGTTGAAGATAGGGCAAGGAAATTGTTGAGTCTGAAGAGCAGAAAGAAAAAGGAGTGAAAAACAATGAACAGAGCCTACGGGACCTATGGAATACTATCATGTGGACCAAAATATGCACTGTGGGAGTCCCAGAAGCAGAAGAGAGAAGGTAAAGGACAGAGAGAATATTTGAAAAAACAATGGCTACAATCTTCCCAAATTTAACAAAAGACATGAATACAAACACTAAAGAAACTTAATGAACTCCAAGTAAGATGAACTTGAAGAAATCCACACTGAGACACATTATAATCAAATGGAGAGACTCTTGAAGGCAGCAAGAAAGAAGCAGCTCATCACATACAACTGATCCTCAATGAGATAATCAGTAGATTTCTCATCAGAAACTTTGGAGGCCAGAAGGCTGATACATTAAAAGTGCTCAAAGAAAAAAAGCTCTCAACCAAGAATCTTATATCCAACAAAACTGCCCTTCAAGAGCAGAGGAATTAACACATTCCCAGATAAACAAAAGCTGAGAAAGTTCATTACCACTAGACCTGCCCTGAAGGAAATGCTCAAGGGAGTCCCGCAGGGTAAAATGAAAGGACGCTAGAAAGACTAGAAACTGTATGAAGAAGTGTCTCTCAATAATGTAAATAATTGTAAACACATGGGTAATTATAAAAGCTGGTATTATTGTAACAATGGTGTGTAAGTCCATTTTATGTTTTCTACATGATTTAAGAGACTAGGATATTTTAAAAAAAATGATTAGTCTAAAAGCTAATATTATTACACCCTTGGTTTGTAACCTCACATTTTGTTCTCTACATAATTTTAGACACCAATACATTTAAAAGAATTCTTAAATTATATTTTGGGGCACACATGTATAAAGATATAATTTTGTGACATCAACAACTGAAAGGAGTGAGGATAGAGTTGTAAAGGAGTAGGAGTTTTGTATGTTAAAAACTATTAAATGATTACTGTGTTAAAAACTATTATTGAAGTTAAGCTGGTATAAATTTAAATTGGAGTGTTTTAACTTTAGGATACTAAATGTAATAACCAAACTCAACAGAAAATAGCTATGACTATACACAAAAGGAAATAAGAAAGGAATTTAAATGTTTCACTATTAAAAAATCAACTAAACAGAAAAGAAGACAGTAATGCAGAAAATGAGGAACAAAAAGCTAGAAGGCAAGCAGCAAAATGACAGAAGTAAGGCTCTCCTTATCAGTAATTACTTTACTTGGAAATAGATTAAAATCTCCAGTCAGAAAATAGAGATTGGCAGAATGGATAAAAACATATGATCCAACTATGGTTTGTCTATAGGAGACTCACCTGAAATCCAAAGACAAAAATAGATTAAAATAGATTGAAAGTGAGAGGATAGAAAAAGATATTCCATGCAAATAGTAACCGAAAGAGAGCAGGAGTAGCTATACTAATGTCAGACAAAATAGACCTTAACCAAAAAAGTTTTCAAGGGACAAAAAAGGACATTTTATATTAATAAAAGTTTCAATACAGCAAGATATAACAATTATAAACATTTTTTCACCTAATAACAGATTAGCAAAATATATGAGGTAAAAACTGAAAGAATCAAAGGGAGAAATATCACTACAATAATAGTTGGAGACTTCAATACCCTACTCTCAATAATGGAGAGAAAAACCAGACAGAAGATAGTTAAGGGAAAAAGAGGACTTAACACAATAAACCAACTAGATCTAATGGACATGTACAGAACACTCGACCCAACAACAGCATACCCATTCTTCCCAAGGGTACATGGGACATTTTCCAGGATAAACCATAGGTTAGGCCACACATTAAGTCTCAACAGATTTAAAAAGACAGATATTTTACAAAGTATCTTCTTCGACCACAATGGGATGAAGTTTGAAATGAACAACAGAAGTAAAACTGGAAAGATCACAAATTTGTGGAAATTAAAAATGCATTTTTAAATAACAATGAATCAAAGAGGAAATTATAAGGCAATTAGCAAGCAATTACAGGTAAATGAAAGAAAAACATACCAAAACTTATGAGGCACAGCAAAAGCAGTGTTAAGGGGGAAATTGTAAGCTTTATTTTAAAAACCTACATTAAAAACAAGAAAGGTCTCAAATCAACAACATAACTTTACAACTTAAGGAACCAGAATAAGAAGAACAAACTAAACCCAAAGCTAGCAGAAGGAAGGAAATGATAAAAATTAGAGCATAGATTAAAGAAGTAGAGAATAGAAAAACAATAGAGAAAATCAATGAATCCAAAAGTTGGTTCTCTGAAAATATCAACAAAAAATTGATAAAACCTTTAGCTAGATGGACTAAGAAAACAAGGGAGAAGACTAAAACTCAGAAATGAAAGTGAGGACATTGCTACTGATTCTACAAAAATAAAACGAGTAAAAGTGAGTACTATGAAGAACAAATTGGATAACCTAGATGAAATGGACAAATTCCTAGAAACACAAAACCTACCAAGACTAAACCACAAAGAAATAGAAAATCTGAATAGATCTATAACAAGTAAGGAGATTGAATCAGTCATCAAAAATCTTTCTACAAATAAAAGCCGAGGACCTGATGGCTTCACTAGTGAATTCTACCAAACATTTAAGGAAGAAATAATACCTATATCTCTCAAAAAATCTTTTTTCCAAAAAATTGAAAAGGAGAGTACACTTCCAAACTCCTTCCATGCAGCCAGCATTATCCTATACCGAAGCCAGACAAAGATACTACAAGAAAACTATAGACTAACATCCCTAATGAACATGGATGCAAAAATCCTTGACAAAATACTAGCGAGCTGAATTCATAAGCAAATTAAAAGGATTATGCACCATGGTCAAGTGGGATTTATTCCTGAAATGCAAGGATGGTTCAACATACAAAACTCAATCAATGTAATACATAATATTAGCAGAAAGAAAGGGCACAAACACATGATTATCTCAATTGGTACATAGAAGGCATTTGACAAAATTCAACATACTTTCATAATAAAAACACTCAACAAACTAGGAATAGAAGGAAACTACCTCAACATTATAAAAGTTATATATATTACAAACAGCAACAACAAACAACACATGCAATGTTGAAAAACTGAAATCCTTTCCTCCAAGATAAGGAACAAAGCAAGGGTGTCTGCTTTTGCCATTCTATTTAACATAGTACTACAACTTCTAACCAGAGAAATTAGGCAATAAAGAGAAATAAATGGCATCCAAATTGGAAAGGAAGAAGTAAAAATATCTCTGTTCATAGATGATATGATCTTATATGGAGAAAACCCTAAAGATTCCACAAAAATCTGTTAGAACTATTAAATAAATTCAGGAAAGTAGCAGGATACAAAGTCAACACACAAAAATTAGTTGCATCTCCTCATACTAAGAATGAACAATCTGAAAAGGAAATTACAAAAATAATTCCATTTACAATAGCATCAAAACGAGTAAAATACTTAGGAATTAACTTAACCAAGGAAGTAAAAGACTCGTGTAATGGAAATTACAAAACATTGCTGAAAGAAATTAAAGAAGATATAAATAATTGGAAACAGATTCCATGTTTATGAATTGAAAGACTTAATATTGTTAAGATGTCAATACTACCCAAAGTCATCTACAGATTCAATGCAATCCCTGTCAAAATCCCAATGACATTTTTTTTGCAGAAATAGAAAAACCCATCCTAATATTAATATGGAATCTCAAGAGACCCTGAATAGACAAAACAATCTTGAGAAAGAACAAAGCTGGAGGACTCACATTTCCTCTTTTCAAAGCTTACTGCAAAGCTACAGTAATCAAAACAATGTGGTACTGGCATAAAGACAGATGTATAGACCAATTGAATAAAATAGAGACCCTCGCATGTATTGTCAAATGATTTCTGATAAGGCTGCCAAGACTATTCAATGGGGAAAGGACAGTCTTTTTAACAAATGGTGCTGGGAAAACTGGATATCCTCATACCGGAAAATGAAGCTGGATCCTTATCTAACACCATATACAAAAATTAACTCAAAATTGATCAAAGATTTAAATGGAAGTCCAAACCTGTAAAACTCTTAGAAGAAAACATAGAGCAAAATTTAATGACATTGGACTTGGCAATGATTTCCTGGATATGGCACCAAAAGCACAGGCGACAAAAGAAAAAGTAGACAAATTGGACTTCATGAAGATTAAAAAATATTATGCATCAAAAGGCACTACTAACAGAGTAAAAAGGCAACCCACAGAATGGGAGAAAATACTTGCAAATCATATATCTGATAAGGGACTAATATCCAGAATATATAGAAAACCCCAAAGCTCAACAACAGCAACAAAAAAATTCAAGAATGGGAAGAGTACTTGAATAGGTAGATATTTTTTGGAGAAAAAAAGATATACAAATGGCCAATAAGAGTATGAATAGATTCTCAGCATCACTAATAATTAGGAATACGCAAATCAAAAGTACAATGAGATACCACCTCACATTCATTAGGGTGGCTTCTATAAAAAACAGAAAATAACAAATGTTGATGAGAATATGGAGAACTTGGAGCCCTTTGCACTGTTGGTGAGAAGGTAAATGGTACACGCACTATGGAAAACAATATGGCTATTCCTCAAAATTTTTAAATAGAATTTCCATATGTTGCAGCAATTCTACTTCTGGGTATATGCCCAAAATAATTGAAAGCAGAGTGCATACACCCATGTACACCCATATTCATAGCAGCATTATTCACAGTAGTGGAAGCAACTCAAGGGCCCATAGATAGAAGAATAGATAAGTAAAATGTGGTATATACATACAATGGAATATTATTTGGCCTTAAAGAGGAAGGAAATTCTGACATATGCTACCACATGGATGAACCTTAAGGATATTATGCTACATTAAATGTCAGTCACAAAAAGACAAGTACTGTATGATTCCAACTTACATGAGATACTTAGACTAGTCAAACTCATAGAAACAGAAAGTACAATGGTGGTTGCCAGGGGTTTGAGGGGGGAGGAGAATGAGGGGTTATTGTTTAATAGGTACAGAATTTCAGTTTTACAGTATAAAAAGAGTTACAGAGATGGATGGTGGTTATAGATGCACAATATTATGAGTATATTTAATTCCACTGGACGGTACACTTAAAAATTCTTAAGATGGTAAATTTTATATTATATGTATTTTACCACAATAAAAAATTATTTTTAAAAGCCTCTCTGATGACTTTCACCTTACTCAGTGTAAAAGCCAACAAGGTCCCACATCAGTGTTTCTCATCTCCTAGTGGGCATCTAAGTCCTCTAGGGAGCTTTAAATTATACATATGCCTGTGCTACCCCTATCAATTAGGTTTCAATTGGTCCAGGGTGGGGCCCAGGCAGAACCTGGTTCCTGTCCAACATCATTTCCTACTACCTTCCCCTCCCTCACTGCAGGTGCACTGGCCTCTAAGCATACTTCCTCCTCAGGCCTCACATGTCCCTCACGTGCCTTTCCTCCTGTTTCACTCCTCCTTGAGCTGACACTCAATAAGTATCTGTTAAATGAATAAATTATTCTAATTAATGTAACATGGTATGACTGATTTAAGAAGTCTGCGCCACTAAAATATACTCTTTTACCTGGTCATTTAAAATTTCTCAACCTTTTTCAGAAACTTATCCACTGCCTAAATTGAGAGACAGGTGCACTTGGAATGAATACTGTCCTGTCCTCACCATTTTTAGAGTTGGAGGGAAGCGGGTAGGATGTCTCTGCTCAGTGCATTGTTTTGTAAAAGTGATGAAAAGAAAGAGAAATCCCCATGACAGCCAACTACAACTAGGGATTTTCTTTTGGGTCTGAAGTCTTAGTCTCACTCATATAGATTTTTCACTGTATGCCATAAGATGTCCATGAATGTTTAAATATAGAAAATCTTTAAAAATTTTTACTGGAGTATAGTTGATTTACAATGTTGTGTTAAAAAAGTTTTAAATCACGTATCTTAGAAACATGCTCCCTATTTCCCATAGCCTTGGGAACCCTAGATTGAGAAGCATTTTATTACCTACCTCCCTAACTGAACCTGAAAGAACTTAAGACCCTAAAAGTGCCAATGACTTAACCAAGATCACACAGTTAATTAGATACTGGAATTAAAACTGGAATTTGGCCCCCAGCCTCTGGGTACAGGGCTTTCTCTGTGTGCCTATTTTCTGTTCACAAGCACATGCAAAGTCTTTATCCCATTAAACACTCCACACCACCTCACAATTTCTAACCACATTATTGCATGAGATCAATGGCAAGGGAAAGAGGGTGGCACTAGGAAAATTACCTAAAGCTTTTCAAGCAGATCTCCATTTTCTGGTGATGAGTTGGAATTTCTGTAGAAACGCTCAGCAGGAAATCAAGTTATCTAAAATGCTCAGTAGGGCAATAGTCATGGAATGGGGCTTGTCAACCAACAGTGAACACACAGAAGGCAAAATTCTGACCTTCAGTGGGAAAATGAGTGAATAAATTGTGGCAATATTTAAATCAAGGAATCTTTTGCTACTTTAAAAAGCAGTGTAGGAGCTCTTACTTGATTTTAGAAGAGAGCCATCCGTAAGGTCATGTTAAGGGAGAAAAGCAAGTTGGAGTCATGTACATAGGATGATACTAACTTTTATGAAATTAATCAAATAACAACTCTCTGTGTATACTTACATGAGCGTGAAAAAAGGTATTAAGGGGATATACACCAACTGTTAACATTGGTTTTCATAGGAGTGTGGAAATGGAGAGAAGCCTAAGGAAGGTTATTCTCTTTCTCTTAAGGCAAGGACTGGACCACTTTCTCCTCAAGCAAGTTATTCTATTTTGAGTTCCAAACAGTTGGGTGAATATCATTTATTGGTGAAAAATCAAAGCATTTTAATTGCCTCTTTAGAAGAAGAACAGTAATTTCATTAGGTGGAGACAGACACAAACGAAAAGTCAAGAAGGCATGGGTGAATAGCTCTAAATCCCCACCTGCTGATTAGGTCAGCTCCCATTGAGAGAAATCAACCCGGGGGGAAAAGGAACAACATAGAGACAATGGGGAGTTAACAAGGTTCTATCCAGAAAGAAAAGTAATTCAGGTAAAATCAAATGAGAACTCCAACTTCAGGTTAGAGATGGCAATGCAATAGTGCATCTAAAGTCAAGGACTGGACTAGATGACCTTGAGTGGAAGCTCTCTATCCAGGCTGCCCACGATTATCCACGGACAATGGTGACTTGGAAAAACCTCAAAGAAACAGGTCTGACAATTATTGACAAGTAAACAGCTAAGGAGAAACACTGTCTTATCTTCTGAAGGGATGTATCAAAGCTACCTTCAGGTTTTCTGAGAAAGAAAATGTATAAAAATTATAATACTGAGGTCAAGATTCTTTCTTTCACAAATATTATTAAACGCTGACTATTGGTCAGACAGTATTCTATGTGAGATACAGGGGTGAATAAGACAAAATTCCTGGCTTCAGAGTGTGCCCATTCTAGTTTATGATACTGATAATAAGCAAACAAATAACGTAATGACAGGTAGAAATAGATGCCATGGGGGCACAAAGTCAGGCTAAAGTAGTAGTGGTGGGTGGGTTCCATTTTAAATAAAATGGCCAGGAAGTATCCTCTGAAGAGCTTAGAGCAGAGGCATAAACTGAGAAATAAATAAACTGAGAAAACAAGTCATGTGGTGATCTGGGGAAGAGTGTTGATAGCAGAGGGAACAGCAAGCACAAAGGCCTGGGCAGAACCAGACTGATACGTGAGGAATAGCAAGAAGGCCAGTAGCTGAAGTAGACAAAGCAAGGTTCAGAGTCACAGGAGATGAGGAAGGTCCTGTAGGCCACGGCGAAAGGAATTTAGACTTTGTTTTGAATGTGGTGGGAAGCCACTGGAGGGCTTTGGCAAAATAGTAACTGAACGTGAGTTACATTTTAAAAAGATTGCTCTGGGTATAGTAGGAAGGACAAATTGCAGAGGAATAAAAATATCAATAGAAGCTGGCAGACTCGTGAGAAGGCTTTTGCTTTAGTCCATAGTGGCTTCTTCAATTAAAGTAGTGATAACGAAGGTGGTGAAAAATTGTTCCACTCCTTCCCAGAGCTTTGCATGCTAACAGGCAACTAATACAGGTGATAGAAAAGGTTTTGTTACTTTTTTCCTGGAGCAGGGAGTGTCTGCTCACTTTATACTTGCTTAACCAAGAGGTCTTCGTGAAGAACACAAGAGATCCAACTCAAAGTGACTTTTTTACTTTTCCTAGACTGAGAAGCAGCTGGCAGCTTCACTGCTGAAATGTGGATTAGGCACAGACTGAACAGCGCCCCATCACACACTCTAGGGCCAGACAAGTGCACTTATGGAGGTTACATGCAGGTGGCCAGGGAAATCCAGAAAGAGCACAGCAGGAGGCAGAGTGGGGTGCTGGGTCCCCCTCTTCTCTAGACTGTAACACTTCAAGACTTCCTTGCAGTCTTAATTCTTAAGAGAATCAGAGTTTTATTAGGAGGCTATGTTAGAGCCTGCATATCCTTTTCAGCAATGAGAGAAGAGCATTCATTTGTCCTCCTTACTCTCTCCTTGTTATCTCTAACTGCAAAATAATCACACAGACCTAAAAGGGAGTTGAAGATGTAAAGGAATTATTTAGAAAATCATTATATTTGCACTATAATTTTTTCCAAAATCTTCTAAGTCCCTGTTTTTCCAATACATCTATAGTTGGACTACTTTAATTATGCAATGGGGATCCATTGTAGCTGACTGATCTAGGAAGTGGACTGTGGATCTGCTTTTCTTTAAGTAGGACATTTATTATATATATATTACACCTTCCAGGTTAAAATCTCAGAAGAGTAACTTTACAATAGAGGGGCCTCTGAGCTGGGAATGTGGGTCATAAACCCAGTCTTATGACTGGGAGAAGTACTTTATACTCTTCTCCACTTGCTCATCTGTAAATTGGTGTAACAATACCTATCTTACCTACTCACAAAGTTGTATGTATTTTCTGACCATAAAGCAAGATGGATACTCCCATATGAGAGAGAGAAAAAGTGCTGAAGGGGAATTTGCTGCAACTCCAGGAAATGAGCGAGGCTAAGTGTGTAAAGAGTTGAAGGGAAGTGATGAAGACACTAGAAGTGCTACTGATGTGGTGGAAAAGCAGGACCAGCAATGGGCAGCCAAAGAGATTTTTTTAAAGACAGAATCTGCCTCTTTTTGGTCCTAGCTGGCTGATGGGGCTAGTGCAACTTCATACAGAATAAAAAGCAAAACGTCTCAAGCTCTTACAAACTCAAAAAGTTCATAAATTCTGTCGCATATGGTCCCACATCCCTCCCCAGAGGTTACCACTGGTATCTGTTTGGGACTATCCTTCTAGAACATCCTTAGGCAGTTACAATAATATATGATGTATAACTAAATTAAACATTTTAAACTTTATTGCAGGAAGATAGATTTTTTAAGTAAATTGTTTTAATAATTTAAAACTGCACTAAGACTTTTGGGACATCCTATATCTTTTTATACCATTTTAACTCTGGTTATTTCCATCATTTAAATTATAAGAATGTATTGAGTACATATTTATGACTATCAACATTTTAATTAGAATTTTACTCACATTGATTATTTTTTCCAAATTGAATTCTATTACCCATATTTTAATATATGATAAATTGTCTATACAATGCAGTTATATTTTTATATTTTGCATTTGTGTTAGAAAAGTTATTGGGATCAGAATTAATTTCTTTTTATTTTGCCTTTTCACCTTTTCAAGGATTTATTCATTGATTACTTTTTGATTTATCATATTTTATAGTTTTGCCAAAGTGAATTTTGATTTGTATCTTCTATTTTTATAAAATCCAATTTTCCTGTGTCAAATTTTGCAGATCCAAAATTTGCCAAGATTTTACTTTTCCTATCCATATTTGGCAACAACAAAGTTCATGTTGTGCAATTTTAGCCTTTGTCAATTTTATTCTCTATTGATTCTTTTCATCAGCAATGTTTGTTATGAATTGAATGATTACTGACTCTTTGCATTTGATTTTCAGATCATCCATAAGATAACTGTAAGCAATTCCCTCTCCCTCGAGTTTCAGAATGGCTCTGTTGCTTGAATCCTATTTTTCTTACTTTTCATCTCCCTGAATACCATTGTGGGACATAGAGCAAGCAGTGAAGTTAAAAAGACCTTTGAAATGCCCTGAGCTGATACAAGAAATAAGAAATAACACTGATCTGAATACATACATAAAAAATGAAATAATTTGGCATCTCTACATGCCTGCTGGTTGGTATACAATGCTACAGTGAATTCAGAACCATGCCATCTACTACCACCTCCACTGGAGGCATTAATGTGACAATGAGATTTAGGCTGGCATCTGGAACCAATTTATCCATCAGGCATGGCAGTCTCAGTGCTAGGGCCACAATACTTTAAGGACCCAGAAAAATGTTTTAATTCTTTTAAAATCAGACGGGAAAAATAAACTTTTAGGTTGAAGAAAAGGATGATATATAGTATTGATATATTTTTCTTTATACAATACAGTTATAAAATCTAACTTTTTAAAATAAATTTAAAACATATTTTAAAAATATAATTTAAATTTAGTGGGAGGGGAGAAAGAAGTCTGCAAAAGCGCAAGTTCCTAGGGCCTGTGAAATCGAAATGTTGGCTTCTCGGCATAAGGGCATCAAATTGACAGCAGCGCATATCACACACCTAAAGAGTGTAAGAGAATTCTTGGGAACAAGCATTTTATAACATGATAAAAATCAAGCTTGCTTATTAAGAAATACTCAACATTAATATAACCAGTATTTTCTCATTTTCCTTCCAGGGGAAGAAAGCTCAAGTACCAGGCTGGCTCAAGGCCAGATCCCTGGCTACCTTGGCCCCTGGTTGGCCCTACCACAGCTGGTCACTATAACCCATGCGGCTGGGTCTGGCCGTGAACAGAGAAGCCCTAGCAGACACATGTCGCCAGCTGGCTCGTGCTCAGAGAAACCATGTTTTACAGGGGTCTGTCACTAGGTCCTCTGGGTTCCTTGACTTCACCTTTGTTCCTCAGCACCTGACGCAGGGACTCAGTCAATACTGAGAGACTCACCTTCGCTACTCTGGTAAGAGTGGAAGCTGATATGGAATTACACACCATGAATAGTTGTATCTATTGTTTCAGAAAAAATTTTTTCTCTGATCAAATTCTGGTGAGAACTAAAGATAACATGATTTCTTCAGAGGAAATATAAAGTACTTTCCTCCCGTTATTTTCTGTTGGTGGTTCATTACCTTCCCTTCCCTCCCACTTTCCTCTTTGGCACTTCTTCTCCCCTTCCATGAAGTCAGGCATCTGGAAAGAATTTTTAGGGTCATCAGAGCCAGTGGGAATATGCTCTTTGCCTTCTGGGTTAGGTCATTCCCATTTCTTACAATTTCTCTCCTAAACCAGAGGATCAGAGTTTGACAATTTCTGCTCGTATCTTCCAGAAACAACAGTTCCATTCTTCTACCTCCCCCTTTTTTTTTCTTTTCTTTTAAAGGGCACTAGCTCTGAGTTCCCACCAATTTCAGGCCTGTTTGGACCCTCTGAGGTGATGGCCAAAAGCAGTCCCCATACAGTTAACTTTGCCAACATGCTCACATTCTTTCCATGGCAATGTCATTAAAGGCATTTTAACTGCCTAAGACTCCCCTGTTCTTCCAAATAATTCTATACCATAGATGTGACCTCAAAGTTATTCACCATTAGCCTTTGATTACATCATGGCTTGGCAATTTGACCTTTTTCTTCCACTAGTTGGAACCAGGAGCTTTGCTTTGTTCAATAAATAAATATGTAGCTTCCCTTACAGGCAGGCAATAGGGAGACAGGGTGAGAGGAGGTTATGGTGTGATTAATGAACTGTTTGTTTTTGAATCAAGATAAACTGGCTAATTTGGACGTACTATGGATTTGCAACCTGATCCTGAGCCACCCACAGAAGCCCTTTGGAGTTCACACATCTGTACCTCTCAACAGAAGATGCTGTCAAACAACACTTCCAAAATAAGACAAAGTGTATTTTACAACAAGCATTGGCGAGAATGTGGAGAAATTGAAACCCTAGCCCACAGTTGCTGGTAATGCAAAATGGTATAGCATACAGAAGATAGTATGGAGGTTCCTCAAAAAATAAAAAACTAGAACTGCCAGGTGATCTAGCCACCCCACTTATGGGTATTTATCCAAAAGAACTGAAATCAGGACCTCAAAGAGGTATTAGGACTCCTGTGTTCACTATAGCACTATTCACAACAGCCAGGATGTGGAAACATCCTAACTGTCAATCGACAGATGAATTTGGTATTAATATACAATGGAATATCATTCAGCCTTAAAAAAGAAGGAAATTCTGCCAAATGTAACAACATGGATGAACCTTGAGGACATTACACTAAATGAAATAAGCCAGTCACAGAAAGATAAGTACTGCATGATTCTACTTATGTGAGGTATCTAAAACAGTCCAGTTTATGAAATCAAAGAGTGGAATGGTGGTTGCCAGGGGCTGAGGAGAGGAGGAAATGAGGAGTTACCATAAGGGGCATAAACAAGAAGCATAAAGTTTCAGTTAAGGAAGATAAATAAGCTCCAGAGACCTGCTCTAAAGCATCATACCTACAGTCAACAAGATATAGTACACTTAAGATTTTGTTAAGAGGGAACATCTCATAAGTATTTTTACCATAAAAAACCCAAAAAGATAAGAGAAGGTATGTTTTTGAGTATAGTCCTTCTCCCCAAACATTATAGCATATTAGGAAAGGCAAATAAGTCCAGGTGGAAAATTATATAAATACCTCCCCACACCACTGAGCTACATTAAGAAGGTGGGTACCCCACCTCTCAAAGTTCTTTTTCCACTGAATGATCTCACAGGAAAGACCCTGCTTTTGTCTACCAGTATGTCTTAAAGATGTTCCATGTTACTACACAAAGAGCATCCTCATACTTTTTTTAATGGACTTAACTTTTTAGAGTAGCTTTAGATTCACAGCAAATTCATTTGAAACTACAGGAATTTCTCATATACCTCCTGCCCTCACACATGCACAACTGACCCCACTATCACATCCCTCACCAGAGGGGTGCATTTGTTACAATCAGTGAACCTACACTGACACATCATTATCACCCAAAGTCCATAGTTCAAATTCATTCTTGATGTTATACACTCTATGGGTTTGGACAAGCGTATAATAACTCCTAACCACCATTATAGGATCATACATAGTAGCTTCACTGCATTAAAAGTCCTCTATGCTTTTCCTTTTCATCCCTCCCTCATCCCTAACTCCTGGCAACCACTTATCTTTTTACTATCTCTGTAGTTTTGCCTTTTCCATAATGTCATATCGTTGGAATCATATGGAATGTAGCCTTCTCAGATTGACTTTTTTCACTTAGTAATATGCATTTAAGTTTCCTCCATGTTTTTTCATGGCTGGATAGCTCATTTCTTTTTAGTCCTGAATAATTCTCCATTGTATGGATGTATCACAGTTTAACCATTCACCTACTGAAGGACATTTTGCTTGCTTCAAAATTTTGGCAATTATAAATAAAGCTGCTACAAACGTCCACATCCAGATTTTTGTGTGGACAGCTTCATACTTTTTTTTACAGCTATATAATTTTACATTATGAAGACATGCCATTATTTTTTTGTACCATTCCTCCACTGATGAACATTTAAATATTTCCAGGCTTTTGCTACTACACACAGAGTTGCAATAAATAACATTTTAGATATATCATTTCACACGTATGTGCAAATGTATTCTTAAGATAATTCCTTCAAGTGGGACTTCTGGATCAAAGGGTATAAGCATGTTGTAATTTTGATGTATATTGCCAAATTGACCTCCATAAAGGTTGTAAAAACATACCCTCCTACTGGCAATATGTGGGAGTGTCTGTTCCCCTATGGCATCCGTTGTTCTTTCCCAACTGAAACCCTTCTTCACCCATTCCTTCCCATGGCCCTTGCAGGAAGTAGAGACCTGCTGCCCATTGACCCTATGCACTACCAGCCACATGTATTTCTTTTCTGTGCACTGTTGGCCTTGGTAATAGATTCAAAGACTGTGGAAGGCTGAAGAAGTGTTTGTGTCAAAGTATCTTCTGTGAATAATCTTATAATAAGTATAGGTACTACTGTAGAGATATTTCAAGAAGACCATAAGGTTTAAAAGACAAAATCATTATCATATATTACTAAGAGACTCCTAGTGAATGCAGAGGCAGCTGATCCTGGTATGATGCAGGTTCTTCTAATACCCTCTGTGACAGCTGCCTCCTGTGAGAAATCTGTAAACGTGGAAATATGGATAGTCTCTAAGGACACCCCCTCATTGTCTTTTGGGTTGGAGCTGTTTTCTAAACAAAAATCCCTAAAAACTTAGTGACATTTGCTGAATGGCCAGAGGGTTTAAACAGGCCTGAGACTACTGACATGGAAGAAGCAGAGCCCTCTTTCTGACCCTCCACTCTGATTATCTCTGTTAAACTGAATTTAGCAATGTGGTGTTAGATCTACTTTTAGATCCATTGTAAGTTCTCTCTTTGACATGTGATGTCCTCACACTAAAACTCTCCACATAGTCAGAAAAACCCCTCAAGCAACGCAGCCGTGGCACAGAGGTTTCAGGCCCAGCCTTTTCTTTGCCTGGGACAGTGTCAGATGTGTCCTTGTGTGGGAGGTAGGCTTCAAGATGATCCACAATGACCTCACTTCCTGGTATGTATGCCCTTGTGTAATTCCGTTTGAGCAGGGCCTGATTCCATGACTTGCTTCTAACAAAAAGAACATGACAGAAGTGAGGATAGACACTTCCAAGATTAGGTTATAAATGACTAAGGTTCTGTCTGGGGGTCACTCTGTTTCTTACTCTCTTTTTGAGTCACTTAGTTTGGGGAAAGCCAGCTTCTGGGTTGGGTGCTGCTCTATGGAGATACCCACATGCTAAGGAAATCAGGGAAGCCTCTAGCCAACAGGCAATGTGGAACGGAGGCCCTCAGTCCAATAGCCCATGAGGCACTAGTGAGCTTGAAGGCAAATCGTTTCACTTCAACTTGATGTGATTTCAGCCCTGACCAACATCTTGACTGCAGCCTCCTGACAGAGCCTAAGCCAGAAGCACCCAACTAAACTGCCCCCAGATTCCTGACTTCCAGAGACCGTGAGTTAATAAATGTTGTTGTTTTAAACTAAGTGTGAGGGTGATTCATTATACAGCAATAGATCACGAAGGCACGTTATTACAGAAACTGTGCCACCCTCTGGAGAGGACATTACAGACACAGTCAGGAGATCCAGATGGTCACCAGGTCTGCGATAATTTTTAGCAAATCATGTAACATTTTTTGCCTCTCAATTCAGGAAGCAACAATAATTACCTGTTTCATGAGATTAGAAAATCTTGAGAGGAGAAGAGTTTCTTGCTTATCCTCTCTAACCTCAGGGACTTCATAACTTTCAGAAAGAATAAATGCAAAACCTTTTGCCACTGAGTTTCCTAGTACTGTAGCAAATAAACATAACTTTTTAATACATGTTTAATAATGATCACTAAATAATGATTCTTAAGGCTCTTAAGGATTTCTAAATATAGTGAAAATATTTTAGTGACGCTGGTTCAACTAAAAAATCCACAGTAGCAATAAATTAATGAGTCAATCAATAGTAGTCAACAAGAAATTTTAAATGTATTAGGCTGCTACTTAGTATGCTGCAGGCACTGTGGTAGGAAGTTTATATACTTTATTTCATTTATTTCAAATCCTATAAGGTAGGTGTTACAGACTACATATTTATGTTCTCCCAAAATTCATATGCTGAAATCTTAACCCTCAGTGGGATGGTATTATTAACCCTCAGTGGGATGGTATTCCTTTGGGAGGGAAGTAGGCCATTAGGGTGGAGCCCTTGTGATGGGACTAGTCCTCTTTTAAAAAGAGTCACAAGAGGGCTTAGGAAGACAGTCTACAAACCAGGAAGAGGGCTCTCACCAGAACACCACCCACGATGCTGGCACCCTAATCTCTGGATTCCAGCCTCCAGAACTGTGAGAAATAAATTTCTGCTGTTTAAGCCACCCAGTCTATGGTATTCTTGTTACAGTAGCCAGAACTAAGACAGTAGGAACTGTAGTAGTCATCAATTTCTTTATAGACCCAGGGAAAATGCATGCTAGATTACCTAGGTGATACAGAAGTAATGCAAATATATTTGAGAACATGAGGTAGCATGGGAGTTAACACCTTCAACCACACAATCATTTCTGTACCCCCAAATTCCCCACACTGCAGTATACAGTGGGAGTTCTGGTTACCAACAAGTTACTCAGGATTCTTTGGGATGGCTACCTTAGCTCAACGGAACTGTCTTCTCTTTGTTTTTCTAGCAACTATTAGTCATAAAGGGGAAGATTTGGTTGGGTCAGTTTGTACCTGTCCAATATAAGTTGACTATTTGGTCAATATTTGAACTTATTGGTCAAATACCTTGCCCAGCTACCTCCAAGACATCTTCCCTCATATTCAGTTCATAAGCAGTAGCCTGTGTCCAATAAATTGCTCTTTGGTCTAATCATCTCTACCTAGATTGGAAGACTCAGTCTCACTTAAAAAGAAAATGGCATGTCATAGCAGCTTATGCTGGAAAGAACCAATTGAAACCACTTTCCTTCAGAAGTAGCTATGTAAAGAGAAAGCACTCCAGATGTTATGGACTTCTGCTGCAGCCCATTCAGTACAATTACTATCCCCTTGTGACAAGACAGTGTTTTAATGTGTCAGCAGCTATGGTCTATTTTGCGTATTCCCTGTTAACCCATGACCCTGCTGTATTTAGCCAGCTAGATATGGAGAATCTATTGCCTGTACGAAGGTCACAGCTGACTGTAGAGAACAAAAATTAAATGTTAATTCTTAGCTTTTGAGCCTCAAAATCTGAGGTCCAGATGTGAGACAAAAGAGTTGGAAGATTACATGAGCAGACAGAGTGAGTTTTCTGCCCATTGGATACTAGATAAAATTTCCTTGGACGTGGGGAAGAAGAAAGAGTAAAAGGAAAGCAATACTAAGGAAGTCTGATAAGGGATACTGCACTCTGTCTTCTCCTGAGGTCAAAATCTACAAGGGGAAGAACAATGGAACAGTTGGTCAATTGGAGGACATGAGAGTGGAGATCTGTGTCTCATTTCCTACGTGGAACCTAGAAGAGCAGTAAGGATACAGATCTCCTCCCTACCCTGAGTGGATGGAGCAGCACTAGATTAGACTGGGCAGTGGGTCCTGACACAGCTTCAGTGGTGAAGAAGCTCATCCAAGGGAGCTGTGCTCAGTGAGTGTCAGTGGACCTGAAGGACCCCTACCATCGGGCCAAGTGAGATGCAAAACGATCTGATTGGACTTTGGACAGAGACTAGATGGGGGTATAGAGCTCTTACATGTGTATTTCTGCCAACGTCTGAACACCAATATGGCTAAGGATACAGCAGCAGATTCCCCATGGATAGATGGCAAACAAGACTAGGCACTTTTTCCTGTCCCTTCCCCATGTCCTGATGGCTTAAGGCACTCAGAATTTTGATGCAATTCCACTGAGAAGCAGGAGGGAAATCAACAAGTCAACCAGGGATTGACTTAGAAAATCCGTAAGTGAAACACAGAATCATGAAATGACTGAAATTAAGTTTCATCTTTTAGGCAAAGTCAAGGCTTGAGGCTGACTTTCCTTTGAAAATAATTATTGTCTCCTGAGAGATTCTTTACTAGGAATGTATGCATCCTCTAAGGAAATGGGACGTTCTTCCTTGGAGAAAGAGAAATTGCAGAAAAATAAATATAGAAGCATTATGGTAGCTCAGCCAAACCATGTAGAAAAAGCTCAGTTTTCTAAAATTTACACAGAGCCCATCTGACATTTTAGACTGAAATGACTATCACTAGGGAGATGAGAAGTGATAAGTTGCTTTTGTTCAGCTCTCTGTCATTGTTTAATTAATACCCACCTTTCATGATACTTTTTGGGATAGTAGAGAACTTAAGAAATTCAACTCTAGACTAAAATTTTGTTTGTTCAAATCCTGGGTCATCTACTTTCTAGCTATGTGACATTAAAAACTTAATCTTGGGACTTCCCTGGTGGCTCAGTGGTTAAGAATCCACCTGCCAATGCAGGGGACAAGGGTTCGAGCCTTGGTCTGGGAAGATCCCACATGCCTCAGAGCAACTAAGCCCGTGTGCCACAACTGCTGAGTCTGCGCTCTAGAGCCTGCAAGCTACAACTTCTGAGCCCGTGTGCCACAACTACTGAAGCCCACGCGCCTAGAGCCCGTGCTCCACAACAAGAGAAACCACCACAATGAGAAGCCCGCACACTGCAACGAAGAGTAGCACCCGCTCGCCACAACTAGAGAAAGCCCGCGTTCAGCAGCAAAGACCCAACGCAGCCAAAAATAAATAAATAAATAAATAAACGTTTTTAAAAAAATAACATTCATAAATGAAAAAAAGTCTCATCAATAATATATCTCTCTCGCTCTCCTTTTTATTATGAAGAATTTTTAAAATCTACAAGAATAGATGCAATAGTAGAGGATCCCCATGTACCTCTCTCACCCAACTTCAACAATTATTAACTCAGCCAGTCTTGTTTCATTTACATTGTAACCCATTCCCCCACCCCTACAGGGTATTATTTTGAAGCACATCCCAGATAACATATTATATCATTTTATTCATAACATTTCAGTACATATCTTTAAAACATAAAGATTCATTTAAAACAAATAAAACCAGGCTACCATTATCACACTTAAACATGTAAAATAGGGGCTTCCCTGGTGGCGCAGTGGTTGGGAATCTGCCTGCCAATGCAGGGGACGTGGGTTCGAGCCCTGGTCTGGGAAGATTCCACGTGCCACGGAGCAGCTGGGCCCGTGAGCCACAATTACTGAGCCTGCGCGTCTGGAGCCTGTGCTCCGCAACAAGAGAGGCCACGGTGGTGAGAGGCCCGCACACCACGATGAAGAGTGGTCCCCGCTTGCCGCAACTGGAGGGAGCCCTCGCACAGAAATGAAGACTCAACACAGTCATAAATAAATAAATAAATAAATAAAAGAACATGAATTTCTTAAAAAAAAAATGTAAAATAATTCTTAAACATCATCAGCTATACAATCAG
The DNA here is from genome assembly GCF_965194825.1 of Balaenoptera physalus. Taxonomy (NCBI): domain Eukaryota; kingdom Metazoa; phylum Chordata; class Mammalia; order Artiodactyla; family Balaenopteridae; genus Balaenoptera; species Balaenoptera physalus. The sequence goes on along the minus strand of NC_138899.1, from coordinate 64,544,657 downwards.
TGTTTAAATTTACAATTATCTGAAAATTTCTATTTTTTTATAGTTTATTGGTTTCAATCATTTTCCAGATAATGTCCACACATTGCAATTGGTTATATATTTCTTAAATTTATTTTAATTTTTACATTCTGTTTTCATCTTTTTTTTTTTCATACAATTACTGGCTGGAGAAAACTGGTCATTTGTCCTGTAGAATTTACCACAGTTTGTGTTTTGCTGATTGCATTCCTGGATATTGTTTAACATGGCCCTGTGTCCTCTGGGTTTCCTGTAATTAGATCTAGATGAATTCTTCATAGGTGGTGTTAGTTCTTCTAACAGGTTGTATATAATATTTGGTTGTCTCTCTTTTGGTGAAATTAGCAGCTGTATACGCTCAATGCCTAGATTAATTAGGGGCTGCAAAATGGCAGTATTCTAATTTTTATCTTCATGTAATAGCTGGAATATTTTTATAGAAAAAAACTTCCCCTCATCTACAATTTTAATACTCAAGAATACTGTTTATTTTAGAAAGGCCAGATAAATGCTTGATTTTCAAAATAATGAGTAGGTTCTCTCCAGTGGTGACCAATTAGTTGTGTTTTTGTTATTTTTTTATTATCATTATGAATTCATGGATTTATATGTATTTGATTTATTTCAATATATTATAGTTATTATCTTTGTTTATGCTCAAATTATCCTTCTTTGTCTCATGGAGGCTATTGAAGTTGGCTCATGGGTCCTCTTGACATAAACACTGTCCCAGTTTGCCTGGGAATGAGGGGTTTCCTGTTCCACGGACTTTCAGCTTGATAATGGGGAAAGTGCTGGGCAAATTGGGATGGTCACCCTAACCTCACTAGTCTTTTCTAGCTCCGTTGCTGTGTGGTGAGACAAGGCATTGTAGGCTCAGCATACATATTTCCTCTCCAGATATAGAATTAGCCATTTCTCCAAGAACTCCTGGTTCCTTTTAGTGGGAAATGGGATTTGAAAAACCCATTCTTTTAACCATACTTAAGCATCAATTTCTGCTTCTATAAAAACGATGATAATATTCTAACCCACACTGGGTTGTTGTGAGGATTATATGCAATAATGCTTGGAAAGCACAGAGCCTGGTACATAGAAACTGCTTGTTAAAAGTTAGCTGCTATCACAACACTTACACAGGTAATATGGGCAGTGCCAAGGTTAATTCACTAAGCAAAACTCAGCATCAACTCAGGGAACTATCCATATATTGGGGAGTGAGCCATGTTAAAGAAACATAAGTGGGAGCAGAACTATATTCCTTAGACGTTCATTCTACAATGGCTATACACTTCAATGTGTTGGTGCCATTTATTTTTTCTTCAAATGCAAGCCATCAGAACTGTCTAACCTTTCAACAAAAGAAGGCTATGCTGCTGGCTATGAGACTGTTTCTAGAAATGTCTTGAAATGTTTGGGTTTGGCACCTGAGGAGCCCTTGTTTATTCTGAGTTTCCTGTCCTATTGCATATTTGTGTGGCGAGAGAAGGAAATTTCTTACAATAATTTAAAAATTAGTGGAATCTTGTGCATTGAAAGGGATTCCTCCCAAAAATAGTACTGGAAGCAAATGCAGAAAAGAACCCTCTCTTCAGGTTCCCGAGAAAGTGACGTGACCTGTTCTCGAATTCACTGAAGAGCAAGCTGTGGAAGACAGCCGCACGAGTCCCCTCAAAGTGGGTATTCATCTGAGTCACCTGAGGTTGACGGCTGTAGTGAGCCTCCGTATTTGTGATATACGTAAAGGAGAAACAGAGCAAAGAAATCCTCTTTGGTGAACCATTGCGAACAATTACAAAGGAATTGATGAGCTCAATCCTGTCAGTGCCTGCTTTTTGAAAGCGTAAGTTAACGCTTGACATATGTGAATCAATTTGCACTGATGGTGCCCCTGAAGAAAAATATCAAGATCTGTTGCCTTTGTAAAGAAAGTAGACTCTCGTCATTATCACACATAACGCTGCATCAGGATGCTTTTGCTGCAAAGAACTTTCCCCCAAATATTGAAGGCTGGTTTGAATATTGTGGTGGACACTATAAATTTTATCAGAGACTGTGCTCCAATCTCCTCCCGGACTCCAGGTTTTGACAAAGGAATTGGGACCTAGTACACTGTACAGAAATGAAGTGAGTTTTCAATGGCTATGTGCTTTTTTTTTTTTTTCTCAATCAGATATTATTTTCTTACCAATTATTTACATATAAACAAAGGCGAAAGGAAATTAATTAATATAAAAACTTAGTAGTGTATGCACAAGCCAAGCTGCATGAGAAGAGGATAACTATTAAATATTAGATGAAGGTCCCTGGAGGAGATAATCTGGACAGTGTCTCTGGGTCACAGTTATACTTTAGCTCTGCCAGCAAGGTACCAGACCCCTTCCAGATAAGTGAAGAGGCAAAGCTCTAAGTGAGACAGGAAAGCACAAACTCATGATAGATTGGTCATCCTATAGGCTGTCATGTGGGTCAGGTGCTAGATATTCACCAAGAAAATGGGAGTGGGCTATCCGTAGTTTCCAAGCTCCTAAGGCTTCCAGATACCAGGTGTGGGCAAAGCAGAACACAGCCTAGAGGTGCAAAGAATGTCTGTACAGCTGCAGGACAGGAGGGGACAGCAGAAATTTCATCAGCACACAGCCAAGGCAGGCCAAGTACAGACAAAAATGTGAGCAGGCTCACCCAGGAGTTCTGGCCTCAGATTCCAGAGTCAGTACAATGGCAATGCCACCTTGGTGATGACAGCCTTACCCTGTCTGCTTCCTAAGTCAGCCTGCTCCAATTGGCTACTTGCAGTGTCTTAATACATAAGGACATAAGCTTGTTTATTTAAACCCAAGGCAGTAATTCAAAAAAGGAATTTTAAGGTAGTTTATTCTCTTGTATGTGGCAAGTGCAATTAAATTCTAAATAAAGTTAACACACCTATATAAGGAATTAGGATGAACATAGTAGAGCACTTGTACATGTTTATTAGGAAGTTTCTAGTTTAGAAGAAGCACACTGAAGAAATTAATTTTATTCCTGCCTTTTTTGGGGGTGGCAGGGAAGCTTAGTCAATGAAGTAGCAAGCCCAACAGGTGACATAACAACTCACTGGCATGAGATGAGTAATGCCTTTAACCATGCTTTTTCCATGGGAGATTCTTCTCTTTCTGTTTGGCTTTTAACTTTCTGGATAGTAGAGTTTTTGTTGTTTATTTTTGTCATTAATATGTTTTTTTCTTTAAGCTAGGAGAATGTGTTCTGTTCAACACCTTTTCAGCTTGTGGGATTTATTGAGGATTACTTTACTGTAGTTTTTTTTTTTTTTTTTAATCCTGCAGAGTTAAAAAGAAGATGTATTTTTCATTTCGGTGATATAATTAGAAAAATAGATGTGTGTGTGTCTACTGCTTAGATCTATCTTATTAATTATGTCGTTCAAACCCGGTTTATTCTCACTTTTTTTTTCTTACTCTCATGGGATGAGAGAAGAGAATCAAGCTTCCTCTTGTCAGCAAGTTCCTCCTTAGTTCTCTTTATATTTCCAGTAGCTTTTGCTTTATGAATTTTGATGCTTTGATATTTGATACATAAAAATTCATGAAAATTAGAGCTTCATTATGGGTTATAGCCTTTTCCATTATAAAATGTCCTTCTTTATCTTTCATGATTTTGTCTTAATTCGCCCTGAACTCACATGAGTATCAGGAGCCCTGCTTCTTTTGCTGCGTTTGCCTGGCATGATTTTGGCTACCTTTATCTGAGTATAGCATGTATTTGGATTGTGCTTTGTGATCTAAGCTTAGAGTTTTTTTCTTTCAATAGGTTCACACTTCTGGATATGAGAGAAATGTTTGGTCACAAGTCCATCATCCTTCATTGCATTTTTCCTTTATAATGTTGCACACACACAAGTTGAAGACACGCACATATGTATTTTTTCCTATATGGTCCTTGGTTTCTTTATTGTGTGAGTATTTTCATTCTGATCATTCTAAAGGTTTAGAGTCTGTTCTAGGATCTTTTAATGGTTACCTTTATAATTTTATGTATTATCATATTTTAAAATTTTTATATATTACCTGATGACTCACCACTACAAAACATGAGAAAATTTCTACACTTACACCTACTCCATCTTGCCTATCCTACACTGCTCAATTTTGGCTTATTATATTATTATCATCAATAATACTTCTGGTTGTTACCTTTGTACTTTAAACTAATACACTGACACCTCCATCACTTGGTTTATCATTTTAAATGGTAAGTTTGGAAATCGTGCTACAAAGATGAGGAACTCATGCTTACACCGCTTTTCCCTCTCCCTACCTCTCATTTTTTGCTTGTTTTACTACTACTATTATTTTACTGTTATTATTATTATTTCTACATTACATTGTATTCTGTAGTCATAATTCCTACACTTGCTTAGCCTTAAGCCTTTTTTCCCAATTTTTTATTTTATTGAAGTATGGCTGATTTACAATGTCATGTTAGTTTCAGGTGTACAGGCACAGTGATTCAGTTTTACATATATGTAATTTTTCTTTCTTATATTCTTTTCCCTTATAAATTATTACAAAATATTGAGTATAGTTCCCTGTGCTATACAGTAGGTCCTTGTTGGTTACCTATTTTATATATATTAGTGTGTATGTGTTAATCCCATTCTCCTAACTTATCCCTCCCCCCATTTTCCCATTTGGTAACCATAAGTTAGTTTTCTATGTCTGTGGGTCTATTTCTGTTTTGCAAATAAGTTCATTTGTATCTTTTTTTTTTTTTATATTCCACATATAAGCAATATCATATGATATTTGTCTTTGTCTGGTTTACTCCACCTAGTATGATAATGTCTAGGTCCTTCCACATTGCTGCAAATGGCATTATTTCATTCTTTTTATGGTTGAATAATATTCCATTATTCATATATTACATCTTCTTTATCCATTCATCTGTCAATGGACATTTAGGTTGCTTCCATGTCTTAAATTCAGTGCTTGCTCTTCTCACCACCACAGCTATTCCTTTCATCTCTTGATTGGCATCTTCAAGTAATTTTCTTTAAAGAAAGGACACAGAAGTTCTTTTTTCCTGGCATTCTTGCATGCTTGGAAATATCAAACAACAATTTGACTATGTAAAAAAAGTTCTTGGGTCACACATTTTCTGAGGACTTGGCAACATTTTTTTTCATCATCTTCTAGAAGTTAATATTGCTAAGAAAATTCTATAACCAAAGTTATATTTTTCCTCTTATTTCTGTTTGATGTTTTTTTTTTTAAGGCCTAGATTCTATCCTTTATCTTTGAAGTCCAGCAGCTTTACTAAGCCATGTTTCAGTGTTGATTTTGCTGATTCTTTTTTTTTTTTTTTTCCTGGAACAGCTGTACCTATTTCAAACTATGGATTTAGGTCTTACTTATTTGATGAAATATTTATTCTGTTATATTTGTTCTGTTTCCTCTATTAGAGACACAATTCATGGGAAAGTTGAAATTCCTTTTCCTGCTTTCCATATCTATAATATTCTCAATAAACATTTTAAATATTTAAATATTCTTTCTTATTTATTTTCCTTTATTTTTTCTAAATCTACTCTTTGTTTCTTTCCAGAGCCTTATGTTTCCTTCTGTAAAAATCACTTCCGTAATTTAACTATTTCTTACTTGAGCCAGTATAGCTCTTCTTTGAATTATTGCTTCAGAAAAGCCATATTTATCATTTCTAATGGAAAAGTGTTTCTCTACAATTTTTATCTACATTATGGCAAAATTTTATGAAATGCAAATCTGCCTTTTGCCATGCCCCTCTCAGTTATTTATTTATTCTTTGCAGTATATTGGCATCATGTTCCACACAAACTCCTTTTGCATTAATACTCATATTTCTGTTAGATTACTCATTAATTGATTATGTGGACTGTTCTTACATAGGTGAACTATTTTCTAAAATATGATAAGGCAGAGGGTACAGAGAAGTGAGCTGGGTCAATCATCCGCTTGGCTTTCTCTCTGCCCTGTGGTTTTGTCTCCCATCTGACAGGAAGTAGGCTTGGCCAGCCATGATGGTCAACACGGAGGCATTCAGCATTTATCTCCCTTCAGCTGCAAGGCCATTGCCCACTCTTCCATGCTGCCTTTTAGCAAAGATGGCATGTCTCTTCCTTTCCTCTTTAAGCTCTGCATCCTCTCACAAGGCGCAGGGATGCCCCCAAGTTCACCTTCCTACCCAGACCTCGCTGTTCACAGAAGCCATTGATTTCTCTCCTTAGAATACTTGGCCTACTTCAGGCAAACTCTGTGTTACCTGAGCTTTCCTTTCAGCCTCCCCTCTTAACCAAGCCCAATCTGACTGTGTTAATCAGGAGTTGGGCTATTTTCAAGTTTCATGTATATTTTCCTTTCTAATTTTCAAGAACTATTGTATTTTAGTCGTGTTCAGTGGATTTCAAAAAGAAAAGTGGGGCCAGATGGCTTGACTCTGCCATCCCACTGAAGACCTTGATGTGTCCAAAGAATGATTCTGGATCCATTTCTTCTAAAATTGGATTTCATAAATAATATGATCTGATGAAAGATGATCTCATGGAAACACGGGTCATGGCTGAATGCAAATAGAATTTCAGACAATAAAGTTTGGAATCTCCAATGTATTCAAACCAGTGCCATTTCCACATCTCACAATGGTACCAGAGGGCCCATCTGCTGGTGTGAGCTGGGGTTTTTATCGTACCTTTTTATTGTACCTCAAAACAAGGTGTGTGACTACTCTAGAAAAATCTTCTCACTGACCAAATTGTTCCTCAGGATAGTCAGTGAGTCAGTAAGCCTTTTAAACTTTATAATTCTGTAACTGTTTATGCATTTTTTAGGATTTTTATTGAATTAAATTAAATTGTAACTCTTTCTTAGCCTATATTTCGTTTAGTATTTATATTGTGATAAAATATAGTCTTTACCATCCTCACTCTTTTTGAGTGTACAATTCAGTGGTATGAAGTACATTCACATTGTTGTGCAGCCACTGCCGCTATCCATCTACAGAACTTTCCATCATCCAGAAATGAAACTGTACCCATTAAACACTAACTACCCCACTCTTCTCCCCTCAAACCCTGGTAACTATTTACTATAGTTTTTAACGTGAAAGAACTAACCTTAACAATTGTTTCTCTTGCTTTACTCTTTAAAAACGTCCTTTTCAGAGATTTACTAATAAGAGGCAGGAGAAAATTTTTAGAAAAATGAAAGGGAAGCAGATGCAGACTGTAGTAAACATTAAGACTTGCTGTGCAGTGGACCTTCAAGATGGCCGAGGAGTAAGATGTGGAGATCACCTTCCTTCCCACAAATACATCAAAAATACATCTACATGTGGAACACCTCCTACAGAACACCTACTGAAGGCTGGCAGAAGACCTCAGACTTCCCCAAAGGCAAGAAACTCCCCACGTACCTGGGTAGGGCAAAAGAAAAAAGAAAAAACAGAGACAAAAGAATAGGGACGGGACCTGCACCTCGGGGAAGGAGTTGTGAAGGAGGAAAAGGTTCCACACACTAGGAAGCCCCATCACTGGTGGAGATGGGGATGGGTGGCGGGGGAAGCTTCGGAGCCACGGAGGAGAGCGCAGCAACAGGGGTGCGGAGGGCAAAGCAGAGAGATTCCTGCACAGAGGATCAGTGCCGACCAGCACTCACCAGCCCGAGAGGCTTGTCTGCTCACCCACCGGGGCAGGTGGGGGCTGGGAGCTGAGGCTCCGGCTTCGGAGGTCAGATCCCAGGGAGAGGACCGGGGTTGGCTGCGTGGACACAGCCTGAAGGGGGCTAGTGCGCCCCAGCTAGCTGGGAGGGAGTCCGGGAAAAAGTCTGGAACTGCCTAAGAGGCAAGAGACCATTGCTTTGGGGTTCGCGAGGAGAGGGGATTCCTTCTCTGTCTGCCCACAGAAGGCAGCTCCAGAAAACTGCCTAAACGAGCTCCAGAAACATGTGGGAGCCATGGCTATCAGCTCAAACACCAGAGATGGGCATGAAATGCTAACGCTGCTGTTGCAGCCACCAAGAAGCCTGTGTGCAAGCACAGGTCACTATCCACATGCCCCCCTGCCCCGCCCTCCCGCCGGGAGCCTGTGCAGTCCGCCACTGCCAGGGTCCTGAGATCCAGGGACAACTTCGCCAGGAGAACACATGGCGCGCCTCAGGCTGTTGCAACATCACGCTGGCCTCTGCTACCCCAGGATCACCCCACATGCCCATTATAACTACCATAAACTTCCCTCCCCCTGGCAAGAGTGAGCCAGAGCCCTCTAATCAACCCCTGCTTTAAACCTGTCCTGTCTGGGCAGGAACAGAAGTCTGAGGGCGACTTACATGCAGAGGCGGGTCCAAATCCAAAGCTGAACCCCGGGAGCTGTGCGAACAAAGAAGAGAAAGGGAAATCTCTCCCAGCAGCCTCAGGAGCAGTGGATTAAATCTCCACAATCAACTTGATGTACCCTGCATAGACAACGAATCAACCCAAAACTGATGCAGTGGACTTTGGGAGCAACTGTAGACTTGGGGTTTGCTGTCTGCAAGTGACATGTTTCTGATTTTTATGTTTATCTTAGTATAGTTTTTAGCACTTGTAATCATCGGTGGATTTGGTTATTGACTTGGTTACTCTTTTTTTTTTCTACTACTTTTTTATTTTACTAAATTTTAAAATTTATTTATTTATTTATTTATTTATTTTAATATATTTCTCTTTCTTTTTTTTCTCCCTTTTCTTCTGAGCCATGTGGCTGACAGGGTCTTGGTGCTCTGGCCAGGTGTCAGGCCTGAGCCTCTGAGGTGGGAGAGCTGAGTTCAGGACATTGGTCCACCAGAGACCTCCCGGTCCCACGTAATATCAATTGGCAAGAGCTCTCCCAGAGATCTCCATCTCAATGCTAAGACCCACCTCCACCCGATGTCCAGCAAACTCCAGTTCTGGATGCCCCATGCCAAACAACTAGCAAGACAAGAATACAACCCCACCCATTAGCAGAGAGGTTGCCTAAAATCATAATAAGGTCACAGACACCCCAAAACACACCATCGGATGCAGCCCTGCCCACCAGAAAGACAAGATCCAGCCCCACCCACCAGAACATAGGCACCAGTCCCCACCACCAGGAAGCCTACACAACCCACTGAACAACCTTACTCAATGGGGGCAGACACCAAAAACAACGGGAACTACAAACATGCAGCCTGTGAAAGGAGACCCAAACAGAGTAAATTAAGCAAAATGGGAAGACAGAGAAATATGCAGTAGATGAAGGAGCAAGGTAAAAACCCACCAGACCAAACAAATGAAGAGAAAATACGCAGTCTATATGAAAAAGAATTCAGAGTAATGATAGTAAAGATGACCCAAAATCTTAGAAATAGAATGGAGAAAATATAAGAAACGTTTAACAAGACCTAGAAGAACTAAAGAGCAAACAAACAATGATGAACAACACAATAAATCATATTAAAAATTCTCTAGAAGGAATCAGTAGCAGAATAACTGAGGCAGAAGAACGGATAAGTGACCTGGAAGATAAAATAGTGGAAATAACTACTGCAGAGCAGAATAAAGAAAAAGGAATGAAAAGAATTGAGGACAGTCTCAGAGACCTCTGGGACAACATTAAACACACCAACATTCAAATTATAGGGGTCCCAGAAGAAGAAGAGAAAAAGAAAGTGTTCAGAGAAAATATTTGAAGAGATTATAGTTGAAAACTTCCCTAACATGGGAAAGGAAATAGTCAATGAAGTCCAGGAAGCACAGAGAGTCCCATTCAGGATAAATCCAAGAAGAAACACACCAAGACACATATTAATCAAACTATCAAAAATTAAATACAAAGAAAAAAATATTAAAAGCAGCAAGGGAAAAACAGCAAATAACATACAAGGGAATCCCCATAAGGTTAACAGCTGATCTTTCAGCAGAAACTCTGTAAGCCAGTAGGGAGTGGCAGGACATATTTAAAGTGATGAAAGGGAAAAACCTATAACCAAGGTTACTTTACCTAGCAAGGATCTCATTCATATTTGATGGAGAAATCAAAAGCTTTACAGACAAGCAAAAGTTAAGAGAATTCAGCCCCACCAAACCAGCTTTACAACAAATGCTAAAGGAACTTCTCTAGGCAGGAAACACAAGAGAAGGAAAGGACCTACAAAAACAAACCCGAAACAATTAAGAAAATGGTAATAGGAACATACATATTGATAACTACCTTAAATGGAAATGGATTAAATTCTCCAACCAAAAGACATAGACTGGCTGAATGGATACAAAAACAAGACCTGTATATATGCTGTTTCCAAGAGACCCACTTCAGGCCTAGGTACACATACAGACTGAAAGTGAGGGGATGGAAAAAGATATTCCATGCAAATGGAAATCAAAAGAAAGCTGGAGTAGCAATTCTCATATCAGACAAAATAAACTTTAAAATAAAGACTATTACAAGAGAAAAAGAAGGACACTACATAATAATCAAAGGATAAATCCAAGAAGAAGACATAACAATTGTAAATATTTATGCACCCAATATAGGAGCACCTCAATACATAAGGCAAATGCTAACAGCCATAAAAGGAGAAATTGACAGTAACACAATAATAGTAGGGGACTTTAACACCCCACTTTCACCAATGGACAGATCATCCAAAATGAAAATAAATAAGGAAACACAAGCTTTAAATGATACATTAAGCAACATGGACTTAATGGATGTTTATAGGACATTCCATCCCAAAACAACAGAATACACTTTCTTCTCAAGTGCTCATGGAACATTCTCCAGGACAGATCATATCTTGGGTCACAAATCAAGCCTTGGTAAATTTAAGAAAATTGAAATCGTATCAAGTATCTTTTCCGACCACAGTGCTATAAGACTAGATATCAATTACAGGAAAAAAACTGAAAAAATACAAACACATGGAGGCTAAACAGTACACTACTAAATAACCAAGAGATCACTGAAGAAATCAAAGAGGAAATCAAAAAATACCTAAAAACAAATGACAATGAAAACACGGTGACCCAAACCCTATGGGATGCAACAAAAGCAGTTCTAAGAGGGAAGTTTATAGTAATACAATCCTACCTCAAGAAGCAAGAAAAATCTCAAATAAACAACCTAACCTTACACCTAAAGCAATTAGAGAAGGAAGAAGAAATAAACCCAAAGTTAGCGGAAGGAAAGTAATCATAAAGATCAGATCAGAAATAAATGAAAAAGAAATGAAGGAAACAATAGCAAAGATCAATAAAACTAAAAGCTTTTTCTTTAAGAAGATAAACAAAATTCATAAACCACTCACCAGACTCATCTAGAAAAAAAGGGAGAAGACTCAAATCAACAGAATTATCTATATCTATCATCATCCAAAAATCTACAAACAGTAAATGCTGGACAGGGTGTGGAGAAAAGGGAACCCTCTTGCACTCTTGGTGGGAATGTAAATTGATACAGCCACTATGGGGAACAGTATGGAGGTTCCTTAAAAAACTAAAAATAGAACTACCATATGACCCAGCAATCCCACTACTGGGCATATACCCTGAGAAAACCATAATTCAAAAAGAGTCATGTACCACAATGTCATTGCAGCATTATTTACAATAGCCAGAACATGGAAGCAACCTAAGTGTCAATCAACAGATGAATGGATAAAGAAGATGTGGCACATATATACAATGGAATATTACTCAACCATAAAAAGAAATGAAATTGAGTTACTTGTAGCGAGGTGGATGGACCTAGTGTCTGTCATACAGAGTGAAGTAAGTCAGAAAGAGAAAAACAAATACCGTATGCTAACACATATATATGGAATCTAAGAAAAAACAAAAGTGGTTCTGAAGAACCTAGGGGCAGGATAGGAATAAAGATGCAGACATAGAGAATGGACTTGAGGACACGGGGTGGGGGAAGGGTAAACTTGGACGAAGTGAGACAGTAGCACTGACATATATACACTACCAAATGTAAAATAGATATCTAGTGGGAAGCAGCTGCATCGCTAGGGAGATCAGCTCGATCAGCTTGGTGCTCTGTGACCACCTAGAGGGGTGGGATAGGGAGGATGGGAGGGAGACGCAAGAGGGAGGGGATATGGGGATACATGTATACATATAGCTGATTCACTTTGTTATACAGCAGAAACTAACACAACATTGTAAAGCAGTTATACTCCAACAAAGATGTTAAAAAAAAAAACAACAAGACTTGCTGTGCTAGGTACAAAGAGGCATGGCCCTCAACCTGGGGGGGATGACAGCTAACAGGAACATATTCTTCCTCTGTGTGGCTCACTCAGTCTCTCTGTAGGTACCTTCTAGAGAGGTATTATTGCATTATCCTCATTTTACAGATGAGAAATCTGAGGTACACCCAGATTAGGTCACTTGTCCACAGTACTGACATGTCTGGGACTGGAATCCGGGCACTGAGATCACAAAGTTAAAGCCTACATGAAACAAGCAAAGAGTGTTTAAGTGCTAAACACTGTGGTCCTAAATTTAGGTCTCTTCTGACCTCCAGCCATTTTTCAGAAAATATTCTCTTAACGATCACTCCATGAACAACTAGTGACCAATTCCATGGGCCTCTCTAGGCTCTCATTTTCCTCTGCCTCTCTGAAGCTTTTGAAACTCTTAAGCAAACCTTCCTTCTTCAAATTCTTTCCTTCCTCAGGATCTGAGACACCAGCAAAGTAAGTTGAGAAGCATCACCGCAGTAGAGAAACTCGAACTTGAACGTGCAGTGGACGATAAGGAAAAACCAAAGAGCCTTGAGCAAGGGAGCAACAGGCTTAAAGCAGTCCCTTAGGAAGGTCAGCCTGGAGGGCCTTCAGGCCAGTCCAGCTGGGCTGGGTGAGGTGGGGAGCCACTCCAGGAAAGATCAGCCAGGCAGCTGTTCCAGCGATCTGGGCATGGTCATGACTCAACCCCCAAAATATTTATGCTCTAAGGGAGTTGATTCTCAGATGTACCATTAGAATACTCAGGATGCGATTTTAAAAAATCCTTGTGACATTCATTGCTCTTGTATTTCAAGAGAACGTGGGGGTCTATGGAGAACATGGGTTTTCAGATTACCCAATGTCCCTTTTGTCAGGATCTCCAGGAAAAATGTCTCTCGGCTCCTGCTTCTCCTAAGCAATTTTATTGTGTGCTATCAACTCTGAGTCCCACAAATGCACATGTGTCCTCTCTGTAATGCCTGCTAGAAAATGAAGAAGGAAATGGGTGGCTCATGCAACTTCACAGCAGGCGTTTTGCGTCCTCACCCAATCTTGGCTCCATCTGTCTTTTCTACTTGTATTCACCCCTTTGCCATATTTTCTCACTTATTTTGGAATTAATTTGTTTCACCATCCCATATGTATCTTTGAAAGATCCTTTAAAGAGTTTCTAGAACAGGGAAGGAGAGAGAACAAGGGAAATGAAATTTAAAAGGAAAGAATGTAATCCAAGCAAGTCGACTCTAAGAAGACATTTTTGAGACAATTGAGGAAACTGGAAAATGGGTATTAGATTATAGTAAGGAATTATTATTAATATTCTGGGTTAGATAATGGTATTGTAGTTATTTTTTAAAGTCCTTATCTGTTAGTAATTCATAATGAACTATTTATAAGTGAAATGCATAAGTGTCTGGGATTTGCTTCAAATTACTCCAGAAGAAAAAAAAAAAAAAGAACGGATGGGCATCAGGGGAGAAAAACATAAAAACTATTTTTTTAATGTGGGAAACTGTGAAGACAATGGCACTTCTTATAGCAATAATGTTTTTGAGAAAAGGCATGGACGTTCTTAGAAAGCCACAGTCCACAGCTCCTTACCTGATTTGAGGGCGATTCTACTAAACTCTCATAGATGCATGAATGGTTTCCATGGAGAGCGAATGTATTTGACTCACGTACTAAAGTTAATACAGGGCCCTAAATTTTAGATTTTTGTGAGGAAAAGAGAGGAAAGGAACAGATATTTATTAAGCACTAATTTATTCTAGGGCCTTCACATGTATTATCTCTGTTTTTCCATCAGCCTGGTTGGAGGAATATTCCCTCCCTCTTCTGCATGCTTTCTCCTCTCCTCTTCCCTGAATAGATGGTGGCAATTGGGTGGCTCACTGAATTGGGAAGTTTACCTTCCTGTCTCCATGGGACATGTGAGGAAATGCCCAGTTCCTGATTCTGACCTGTTGGAAGCCATCACGGTTGGAAATTAAGGACCCCATTTTCCCTCAAACCCAAGAGAAAGACAACACTGCACCTTCTGGGCACAAAGAATAAGCCCACTGTGTGCCTGACACTGGGACAGGTATTTTAAACTCATTATCTCTACTGCTCACCATAGCCTTAGAGGGAGGTATTAATATTCCTCTTTGCATATGAAAAATGAGCCCCATGGAGGGTACGTGACTTGCCCAAGGCACCACAGTCAGTTAATGGTGGGGCCAGTGCATGAATAAAGCTCTGAATTACTCCAAACCTCCTTTCTTTTTAAGATGCAAAAGCTTCTAGAATGTTCATTCTCATCATCTGTAAAATGGGTTGAATAATACCTTCCTTTCCTACCTAATAGGAATGCAGTGGGTGTCAAAATAAAGAAAGTAGCTTTTATTAGCACTAAAATGACACACGTAGTGATGAGTACTGCATGTATCCTCTGTAAGGCAAGACAATGCTCTGTGATCCACAAAAGGTATCCTACTGGTCACAGCCATTGGAATTCTTATATACATTCATGTGGGGAAAGAAAATTCCCTGCTGGACCTTCCAGGGAAGCAATATAATGTGAAGGTCAAGGGTACCAGCTGTGGAGTCAGACTCTGCCCTTACCGTCAGGGTGACCTTGAGCACCAGTTACTTAACCTCTCTATGACAGACAAATATAGCACCTCTCTTATGGGCTGATTTAAGATTAAATGAGACATTGCATGTGGAGCCCATAGGAAGTGCGGGTAGTTGTTAGCAGTAATTACGGGGGTGCTAATAGCACTGCTGGGCTTTTCCCGTAGGTGAGACATTCGTCTCCAGTCATCTCAGTTTCCTCCTCCTTTCTGCTCTTCCCCAACTCCAGCTACAGCTCACAAATCTTGTGTTCATTCCTTTTCAATTTAGTGGTAATAGCAAGCCAATAGATCATTTTCAAAAACAGTAACTTCATGATTACACGTAGGAGTTTGCTGCTTTTATATGTTAACCAGATTGAATTGTTCAGTTCCCTTACATCCATTAAAAAGTGATGTATTTTTATATATTATTTTGCTGGACAGCAAAAATGCACATTTTTCTGTCCGACTCCATCAGTCATTTTGTCACTGAACTGATGAGATCCCCACTGCGGAGCTAAGTGGTGATTTACTCTGCACAAGTGTATCCAGCTTGGTTTCCAATGTATATACTGGGGATCCTCATGTCTACTAATCTGGAAAGGGATTTTGGCTCAATATTTGAGGAATTATTATCTATGAGGGACTGAACTAACAAAAGAACAAATTGTGGGGGACTGAGACAAAAATTCCAGAAAGCAAAGTAAGATTCATGGAGTAAATACTTAATAGGTCTTCAGTGTTGACTCTCATGAAATGTGCCTCCCGATTGAGAATAGAGCTCTGTTCCCTCCTTTCTCCAGAGAGTGCATGGGGACAAGGATGAATTTCTTATCTAGAAATTGTTGTATAAGAGTGTCAAAACTTCAGTGAAATCCTTGAATGGGCCAAGAGGTACATCTGGCCCAGCATCATTTGTGAAAGAATTGGAGGAAGCCAGTGGCCTTGCATGAGAAAATGGGAGATGCTGGTGGGCAGCAGTACCGTGAGCGTTCCTGAGAAAGAGCGAAAGAGCTAAGAGAAAGATTAAGAGAAGAGATAAAGGAGCCAGGGGACTTTTATCACCAGGAATGCCAGTCACTGTTCACTGTAAACCCCCTCCAATTCCCCCAAACATTCAGGAAAGTCTTACATAACTAAGTTCCTAAATGGGTTTTTGTTTTTGGAGGAAATCATGGAACAGGATGCATTCTATGTTGGAACCAATGGCAAAGGCAGAGACTAAGAACAGAAAACAAGATGCAATGAAGACTGGAAGTAGATCAAATGTCATCATGAGATGTACACTCCTTGGACACTTGTACATATCTTGGTGTGGGTGTTGGACTTTTCACAAGGTTTGAAATGGGAATGATCTACCCTTCAGGACAGCATGTCAACCAGCAAATGTCTATGTTGCAACACCTTAGGTGGAAAAAACCTGCTCATTGAAAATTGAAAATTTCACTGAAGCTTTGATATTTCTTGTACAAAAATTTCCAGATAATGTTCACCTTTGTCCCTCCCCACTATGGTCACCTAAATCAACTTGTGTTTTTCAAAAACGGGGAAGAAAGAGAGTACTCATCCAGTAGTAGTGAGAATGCTGATAATGATCAGAGAGAGTGTTTACATAAATCATCAAATGATTCCAGCACTGTTGATTTTGCCATAAGCCTTCTTAATCATAAATAAAGAAAGCTGAGATACAAAGAAGAAAAAAATGTCATCAAATTTACTCTGAAGAAAAACAAAGACACTTAAATAAAAGGAAACAATGGGATTTCTAAAGTAACCTCAGAAACTCACAGAGCTGCCATCGAAAGTCCTTGATGAATTGTTCGAGTTGGATATGAGTTCTGTGTGAGGAAAGTCAAAAGGACAGTTTCTGCTAAAGCCTGCCCCGGACTGATTTTGACAGCTGCTGGCCAAGCTCTACTGTTGGCTGGGAGTTAACTCACTGGATCCCACCTGCTGCTGTGGTCCAGTTAGTAATGAAGGATAAGGCAGACAGGGATGGACCTCAAACGTTAAAAGTGTGAAAAACTTGGTCCCTTACCTGGACACTCAGGGGCAGAACATGTGATGTGAAGATAACAAATAATATAACTTTTTGCTGCCATAGGTAATAAATATGAAACTTAAGCCCTTGAAAATGGAAAAGTCTATACAATTTCCAAGTATTTTTAAAATTAGATTATTATAACTAGTTAAAGCTATTTTCCATATGGTAATCTTATTAGTTAAAAAAATCTGGAAAGGTTGTCTTGGGTTTCCTTACACATTACATGGCTTATGTTTTATACCTGTGAGGTCATAGCTGTGAAATATCCCCCTTTGACAACTTGACTATGATGTATGCTGTTATATTTCAGTAGCTCATGGTGCTTTTTCAGCTGGATGAAAAGTTCATTCCATTCCATCACTGCTGATATCATCTTCATTTCCATTTCATCCATGAAATGCAAAATGCCAGAGATTTGGAAACACCATTTGGAACCAGTTGCAAAAGTAGAGATTGATAAGACGGTAAGAGAAATTAAGAACACAGGCACTTTATATATCTCGATACTAATAATTAAAATGCCTTGCATTAGTTATGGTTGGCTCAAGTCTTTGATAGGGTAAAATAAGAATCTCAGTTACAGGCGGAACTTGAAGGAGCTGCTGCTGCTATTTGAGATACAAATATTGGCTCAATATCCCTCCTTTCTCATGCATTTGCTGCAGTACCTCCAGTACCACCATGGTTGGCCTCCAATCTTAGTTTACTGAGATATCCAGAAAGAATAATGGTGGACCATCCCTGCAAGCAGCGAACATCTTTGGAATATACAAAAGAAGATGGCAGTTGGCAAATACCACTGGAAAATCTGTTCATATCTATGTGTCTAGTGAAAATAATTTGAGGTAACCTCAAATTATTCTTTTGAACCAGAGAAAAAGAAATATATGCTGAGATAGTTATTGTGGCTTCATTTATAATAGTGAAAAAAATGGGAGACAGTCCAATGGGGGTTGGATTAAATAAATGGTTAAATACATTACCCTATAGCTATACAATAAAATATTGCACTGCCATAAAATGCATGCCTCAGAAGAATACCTATTGAAAAAAAGAAATGCTTGTTATATTTTATATTTTGTACAAAAGTTATTATATTTTGTAATTGTATACAAAACTGCAAACAATTGAAATCCAAATTTGAGATATACGTATATTGACAACGCTATACTAAAATGAATAATTTTTTGTAATCATCCCAAAGCTTTAGAACAAACACCTAAGAAAACATAAAATGCTAAAGGCATCATTTTTCCTCATGATTTGATGAATTTTAAAATGTATACCAACTGGACTTTCAAGTTTTAGAAAGCTGACCACACAAGCTGGAATTTTCCTTTAATCAAGATTAATGGAAAATCACCAGGAGAAGAGAAATACTAATGAACAACCATATCTGCCACACTACAATGAGTAGAAGCACTCACCGTTAGTCTCAGTTCTAGTGACATCAAACAATATTTGGGCTCCTTTTTTAAATGGCACAGGTTTCTGTTTGTTTGCTTGTTTTTCCCCTTCTTAGGACACAGGGAATTAGACTTTTTAAGAAAGGCACACATTTTACAGTGCTTTCTGTAAATATAAAAATCCAGCTCCAGCAGGAAGGAAATAGGCCCCCCTTGGCCTAAGGCACTAATTGATAACCATGTGTTTCTCGGGAGGTTCTGATTCTCTGGTTGAAAACTTCCGTAACGACAGCACATGAGAGTCCAGCAAAGCCAGGCAACTCCTTTACTTGAAGGGTCCTTATCCAGCTTCTCCATCATCTCAGATCTGGCTGCCCTTCCTTCCGCCCCTTCAAGCCACTGGCAAACTTTGCTCCACCACAGGATGGGAACCCCGTGAAACCCAGTGATCGTGATACGTAGCAGGCGCTAAGGGCCTGAATCAATCTATATGTACTTGTGAGTGTAGACTCTCCTTATGGATTAGATTAGGAAAGGACAAGGTAAGAAAGGGCTGGACTAAAGAACAACAGGTACTTCCAAAAGGTCGATCAGGGGTGTCCTCAGAAAGAGGAGAGGAATCCCACCAACATTCCCTTAACTTCTGGGGTTTATGCAGCGTGGGTTTGATCCAAGCGCTCCTCTAATCCTGTAGTCAGGCTCCAGGTGTAATTGATGTGAGACGGTCTAACAGATTTAACATTTTCTAATGAAGAGAATCACTCTGGGCAAAAGGAATGGACATTTGTGGGGTATACACTGCGTGCTAGGTGGTAAGGGGAGGACAAGAAAGACAGTCTCGTCCTTGTGAGAAGTGCAACACAAATGTGGTCTGACCTGCATTTCCATGTGGGGCCCTCCCATCTTTTCTGGACCCCCAGCTTCCAGGGCTTCCCTCTTCAATCTCCCACCGAGTCTGAACCCAGTGAAGAGTGGCCCATGAGCTAGAGCTCTTTTTTTAATCTTCCCCCATTAGAACCTCCAAATCTGCTTCCTTGTGTAGCAGTAATGCTGGACGAGAAACCTGGTGAACAGTCTGATGACTAAGAGGTATTCAAAAGTTTTTACTGATGACAAAACAGAAGCTCAAGGAGCTTGAACTACTTGCTCAATGGCTCATAATGGCTCAGATGAAACCCCATGACTCTTATTACTTATGTGGTACTTCTGCTATGCGGCCTTAACACGAAGAACTCCATGAAACCCAGAGTTTTAGCCCAAAGGAATGAGTTATTTCCTAAGGTAAATTCTCAAGCATTTAGGTTCCCACATGAAAAAGAGATTTTTGGATTAATGGACTTTTTGGCCTTTTATTACACGACCTAATTCAACCCTACCTATACTTAAGACTAAACTTGGCCTCTAAGAATTTAGAATTTGCTTTTAGGCACAAAACCCGTATATAGTAAATCGAGTGACTTAAAAGAGAGGATGCATGCAGAGATGGAAGGGAATGGAACTAACAGTTGGGAGCCTTCTTCTACTATCTCCCAGCTGTGTGACTTGGGGCATGGAAGCAAGGTAGACTTGCTTTGATATGGAAGAAGGAGAGCTAATGCAAATTATGACTAGCACAGAACATGAATTTTATCCAGTAACACCTTATTGTTCACTCAAACAGATGTGAGCACCCAATGACGCATGACTGGGGCCAGCTCTGCACCTGTGGATATACAGGTCTTGCAGCTCTTAGCACCTTCACTTTCACATGGAGGCATCTTACAGTACCATCCTTATCCTCAGGTGCTCTTTCCTTCCTAGCTTTTCATTCTTTGGATCTTGAAGTCTCTGTCTTTGCCATATATTCAAGTGGCTTAAACTCCTGGTTGAAACCCTCTCCTATTAGATCTGGACATCTTCAGAAAGATACCTTAAAACAGCCTGTGTCTATTCCCCTGGGAGATGCTGGCTTTTACTGATTCCATAGCCTCCTTTGGTTGTCTTCCACTACTTTGGGTAGAAAATATTCGTGTACAATTTTATTTCTTTATAAAATACATTTTCTAGAAATAGAGTTACAGATGTAGACAACAAACTTATGGTTACCAAGGGGGTAAGGGTGGGTGGAGGGATAAATTAGGAGACTGAGATTGACATATACACACTACTATATATAAAATAGATGACAAATAAGAACCTACTGTATAGCACAGGGAACTCAATATTCTATAATGGCCTATATGGGAAAAGAATCTAAAAAAAGAGTGGATACATGTATATGTATAACTGGTTCACTTTGCTGTACACCTGAAACTAACACAACATTGTAAGTCAACTATACTCCAATAAAAATTAAAAAAATAAAACACATAATGTAAAATATCTCATCTTAACCATTTATAATAAATATAATAAACCATTTATAATAAAATAAAATAAAATACATTTCCAAGTTGCTAATGCTTACCTTTCTGTTTAAAAAAGTAATACACATTCACTGTAGAAAAGATGGAAAACAGAGAAGAGAATAAAGAAAAATAATAATTTCCTACAATCCCATATCCCAGAGAATACCACTGTTAATCTTTTGGTGTATATCCTTTCAGTCTATTTTTCTCTGCATATAGCATACAATTAACTTGGTTGGAATACACTTTTATACCACACATGGATTTAGGGACATTCATTCACACACTGTTTTTGGTTGCTTTAGACTAATAATTAAACCTACTGCAGCAATTGTCTTAATACATGCAAGAGGGGTGTAAAATTGGACCTTGAAAATAGCATAACTTCCCTGAACCTCAGGTTCTTCATCAATAAAGTAGAAGGTAAACAAGGCTGATCTGCAAGATCCCCAACATGATTCTTTAAAAATAAAATATGAACTTGGAGGGACACCTTCCCTCCCTGGGTTCTGCCACAGAACCTCAACCATAAGCACCAAGGTTCTACCTAACGATTCCAAGAACAAGAATTTGGGGCCTATTGTAAATATGGACCCAAGTGACCTAAGAAACCAAGACTGGCACAATTTTGCTCTCAGTGAGTAAAGAATGAGTAGATCCAGACAAGTGAATAATTGGTACCAAAGAAACTAACTCCTGCCATTTTAGATGTCATACACTGCATCCTTCGGGAACACCAATTTCACTTTTCACTTAAGGACAATAGGTAGAGTGAAGCATAGCTTGGTTTCCTTTGGAACAGGAGTTTTCCTCTAGAAGGATGCACTTCTATATTGTCAGTGGTTTTTTGGTTTTTCGGTTTCCCTTACTTCAATAAGTCCTTCTGATGGTGTTGACTATCCTTGTTTCAGTTGGGTTCCTGACTTTCTGCTCTCCTTGCTTAGCATTATATTCTTTTTATTTAAACTATCTCCCAACCAACCTTGTTTTGTCTTTTCGTCTTATTTTGAAAAGGCTTCAGAATCTTGCCAATTAAAACATTTGCCTGTCACTAGGCGTTTTACTCTGTATGAAGCTTGAGGACAACTTTTGAGCAACCATCTCTTCCCTCTTCGGTACTAACAGCAGACCTTTTCTGTTTTTTTAAGAAGTTTGGGAAATGTTTAAGCTGAGAATGGATAGAGGAAGTGAGTTTGGACCTTAATTCTTTTTTCCAAGGCTTAAAATCTTCAAATTATACCTACAAACCAGTAGAAAAAATTTTCCCTGAAAGTAGACCATTTCTCCAGTATAATATTTAAATGTAATGTCACTTTGATGAAAATGCCCCAGTATGAATTTTCAGGTATGATTACTCAATTTAGCTTTTGTTTTAACTTTTTATAGGTAGGTTAGGGGAAGATTACTTGAAAGAAAATGATGGATACATAAAAACATCTCTAGTTTCCAGGGCTGACACTGAATGAAGGTAGACCAGATAGGACCCAAATCTTTCCACCATTAGAAGCACTCTTTGATGGAGAACCATATGCAAAAACAAAAACAAAACAAAACAAATGAACCTAGACACAGACCTCACACCCTAAACAAGAAAGAACTCAAAATGGATCAAAGACCTAAATGTAAAATGCAAAACCTTTTTTTAAAATAAGAAGATAGGCTCATAATACAAAACTTTTAAATTTCTAGAAGAAAACAGGAGCTCATCTGCACGGCCTTGGATTTGGTGGTGAGTTTTTGCATATAACACGAAAAACATGATCCATGAAATGAAACACGGATAAGTTGGACTTTACTGAAATTAAAATCTTTTGCTCTGTAAAAGACACTATTAGGAAAATCAAAAGATAAGCCACAGACTGATAAAGAACTTGTATCCAAAATACACAAAGAACTCTTAAAACTCAACAATAAGAAAACAAACAGCCTAATTTTAAAATGAGCAAAAGATCTGAAACAGATACCTCACCATAGGAGATGTACAGACAGTAGATAACAATATGAAAAGAGGGCCAACATCATTTGTCTTTAGGGAATTGTAAATTAAAACAACAACAAGATACCACTCCACACATATTAGAATGCCTAAAATCCAAAAAACTGACCATACCAATTGTTGGTGAGGATGCAGAGCCACAGAAACTTTCATTCGTTATTGGTGGGAATGCAAAATGGTGTAGCTGCTTCGGTAGACAGTTTGGCGGTTTCTTACAAAGCTGAACACAGTCTTACCATATAACCCATGAATTGTGCTCCTAAGTGTATACCCAAAGGATTTGAAAGCTTATTTCACACAAAAAGCCTGCATACACACACAAAAAATTTTAAAGCACATGTATTCACAAAATGGGTAACAGGTGAGCACTTAGGACTACTTTGGGAGCAAATGAGGGTGAAAGTGAGAGGGAGAAGTAGAAAGGGTCTGACTACAGGACCCAGCCCCAGGAGAAGTGCATGCATGGCCCAAGGGAGAAAACAAGAACTAAGTTCCGAGGGTGGTACCAGAAGGGCATGAGGGTACATGATAAGGGGAGGAGGTGGGAAAATACAGTTCAGAATGAAAGCCTCCCTGAAAATTCTTCTGGACAGACCTTGTTCTATGCAATGACCTCACCCCTTTAGACCCAGTCTCTGTTATCAAAAGACTAGGAACGTTGGGCTCTTTCAAGAAAAATGACTACAGTCACATTTTCTTAGAAAAACAGTTTAGATTTGCTCCTTTTAGAGCCAGAATATTGTTTAAACGACAGCACGGGATGTACTTTCAGCCCTTTCCATATTCTATACATTTCTACCTCTTGGGAGCCAGATGCTAAATTGTTTCCAGCCAGTTAATAATGGTTGTGGTAGTGAAGCTCCCAGAGGACCCGAAGAAGGAAACCTGCCTGCGTTTCCAGGGCTCTGTTCCATGTGTTGGCTGCTGGGTGGATTCGGATTAGTCAAATAAAGGGAGGAAATAAGGCATGGAAGTCAATTAGTTTACTGTATAACCCACGCAGGCAATCCCCCAGGTTACAGCCTGCCCATCAGCACGCTCGTGCTTCCACCAGCACGCCTGTAAATGCTTGCAATTTGCAGTCACTTTAGTTTAACTGCAAAGGTCAGACCGAGTCAAATGACAAGATGAGTGCCCCAAGAGAGCATTCCATGTAGTGCCATTGATTACATTTCTGTTTATTCGGTCATCGAGGCTATCAACAATCACCCTTTGAGGACCTGGTTGATGGGAAGTGATGTGCTAGGTGCTGCGGAAGGTACAAAGATGAGTTAGTCAAGAGCTCCGCCTCAAGGGAACGCCCAGAATAAGGCTTAAGATGAGACGTGAACATGTATAAATGTAACAACCTAACATGTTTCACTTTTAGGTTAGTTAGTACGTAGTAATGATAGCTGTCATTTACTGATCCCTCACCTTGTGCCATGCGTTCTTGCTGATCATCACAGCCACCTTGCTAAGCATGTCACACACATTTCACAGACAGGGAAGCTTAAACTCAGAGACGTTACATGGTTTGGAGCTCTAAAGCAAGTGCTCTTAACACAACAACACAGCAACTCTGGTCCATCTATCTCCCATGAGATGGTCAAATAAAGTGCAAGTGTCATGGGGGCCAAAAGGAGGGAGAGAGAGTCTCAAGCCGGAGGAACTAGGAAGACTTGTGTGTCTAAACTGTGCCTTGAAAGATTAGTAGGTTTTGACCTGAGGATATGGGCGAGGGAGGGAAGAGGTGGGACAGGGAAGATCTGCTAGGGGGAAGGAAGCCTGGAAAAAAGATGTCCCTGGGGAAAGCCTAGGACCTGGGGAGGGAGGCATTATCTCAGGTACCGGAAGTGGAGTGATGAGGAAGCTGCAGAGGTAGGAGAGGCAAGTGATGGGAGCCTTGAATAACAGACCAGGATTTGAGAATACCTTAAAAAAAGCAACGAGAGGTCACTCAACATTTCTGAGAAGGGGAGTAACCCAGTCAAAGCCCGGTTTCAGATGGCGGGGGACGGTGCAACAGGAGATGAGGAGAGCAGGGATGAAGCCACGGCATCTCCTCAGGTGAAACAGTCAGTGCTGTGGGATGGAGAGAGGGGACGGCTGCAAAGGCATTTAAGGAGATAGAATCCCCTGGACTGAATCACCAACATGAGTGGCAAAAGGAGGGGACGGAAATCTAACAGTCCTTTTGTGCCTGCATAACTAGGAGGATAACAAATACTAAATTAGCCTCTAAATTGGATCATTGACACTTTCTCAATTGTTGGTTCTCAGATTGTTTTGACATGTGGGCCCAAAGACACTATTTAAATGGGCCCAAAGACACTAATCTCCATACTCTTGCTTACTACAAAAAGAAAAAGATTTTAAAAATGAGGCTACTATTATGAGAGTTAATGAAAAGACATAAAACTCTAAAAAGTTAACTCATGCCCAAAGCAATAGACTTGGACACTGTGAAACTCTTAAAAAAATATACAATGTGCCAGCTTGGGACCACCTGGAGAACCCCAGGATGACTAATGGATCCACACCTCCACTGGAGAGCCCTCAGTATTATCTACCCGGGCGGGGGGCTGGTTACAGCTAACTTGAATTCATCTAATAACTCTGACTGTGGGCTACCATGTGCCACATTCTGTGCTCAATGCTAAGGAGAGCCTTTCCTGACCAATTTCCTCTTCACATATTTCAGCCCCCCAGCCTCCTCTCTGAAGCCTCCCAACCCCACCTCTTCCCAACATATATTACAAATAGGACAAAGTGCTGTTCCCTACTTTATTCAAGCCAAAGAGACATAATCTCTGTCACATTCAGACCTTCACCAACCAATGGCCTCCCAGATATCATCTCTCGCCCACCTTTCTATGTGTATTTATGACACTGATCTTGGGAGCCCCGTGTTCCTATTTTATGATTTCCCAGCCTTTCTATTGCCTGTACCAGCCCACAGTGTCCACAGTAGAGCCAAGCTGGGCTACAAGTCTGGCAGACCCCTCACTGGAGTTCAGCTTTTGCAGCCTTGTCCTGATTTAATCTGCAAACCAATTTGCTACTTAACTTCCCCAAGCCCTTATCAACGTTTTAGATTTCAATGTGCCTTTTCTAGGCTGAATATCTGTGTTTTCAATTATGTCACCCTAGGTGAATTACCCTTCCATTGTTCAAGGTCAAACCTCCAGTTGTTATTTCCTGCCCATGCAGCTAGTCCCTTTCCCCTCCATCCCTTTGGGGCAGTTTCTCAATTGTCACTGGTGTTCTGAGATCCTATCTCTATCATGTTTCATCTGTAAATTTAATTATGAAGCTATGCCCCATTTGGCTTCATTTTATTCCATGGTACAAAAGTTTATTATGCATCCGTTCTCCACAAGACATCCAAAGATATACTAGACATGCCCTTCTGCAGCTATACGAAAATGAAGTCCCTAAAAGGAACTAGGTGGGCCTAATTTCATTCACATTGTTGAGTCCCCTCATCTGATCAGTAGACCCCTCTCATCCTGCACTCAGATTTCTACTCACAGAGGACTATTCCTTCTAGCACAAGTATTTAAGAAATGGTTTTTAAAGCAGAAAGGGGAAGGCAGAAGCAGAAAGGCTAAGTCAGAGCAGTTCTAGAAAACAATCGCTAACTCAAGTCTTCCCAAAGAGCCCTGCCCTGCCTTTCTACCCCACGTCCAGTCAGGGTCCAAATGCACTTCCAGTTTTGCAGGTACAGGTCCTGAGCAAAGGCATAACTGGCTCCCCTGCTCACACTTGGGATCCCATTGCCTGAGTTCAACTTTTCCCTTTGTTCTCCCACACTGCCTACCTTATCCCTTCTACAGAGGGGAGCATCCCCAAGTATATCTTTGGAGGGGGCAAGGCACCCCTCTGTAGCCTACATGCAGAGGCAGCATGCATGGCCCAGCCACATAGCTCACCTGTCACCCCAATGATGAATCCTTTCCAGACCCTTCAGTCTGGACCCTTCCATTGTATTCCAGGCAAGCTTGATGGTTCCAGTAGCCCTTTGCTTACGGTGCTATCACTTAATTCATGCAGGCTGTCTGCCTGTCCAGCACTGTCTGCCTTGTAAGCAGAAACTGGGAGCAGGACCCACTAGTATATCAGTTATCTTCGTGTCTTCTCCTTACCCAGCACATGCAGGTGTTTACTGAATGACCCCTCAAGCAAACATTAGAGAATATAAATGATCTTTTCAGACACTGTTTTGTCTCATTAACCAACTGCTTTTCATTGAGTCATTGGTTTTCAATTTTTTAAAAATTTTTATTGGAGTATAGTTGCTTTACAATGTACTGTTAGTTTCTGCTGTACGGCAGAGTGAATCAGTTTTACGTATACATATATCCCCTCTTTTTTAGATTTCCTTCCCATTTAGGTCACCACAGAGCACTGAGTAGAGTTCCTTGTGCTATAGAGTAGGTTCTCATTAGTTATCGTCAATTTGTTTTTAATGAACAGAATCCTTACTTCGAACAAAGTCTTATTTGGAAGACCCACCTCCCCAGTATATAAAATGGTAATGGTGGAGTCTTCTTGTCCACATAAAATGGAGAGCCCCCCACCCCGGAGCTCTAACAGCACCCACTTGCGCCCACCAAGCTAAAATTTTCAATCCACTTCCCTCCGCATATATAAGTTTTTCACTTCTTTCAAGGCCCAGGCCAAATCCTTCTTCCCTCATGAAGACTTCTCTCTGATCATCGTATCCGTGGTGGGTGTTGCTTGTTTCTGAATTCCTGGAGGCCCCATTGTCTGCCTTATTCTTTTGGCGTATACTTAGTTTGAACCAATGAACATTCACATCCACTGAGGCTTGCTAAAGGCCAAGTGATGTACTTTAAATACATTATCCCATTTAATCCTCAGGCGATCCTGTGAAGTAGATGCTATGATTATCTCGTTTACTGATGAGGAAATAGAAGCTCAGGGAGGTTTAGCAATCTGCCAAGGTCACACAGCTATTCACTAGCAGTGCTAGGATTTAAACCATGAGCTACCTGATTCATTGTTTCCTGTTTTAATGTGCCATTATTTTATCTCTCCAACTAGATTGTAAGCCGAAGTGTAGAAACTGCATCTCTACTTCTTTCTCTCCCTGCCCCATCCTTAATACAGTTTTTTACCCTGAGGAAGCATATAATTAATAATTTTTCAGAGCTTCCTTTGTTCCCTGCAGTATATTGCATAGGTCTTCACCTTTTCCTCCTCTAACATCTATCTGGGTAGAGGCTGCCAGCTTCAGAATAGGCTATGGTCTCACCTCTTTATTCCTAGAGGAACATTCTATTTCTGAAGCTTGCAAAGACAGGTTTTCACTGCTGAAAATATTAGGCACTTCTTTCAAAGGCTGTAAGCTAAGCGGGAGTTTCACAGGAGGTAAAAAACAACAGTGATCTCCTCAAATGGAGTGGGGAGGCTCAAGGCAGGAAGTCGAAGGTACCGTTGGAACAGCTCCAGGGAGAAAGGAAAGTGGAGAGGAAAGAGACACTATTTAGATTTTTACCACTTGGGACCCTATCCCCAATTTAACTTTTGGATAAAATCTTAAAAACAGCCAAGTAGTAAAAGTCCTGTTCTCCATGAACTCTGACCCCTCTGCCTGTTTGGGATGTCACTGAGAAAGGCTACATTTTGTGCACAGCAGCCCTGAGGGGATGCCCAGTGGCCCAGGTGGAGTGATTGATTGGGGGAAGCCCCAGGGGCACGCCACCCTCCCTGCACCTGCGCTCTGAATAAACAGAGGGCTGCCTTCTGCAGGGGCCCCTTCCTGACCACCCCCAGCCCTTCTCGGGCCTCACCCCTCGGGCCCCCTTACTTGAAAATTAACTACAGGCTTAAAATGAAAGAGAAGATGATGGCTACATGAGCCCAAAGTGTACGCAAATTGAACTACGTGATGAGCAGAAAACAAACAGAGCCTTAATAAAATAGGCACCTCTGTAGGCTAATACTAGGATCTATTCCCTCTTAAATTTCAGTTTTATGTCCTTACTACAGCATATGTAACAATATTGCTGAAATGTCAGGTGGTTAACCACACTTTAATTTTAATGTTTTGATTTGAATAGTTGAAGAGTTAATTCAATGATTTCAATAAAGTCTCATTTGCCTTGACGTATTTGCTTCAAATACCTGCCTCTTCTTTGGAAATACAATAAACAGTCTTCAATGCCTGATATATTTATAAAATACATGGATAACCAATCAAATTTGCTCTTTAATGACTTTTGCAAAAGGCAAATGAGGACAAGAGTGACATTTTTGAAAACAAAACATATGCACACATGCACACATACAAGCAGAATGTGCTTTGAGAAAGAAAAGCAGGGGCCAGATGACAGGCACGGTTCCGGGATGTTCAGACAGTTGTACTTTCTGACTGAGACAAATATTTGTTTTCAGAACCAAAATGTATCTTATTATGCACTGATGAAAGTTACTATTGTTATAATAGATACAAAAGTTTTTAAAAAACACACTCAGGTTTAAGTGCTGAATTGAAAATGTTTAGTGTTTTCTATCAATTTCCTGATTCTCCTCAGATCTGAGTCATACGGATAGCTGTTCACCCTCCTTTTCTCTTTTCCCTTCTGATAAAAAAAAAAATTGGAATAGATTATGCAAAATACAGAATAAAAACACATTGCTTGAAGGAAAGTTGTTTGTGGAGAGAGAGAATCAATAAATGAATGAATATACAAATAAATAAACCCAATAGCAGAAGCTACCACAAGGAAAGTCAAGAGACAAAAACAATCCAGAAAAAAATTGTGAATTATCAATAGAGAACAGTATGGAGGTTCCTTAAAAAAGTAAAAATAGAGCTACCATATGATCCTGCAATCCCACTCCTGGGCATATATCTGGAGAAAAACATAATTCGAAAAGATACATGCACCTCCAATGTTCATAGCAGCATTATTTACAATAGCCAAGACATGGAAGCAACCTAAGTGTCTATCGACAGATGAATGGATAAAGATGTGGTATATATATGCAATGGAGTATTACTCAGCCATAAAAAAGAATGAAATAATGCCATCTGCAGCAAGATGGATGGACCTAGACGTTATCATACTAAGTGAAGTAAGCCAGACAGAGAAAGACAAATATCATATGATACTGCTTATATGTGGAATCTAAAAAGAATGATACAACTGAACTTATTTACAAGGCAGAAACAGACTCACAGACATAGAAAACAAACTTATGGTTACCAAAGGGGAGGGGAGAGGGATAAATTAGGAGTTTGGGATTAAAATATACACATTACTGTATATAAAATAGATAACCAACATGGATCTACTGTATAGCACAGAAAGCTATACTCAACATCTTGTAATAACCTATAATGGAAGAGAATGTAAAAAAAGAATATATATATATTTAATGTAATCACTTTGCTGTATACCTGAAACTAACAAAACATTGTAAGCCAACTATATTTCAATAAAATTTTTTTAAATTGTGAATTATATCAGAAAGGGTTCATTTCCTTCATATATAAAGGGCACCAACAAATCAATAAGAAAAATTCCAATAATCCAATGTAAAAAAAATGAGCAAAACAGATGAACAATTCACAGAAAAGGAACTAAATATGGCCCTGCATATTTAGTATGAGAAGATATTCACTTTTATTCAAATGGGAAAAATGAAAAAGAATAATTCTATATTCTGGGAAAATGGGGAAATAGACTGATGGGGGTAAAAAGGTATACAACTTCTATGGAGGACAATTTAACCAAATCTGTCAAAATTGCAAATGCATTTATTCTTTGACCCAGCAATCACAATTCTAAGAATTTCTCCTATGTATATTATTTTACACGTGTGAAATGACATATGTACAAAGTTATTTACTATAACACTGCAACAGCAAAAAGTATTTTAAAAATCCAAGTGGCTGGCAACAGGGGGCTAAACGAATTATGGTACAGCTCCACAATTCTTTATCTGAAACCCTAGGGTTTGATGTGGTTTGCATGTCAGAATGTTTTGAAATTCAGAAAGTTAATACAGTGCAGGTACTATATATTATGTAACACCCCAGAGGCTTCTCAGGCAACACTCTGTAATCAAATCCATTAATATTTCTGTGGAGAAACTATGAATATTCATACAAAGTGGAAGAAACAACTCATGTCAATTCAAATTATGTTTTTCCAGCAAAATGAGTTTGCCACAAACTTAGGAAAACTTTTGGTTTCAGGTTTTTTTCTTTTTTAAGTTAGAAATTACAGATAGGAGACTGTAGGCATGCCATCCATACAATGGAATACCACAGAGCTGTAAATAAATAAAAACACAGTTTCTGCACTCAACAATCTCCAAGGTACTCTAAGTAAAAAAAAAAAAAACAAACCTGTGTGTACAAAAGGGGGGGACAGCATGAAGTATGTACAGTAGTTTCCCTTTATCTGCAGGGGATACCTTCCAAGACCCCCAGTGGATGCCTGAAAGCACAGAAAGTGCCAATCCCTTTATCTACTCTGTTTTTCTCCACACATACACACTTATGATAAAGCTTAATTTATAAATTAGGCACAGTAAGAGATTAACAATAACTAATAATAAAATAGAACAATTATAACAATATAATGTAATAAAAGTTATGTGAATGTGGTCTCTATCTCAAAACATCTTATTGCACAGATTTAATGCCTTTCCTTCCTAAGTAAGCACTTGTCACACACTGTGGCAATAACTTGCAGTTTGAGGAGCGACAGTAAAACTAGCATGAATTTCTTTTTCCTTCTTCACAATTTCAGGGTTAGAAGACTTGATCTTACTATAGATCTAAGCCACCTCAGCATAAGATTTTTTTTTCTTTCCTTAATAAGTCAAGAACTTTCACCTTTTCACTTAAAGGAAGCACTTTATGGTTTCCCTGGAATTTCCGAATTGCCAGTATCACTACGCCTGTGCTTTAGGCCATTATTAAGTAAAATGCAGGTTACTTGAACACAATCACTGTAATACCAAGATGGTTAACTTAATAACCTAGACGGCTACTAAGTGATTAACAGGCAGGATATGCTGGACAAAGGGATGATTCACATCCCAGGTGGGACAGAGAGGGTAGGAGAGAGATTTCATCACAATACTCAGAATGGCGCACAATTTAAAACTTAAGAATTTTTCATTTCTGGAATTTTCCATTTAATATTTTCAGACCTCTGTTGACCCCGAGTAATTGGAACCATGGAAAGCAAAACCGCGGATAAGGGGGACTATTGTATGTATTTGCTTTTGTAAGCCAAAGATAGCTCTGAAAAGACTACATTTATTTCTGGAGAGAGAAACTAAGGGGAGTTTAGGAACTATGGTTGGGAGACAGACTTCACTGTATATGTTTACATACCTCTCCTATGCAAATATATTACCAACTCAGAGCAAATAAAAAACATTTACATTTTAATTGCTAAACATAATGTGCATATGGATTACCAATGGGTGCTCAGGCTTTATCCTTGTATGGAAGTTCCTCACGGTACCAAGTATTAAGTTCCAGGTATGGGTCAGGCACTAAGCTAGGTGCGTTGCCCAGATTATAGCTGGGCATGCGAGGCAGGCATGAATATCCCCATTTTAGAGAGAAGGAAACTAAGTTTCAGTTAGAACCATACAACAGTAAGTGAGAGAACTGGGATTCATACCCAAGGCTACCTGAGCCTGAGTGCTATGGCACAAAAGAACATTGGAAAATGAGAAGAAGATGGCTATCTATTGAGAACATATGTGGAATTTATGACCAGACAATGATTCTTTTCTTGAGCACAATATTTGGGACATTTGAAATCCTGCTCTGCTCTAACTCCTCTGGGCATTGTTAATGATATGGCACCAGTGAAGCCTGCAGAGCAAGAGGTCTGTGCCCTGGGTATGGGTTGGGGAGGGCAACTTCTCCATCACAAAGAGCTAAAGCCCTGTGGGGTCCAGTGTGGACATGTCTGCCCACAATGGACAAGTAGTCTGGTCAGAGAATGCACTGTCCTCTTCTCCAGATTGCTCATTAGCACTGGCTGGGGAGGAAGGGGCAGGAAGGTGCTATGGACTGAGTGTTCTTGTCCCCTCAAAATTCAGATGTTGAAATCCTAATCCCCAGTGTGATGGTATATGGAGATGGGGTCTTTGGGAGGTAATTAGGTTTAGATGAGGTTATGAGGATGGACCCCTCATGATGAGATTAGTGCCCTTATAAGACGAGACTTGAGAGAGCTTGCTTCCTCTCCCTGCTCTCCACCATGTGAGGGTACAACAAGAAGATGGCCATCTGCAAACCAGAAAGTGGGTCCTCACCAGACATTGGATCTGCTGGCACCTTGACCTTGGACATCCCAACCTCCAGAACTGTGAGAGATAATTATTATTTATTTCTGCCTGTTATGGCAGCCCAAGATGACTCTATCTCTGGAAAGGATCACTTCTGGTCTGAAGGACTGTATATTTGAAAGTACAGTTTGCAATTAATCAAAACTGACCAATACCAATTACATTTATCTTTTCAGTCATTATTCCCTTTGTTCTGTGATTGAAAGAAGCAAAGTAGAACAGTATAGACACTTTTCTCAGGATCAAGTACATCTGGACCCATTGATGTGGGAAAAGCTGATGGAATCAGTGCCAGCTCCAAAACATGCAGGGTCTCTCCCTTCCCAGAACCTCAACAGGCCACACGCACATCTCCCAGTCTCATGTCCCCACCCTCCAGGAACAGGAACCAGATGGGAGTCCTTGAAAATTAAGCTGACCATTAACCAATGACTTCAGAAGAATTAAGGAAGTAATGAGTTTTAACAACTGACACGGATTTGAGGCTGGACTTCTCGGGTGACCAATCATCTCTGTTTGTTCTAGGACTGTCCCAGTTTTAGCACTGAAAGTTCCATTCTAAGAGACCCAACACTACTGGATAAATCAGGATGACTGGTCATCCTAGGTTTCAATTCCAGTTCCACCACTTCTTAGCTATGTGACCTTGAGCAAGATACTTAGCAACTCTGTATTTCAGTTTTTCCATGCTTAAGATACAGAGAATAATAATACCTGCCCCACGGGGTTGTTATGAAGATTAAATGAATATTTGTAAAGTGCTTAGAACAGTGCTTGGTAAGAGCTATATAAGTGTTTGTTAAACAAAGGAAAGTGTGTTAAACTTTGTTGAGCCTTGTTGTCTTTGTTCATAACCAGTGTGTGCAGCAGACACTGAGCACACTTAAACTACATGACTGTGTTGGTGGAAACAGAAGCAAGAGGATATAAGTGACTTTCATCAAGACAGTTACTAGGTGAATCAATATGTCCAAAGCCAGGACAAGAGGCCAGCATTCCATTTGTCCCTGCTCAGCCCACCCTTCTGAACCCTCTGGTTCACACGTTTTGCCCTCACTGATTGCACATAGTAGGCTTGTAATAAATATTTATTACATGAATGCATAACTTCTTCTCAGACAGGCCTATTCAGGGTTGCTGGAAGGAGTTTGTATTTTCACTTTCTCTTATTTATTTGCAAAGGAGCTAAACCTTAGTAGCTAATGCTAAGGTTCCTAGCACACTGCTTACTTATGATGAGATTTCCTGAGACTATAAAATGAAGCAATTACTGAGAAGATAGAAGGTTCTTCTTCTTTGGCAGGTATTTATGGTCCTGAATCTGTGGGTTGCCTGGACACAAAAATGCGTGCGTTAGTCATAAATCGGTCAGTGCTCTGGACACCTGAAGACTTGAGAGGCTGCAGCACGGCTTGGAAGGCTGCTTCTGCAGAGAAGTTTGCACAGCCGTGCACACGTACACTCAGTCACTTCCCTGCTCTCCTGTACAAACCTGCCTGCGTTCTGGGGACCTACCAGGACACATGGGCCCATCTGCCTGCTGGGTTCTACTCCAGCCAAGTCCCAAGTCAATGTCAGAGCCCATGCTGAACCACAGACCTCAAGACACACAGGCAAGCCCTGCAAAAGTCTCTACTCCTGCACTGCTTAACCAGCAGCATATGTTTTTTTGGCTAAAAGGTGTTTAAATGAAATCATTTTTTCCATATTACTTTGAAAAGTTTATTTCATCAGCATGAAAATGTTTAATAATACTATTTGGGGGTTTTACAAAAAAGAAATCACCATTTTGAAGATGTTACTTTTTGATTAACTTAGGGAAAAGAGCACGGTGATATTTAACCCTTTCCTCAAAGGATGCAAGTGACTTGGGCTTTAGATGAACAGTGCTTTGGGAATCAAACGGCACCAATGTCTGTGCTAAATAGAGAAAGGGAGGCTGGATCCCTACACTGCATGGTGTAAAGTGATGTGCTTGGTTCAGTCTGAGTGATGACTGTAAGACTGCCCAGTCAGCTTTGCAAGGTCACTGATGTGCCACCAGGAAACTATGCGCCAGTGATATCTCCCCACGGCTGGCATATTCTGGAACTATCGCAGCTCTTTCCCCAGAGAGCCACATTCCCTAGAGGGGGCAAACACTTCGATGGAAAAGCTCTAGGAACCCCTGGAAGGCTGGGCTAGGGAATTCAGCCTCCAGCTTCCCTTTTTATTCAGCAGAAAGCACCCCTCTCTGATAGTTTTCACCCCGAGCAACAAAACCAGACTGCTCCAAGCTGCAGTCCTGAACAGGCCTGCTCCTGACACGGGTCCTAGTAGGCCTAGGACAAGGAATGTAAATGGAGGCATGCTTAGTATAGGTCTAGATATTTAAAAGTGACACAGCAAGCTAATAAACTGTGAAATGTGTCTACTCCTCCATCTTAATAAATACACTTGGAAGACCTAGTACACATTTTGAATTCACAGGCTCCAGAACATGGGGGCTTAAGGAAAGAAAGCTGGGCCCTGTCACCCAGCTCCTAGCCTGTGATCCATCCTATTACCCTTTCCTCCCTTGGTTCTGTCCAACATCACAGAGAGCTGACAGCCCAGCCCTCGCTTCCAAGCTCTGCCTTCACTGCCTACGCAGCACCCCACTGGCTCATCCTCAAGGCCAGATACCAGGGCGCACACGGGCCCTGGAAGGGGGCTTGGGCTGCTGTGTAGCCATTAAGGGTCCTGGGTCCCAGCTCTCTAGGGGAAGTCTAGTAAAGGATGTGCAAGCTCTGAGTAGGCTCATGGACCTGGTACCTGGAGGGCAGCTGTAGGCAGAGGGGAGCTCAGAGGAGCGCTCTCAAAAGCAGGGCCCGGGCCAGGCCTCATTCCCAGGGCATCAGCACTGAAGAGTAGATAGAGGGCAAGTCAGGGTAGCAGGCAGGAAAATGCAGTACCTCGTCAGGACTGCTCAGTTCCTTGATGCAGGAGCAACTTTTGTTTCCATGAACTGGGAGAGGTGGGGAGAGCTGGGGAAGGGGGGCACCAAAAGGTCTGAGTATTGCTCCACTCAAGGGGTGTGAGTGAATGAAGGGGGGCATTTCACTCTAACAAGATGAATCAGGGTCAACTGTTCGGGACTTGGCATGGGCTGAAATTTTTATCTCTTGAGATATCCCCTGTCTTTCACAGATGCAATGTCAAAGGAAGGTCAGACATTAAAGTAACCACAAGGATCCTAAAAATATGTTCTTCATAGCTGTAGGACTTTGAAGAACTTTTCCTTTAAATGAAGGAATGGGAGCGGGGATGGCATCTTAATCAAGCAGCCTTTCGAAGTCCTAATGGTTTTCAGGTTTTCTCAAGACCTTTCTATAAAACCAAAGGACATAAATGAATTTTAAAAAAATGTAAGCACATATGGGAGAAAAACAGTACAAAAAGCCTGAGGTTTGGTGAAAGAAAAAAATCAAGAACAGAGCAGCAGAAAATCAAGCTGATGAGAGCAAATGAAGCACCAACGGAACCTGATGCAAAAAAGGTGATCTTGCGTGCAGCCTCTTGAGACTGTACATTATGATGCAAACACTGCATTTAGTTAACACTTTTGTTCCAAGAAATTCAAATTCTCACTCTACCGACATCAAATTCTGTCTGTATTCCACACTGCAACTAGTATTTCTTCATACCCTTTCCTTTTGTGGGAGAACCACAAAAGACATGTCCTTTCTCTTTTCTCTGTGCCCTTAATCTTGTCCCCATATTCAAAAGGGTCAGAAGACATGGTGGGGACAGACTACTCTGAGAATGAGGTGCCTCCAGACTTGGGTGTAGAGGTTAACAGAGTATGAAAAGGAACTTAGTGGCCAAGAATTGAGGGAAGAGGCAAAAATTACTTTTGTCACCAGTAAGAAAGTTTAGACTTCCAGAGGTTTAATAACTTGTCATAAAGCAAGAGTGGAAGCCAGAAAGAGCTGCAGACCCCCAAGTACCAAACCCGCTCCAGGCACCAGGGTTCAAGCACAGCTCCACTACCATTATCCTTGCACAGGGAAGAGCCCCAAAGCACAAGAACACAATGGTTCACAGAGGAAATATGAAAAGCAGCATGAAAATAATTATGGGTTGGAAGGATTTACTCCAAAGGCTTAACTCTGTATAACCTGGCCAAGAGATCACACTGCTAAAGTGAAATATGATCGTGGTGGATATGAAACAAGCACTCAAAGGGCATAAACAAAGGCTTAGGCTACTCCAAGGAAAATATAAATTCAGGGATGTGATGGAAAATATAGGCTCACTTTGAGGGCAATTACTATAGTGGGAAGATCTATTAATCTGTTGACAGTTTCTCAAAGAAAGTGATGGCAGCCTGCTAATTTGCCTCATTTGAATCCAGTCTGTACGAGGAGCTGGTAAATATATCTCAGGGAGCAGTGCTGTGCAGCAGGCGAGGGATGGGTTGCCTTCATGTATCTTGTTCATTTTTCATCTTGATGATTTTTCTCTCCAGTTTCCTCCCATTCTCTTTTCCATTCCTTTGCCAGCGCCCCCCTCATAAAATCCTCTGCTATGGAAAACTCTTTCTAGGGTAAGGGAAGGGGGCTGCTGACTGATGGCTTAGGATTATGAATGGGGTCCACAATTGTTCCGCATTACCCAGACCCTTATTAAGCCAGCCAAAAGGGCTGTAATCTCAGGTTATGCTCTGCAGACCTGGCTTCCCTGCATCTCTGCTGCCCCGTACCCCAGGACGAAGCCTTAAAAATGCCAACTCTTAAAATTAGGAGTTCAGGCCCAAGTTCAAAGGGCTGTGATGACCCAGGTAAGCTAAGAGACTTTTCCAGCTCTGGTAAGGAGACTAAGCAAGTCTCTCACCCCTTTACGGCAGGAGGATGGCAATTTCCTTAATGCTTTTTCAAGGACTTTCATTTCTGTCCAAATAGCTTCTAGCACTGCCAAGTGAAAGGAGAGGTGTCACTATCAACCAGACTATAACCAAGCAGTATAGTCTTATGTGAATCCAATTGAAAGAGAATTTTACTGGAAGGTCCCTATAGCAAACCACTTTTTCCAGATGTCAGAAAACCTGGGGTCTGTGTGAAGACAAATGCAGCGTTTTGGACCTTTCCTCTGTTATATCTGAAGAAGGACACAGATGAAAGTCCCCATAAAGAAAATGTTTGCTTCAACTCGTGCTGCTCTGTGCTCTGAGGTTGCCCCCAACAGCCCTTGATTTAGTATTTTAGAAACACACTATTGTGTGAGAGGTGAAATTGTCCTGGGAAAACAGGACTTGGACACCCTGGGTTTTATTTACTGAAATAAAGATTGCAGAAATAGATAGGGATGGAGAAAACGGTTCTGAAATATGTTCCTCGTTATAACCCCGTTGCCAGCACTTAAATAAAAGGGGGGTTTAAAGAAGAAAATCCCTGCTTCGAGTCCCAGGGGAGCAATACTGTCTTAGGTATATCTGCTGACACAGCTGATGCACACTCAGGACGGCTGCCGAGATGAAGTGCTCTGTGGTTTCACAGAAGTAGAAGCAAATCCTTCAACTAAGGAATAGTCATACTGTGTGGAAATAAAACCACATCAGGCTCTGCTGATGTTAATTTATGAAGAACCTAGCTTATTTTCCTACACTGAGGAAGCACCTAATATAAACAACAAAACCCAAAGAATGAATTAGATTTTTTGGTAAATCATAAAATATTAACATAATAAAGCTACAACTTGACACCAGAATTGTTCTCTGGAGTACATAAAGGGCCCAGCTGGCCTTCCTATTGTTCTTCACCCACATTCCTTCCTCACTACTTCTTTCCCAAGTCTCTGTCCTCTGTTTGTCTTCTATATTTCTTCCCCAAACCGGGTTAATTGGGAATGTGTGCCCTCTGTCAGAAAGTTTTGCTCTGTCCCTTCCAAGTGGGCAGGTACATATGCTTGCCATCCTCCTGGACTTTTGAAGTTTTCCAATAGGTTAGGGGCACCCTGTTCTTTAATAAATAAAGTGGCTTGTGGGGAATCCAGCAGGCTCTGCGATATCTCCGGAGTTGCAGGGGTAGGGAGCTTGGGTCTTGGTGCAACCTCTGGCTCTGATTTTCTGCTCCTAAATTCCCTCTCTCTTGTCTGTTTCTTACCCCTGAAGTAGGCTGGCCCTTTTCTGCTCTACATGCCCCTATGCTGGGCATCCTACCCATTTCATCTCTCCCCAGAGTAGCAGACTTTTACTGAAGATTGGGGTTTATGAGGTCAGGTGATGAGCAACTGCAACACAAAAACTGTATGGAAAACAATTTAAAATTAGACATCCTGAAATCAGTATGTCAGCAAGTATTGCAAGATTGGAAGGGGCCTTAAAGACTACTTAATCCAGTGGTCCTCAACTCTAACAGAACCAATGTCTCTTTTTTTATAACAAATATTTTCTAACATCTCATTTAGTATTCTAAAATGAACTCCATAGATAATATATTATACCTACATGCATAATTTTTAAATAATTAATACCTTTCTCTAATTATAACGTAAACTAAAATTAAAAGAAAATAATTTGTAATTTTAAAAGGCATGCATTTTCCTATGTAAATGTTCAGGCATAACCACTCTAGAAGACAAAGTCAGATGACAGTATCAGGAAAAAAAATAAGGTTTTGCAATGGGCAAAAAAATGTGTAGATTACTGAGTGCCTTGTTTTGCACACTTTTCTGGGATATCTTTATCATTCACTCATTGAGTTTGAGCTAACAACTCTGTATACTGTAAAAAAAAAAAAATGGCAGCACTGCAAATGATTCTTGTGCATAGAAAAGTAAAATGTGTCTAGTAGAGTACAAATGACTACTTCCCTTGGATACCAATCAGTTTCCATCTATTTGTCTATTTACAAATTTATCTCAGCATTCTATTAATTGATGGGTTAAATAAGAATCTTTGACACAGGCTATATTAATCAGGGCTCTCCAGAGAAATAGAACCAATAAGATATATGCAAATATATACAAGAGACTTACTATAGGAATTGGCTCATGTGATTATGGAGGCCAAGAAGTCCCAGGATCTGCTATCTGCAAGCTGGTGAAACAGGAAAGCTAGTGCTGTAATTCAGTCCAAGTCCAAAGGCCTGAGAATCAGGGGGCCAATGGTATAAGTCCCAGCCTATATCCATGTCTGAATGCCCAAGAACCAGGAGCACCAATGTCTCAGGGCAGGAGAAGTTGGATGTCTCGGCTCAATCAGAGGGGGCATATTTGCCCTTCCTCTTGTTTTATTTAGGCCCTCAACAGACTGAATGATGCCTTCTTGCATTGGTGAGTGTGATCTGTTTACTCAGTTCACCAATTCAAATGCTAATCTCCTCCCGAAACACCCTCAACAGACACATCCAGAAATGTTTTACCAGATATCTGGACATCCCTTATCCTAGTCAAGTTTAAATTAACCATTGCACAGGCTCATTTTATAGCTGAATGAAAGTCATAATTACAAGCACTTTCAAAAGTTATCCTTCAGAGGACCTTCAAGATGGTGGAGGAGTAAGACATGGAGATCACCTTCCTCCCCACAAATACATCAGAAATACATCTACATGTGGAACAACTCCTACAGAACACCTACCGAACGCTGGCAGAAGACCTCAGACCTCCCAAAAGGCAAGAAACTCCCCACGTACCTGGGTAGGGCAAAAGAAAAAAGAAAAAACAGAGACAAAAGAATAGGGAGGGGACCTGCACCTCAGGGAGGGAGCTGTGAAGGAGGAAAGGTTTCCACACACTAGGAAGCCACTTCACTTGCAGAGACATGGGGTGGGTGGCGGGAAGATTCACAGCCACGGAGGAGAGCACAGCCACAGGGGTGCAGAGGGCAAAGCGGAGAGATTCCCGCACAGAGGATTGGTGCCGACCAGCACTCACCAGCCCCAGAGGCTTGTCTGCTCACCCACCGGGACAGGCGGGGGCTGGGAGCTGAGGCTTGGGCTTCGGGTCGGATTGCAGGGAGAGGACTGGAGTTGGCAGCGTGAACACAGCCTGAAGGGGCTAGTGCGCCACAGCTAGAGGAGAGGGAGTCCGGGAAAAAGTCTGGACCTACCAGAGATGCAAGAGACCATTGTTTTGGGGTATGCAAGCATTGGAGATTCAGAGCACTGCCTAAATGAACTTCAGAGACGGGCACAAGCCACGGCTATCAGTGCGGATGCCAGAGATGGGCATGAAACGCTAAGGTTACTGCTGCAGCCACCAAGAAGCCTGTGTGCAAACACAAGTCACTATCCACACCTCCCCCTCCCGGAGCCTGTGCAGCCCGCCACTGCCAGGGTCCCGTGATCCAGGGACAACTTCCCCGGGAGAACACACAGCACACCTCAGGCTGGTGCAACGTCATGCCCGCCTCTGCCGCCACAGACTCGCCCCATAATTGGTACCCTTCCATCTCCCCAGCCTGAGTGAGCCAGAACCCCCTAATCAGCTGCTCCTTCAACCCCATCCTGTCTGAGCAAAGAACAGACACCCTCAGGCGACCTACAAGCAGAGGCGGGGCCAAATCTAAAGCTGAACCCCAGGAGCTGTGCAAACAAAGAGGAGAAAGGGAAATCTCTCCCTGCAGCCTCAGGAGCAGCAGATTAAATCCCCACAATCAACTTGATGTACCCTGAATCTGTGGAATACCTGAATAGACAACGAATCATCCCAAAATGGAGGCGGTGCACTTTGGGAGCAACTGTAGACTTGGGGTTTGCTGTATGTGACTAACCAGTTTCTAATTTTTATGTTTATCTTAGTTTAGTTTTTAGCACTTGTTATCATTGGTGGATTTGGTTATTGGTTTGGTTGCTCTCTTCTTTTTTTTTAATTACTTTTTAAATTTTTTAATTTTAATAATATTAAAAAATTTTTTTTATTTTATTAACTTTTATTTTATTTTTTCTTCTTTTTTTTTTTTTCTCCCTTTTCTTCTGAGCCATGTCAGAAGGGTCTTGGTGCTCCAGCCAGTTGTCAGACCTGAGCCTCTGAAGTGGGAGAGCTGAGTTCAGGACATTGGACCACCAGACACCTTCCAGCCCAACGTAATATCAATTGGCGAGAGCTCTCCCAGAGATCTCCATCTCAACGCTAAAACCAAGCTCCACCCAATGTCCAGCAAACTTCAGTGCTTGACGCCACATGCCAAACAACTAGCAAGACAGGAACACAACCCCACCCATTAGCAGAGAGGCTGCCTAAAATCATAATAAGTTCATAGACATCCCAAAACACACCACCAGACTTGGTCCTGCCCACCAGAGAGACGAGATCCAGCCTCATCCACCAGAAAACAGGCACCAGGCCCCTCCACCAGGAAGCCTACACAACCCACTGAACCAACCTTACTCACTGGGGGCAGACACCAAAAACAATGGGAAATAAAAACATGCAATCAGCAAAAAGGAGACCCCAAACACAGTAAGTTAAGCAAAATGAGAAGACAGAGAAATACACAGAAGATGAAGGACCAAGGTAAAAACCCACCAGACCAAACAAATGGTGAGGAAATAGTCAGTCTACATGAAAAAGAATTCAGGGTAATGATAGTAAAGATGATCCAAAATCTGGGAAATAGAATGGAGAATATACAAGAAATATTTAAAAGGACCTAGAAGAACTAAAGAGCAAACAAACAATGATAAACAACACAATAAATGAAATTTAAAACTCTCTAGAAGGAAACAATAGCAGAATAACTGAGGCAGAAGAACGGATAAGTGACCTGGAAGATAAAATAGTGGAAATAACTACTGCAGAGCAGAATACAGAAAAAAGAATGAAAAGAATTGAGGACAATCTCAGAGACCTCTGGGACAACATTAAATGCACCAACATTCGAATTATAAAGGTCCAAGAAGAAGAAGAGAAAAAGAAAGGGTCAGAGAAAACATTTGAAGAGATTATAGTTGAAAACTTCCCTAACATGGGAAAGGAAATAGTCAATCAAGTCCAGGAAGCACAGAAAGTACTATACAGGATAAATCCAAGGAGTAACAAGCCAAGACACATATTAATCAAACTATCAAAAATTAAATACAAAGAAAAAATATTAAAAGCAGCAAGGGAAAAACAACCAATAACATACAAGGGAATCCCCATAAGGTTAACAGCTGATCTTTC
Organism: Balaenoptera physalus; assembly: GCF_965194825.1. Taxonomy (NCBI): domain Eukaryota; kingdom Metazoa; phylum Chordata; class Mammalia; order Artiodactyla; family Balaenopteridae; genus Balaenoptera; species Balaenoptera physalus. The sequence continues at coordinate 64,501,486 of NC_138899.1, read as the reverse complement.
AGCAGAAACCCTGCAAGCCACTAAGGAGTGGCAGGACATATTTAGAGTGATGAAAGGGAAAAACCTACAACCAAGACTACTCTACACAGCAAGGATCTCATTCAGATTCGACAGAGAAATTAAAACCTTTATACACAAGCAAAAGCTAAGAGAATTCAGCCCCACCAAACCAGCTTTACAACAAATGCTAAAGGAGCTTCTCTAGGCAGGAAACAGAGAAGGAAAAGACCTACAAAAACAAACCCAAAACAATTAAGAAAATGGTAATAGGAACATACATATTGATAACTACCTTAAATGTAAATGGATTGAATGCCCCAACCAAAAGACAAAGACTGGCTGAAAGGATACAAAAACATGACCCGTATATATGCTGTGTACAAGAGACCCACTTTAGACCTAGGGACACATACGGACTAAAAGTGAGGGGATGGAAAAAGATATTCCAGGCAAATGGAAATCAAAAGAAAGCTGGAGTGCCAATTCTCATATCAAACAAAATAGATGTTAAAATAAAGACTATTACAAGATACAATGAAGGATACTACATATTGATCAAGGGATCAATCCAAGAAGAAGATATAACAATTGTAAATGTTTATGCACCCAACATAGGAGCAGATCAATACATAAGGCAAATGCTAACAGCCATAAAAGGAGAAATTAACAGTAACACAACCATAGTAGGGGAGTTTAACACCCCACTTTCACCAATGGACAGATCATCCAAAATGAAAATAAATAAGGAAACACAAGTTTTAAATGACACATTAAACAAGTTGGACTTAATGGATATTTATAGGACATTCCATCCAAAAACAACAGAATACACTTTCTTCTCAAGTGCTCGTGGAACATCCTCCAGGATACATCATATCTTGGGTCACAAATCAAGCCTTGGTAAATTTAAGAAAATTGAAATCATGTCAAGTATCTTTTCCGACCACAGCACTATGAGACTAGATATCAACTGCAGGAAAAAATCTGTAAAAATACCAACACATGGAGCCTAAACAATACACTACTAAATATCCAAGAGATCACTGAAGGAATCAAAGAGGAGATCAAAAAACACCTAGAAACAAATGATGATGACAATGCGATGGGATGCAGCAAAAGCAGTTCTAAGAGGGAAGTTTAGAGCAATACAATCCTACCTCAAGGAACACAAAACATCTCAAATAAAAAACATAAACTTACACCTAAAGCAATTAGAGAAAGAAGAACAAAAAAGCCCCAAAGTTAGCAGAAGGAAAGAAATCATAAAGATCAGATCAGAAATAAATGAAAAAGAAATGAAGGAAACAATAGCAAAGATCAATAAAACTAAAAGCTGGTTCTTTGAGTAGATAAACAAAATTGACAAACCATTAGCCAGACTCATCAAGAAAAAAAGGGAAAAGACTCAAATTAACAGAATTAGAAATGAAAAAGTAGAAGTAACAACTGACACTGCAGAAATAAAAGGATCATGAGAGATTCTACAAGCAGCTATATGCCAATAAAATGGACAACATGGAAGAAATGGACAAATTCTTAGAAAAGCACAACCTTCCGAGACTGAACCAGGAAGAAATAGAAAATATAAACAGACCAAACACAAGCACTGAAATTGAAACTGTAATTAAAAATCTTTGAACAAGCAAAGCCCAAGACCAGATGGCTTCACAGGTGAATTCTATCAAACATTTAAAGAAGAGCTAACACCTATCCTTCTCAAAGTCTTCACAATACTGAACATGACTATACTACTCAGAGCAATCTACAGATGCAATGCAATCCCTTCAAACTACCAATGGCATTTTTCACATAACTAGAGCCAAAACTTTCACAATTTGCATGGAAACACAAAAGATCCCGAACAGCCAAAGCAATCTGAGAAAGAAAAACGGAGCTGGAGGAATCAGGTTCCCTGACTTCAGACTATACTATAGTTCTCAGTAATCAAGACTGTATGGTACTGGCACAAAAACAGAAATATAGATCAATGGTACAGGATAGAAAGCCCAGAGATAAACCCATGCACATATAGTCACCTTATCTTTGATAAAGGAGGCAAGAATATACAATGGAGAAACGACAGCCTCTTCAATAAGTGGTGCTGGGAGAACTGCACAGCTACATGTAAAAGAATGAAATTAGAACACTCCCTAACACCATACACATAAATAAACTCAAAATGGATTAAAGACCTAAATGTAAGGTCAGACACTATAAAACTCTTAGAGGAAAACAGAGGCAGAACACCCCATGGCATAAATAAGAGCAAGATCCTTTTTGACCCACGTCCTACAGTAATGGAAATAAAAACAAAAATAAACAAATGGGAGCTAATGAAACTTAAAAGCTTTTGCACAGCAAAGGAAACCATAAACAAGATGAAAAGACAACGCTCAGAATGGGAAAAAATATTTGCAAACGAAGCAACTGACAAAGGATTAATCTCCAAAAAATACAAGCAGCTCATGCAGCTCAATATCAAAAAAAACAAACAATCCAATCCAAAAATGGGCAGAAGACCTAAACAGACATTTCTCCAAAGAAGATATACAGATTACCAACAAACACATGAAAGGATGCTCAACATCACTAATCATTAGAGAAATGCAAATCAAAACTACAGTGAGGTATCCCCTCACACCAGTCAGAATGGCCATCATAAAATATCTACAAACAATAAATGCTGGAGAAGGTGTGGAGAAAAGGAAACCCACTTGCACTGTTGGTGGGAATGTAAATTGATACAGCCACTATGGAGAACAGTATGGAGGTTCCTTAAAAAACTAAAAATAGAACTACCATATGACCCAGCAATCCCACTACTGGGCATATACCCTGAGAAAACCATAATTCAAAAAGATACATGTACCACAATGGTCATTGCAGCACTATTTACAATAGCCAGGACATTTAAGTAACCTAAGTGTCCATCGACAGATGAACGGATAAAGAAGATGTGGCACATATATACAATGGAATATTACTCAGCCATAAAAAGAAACGAAATGGAGTTATTTGTAGTAAGGTGGATGGACCTAGAATCTGTCATACAGAGTGAAGTAAGCCAGAGAAAAATACCATATGCTAACACATACATGTGGACTCTAAAAAAAAAATGGTTCAGAAGAACCTAGGGGCAGGACAGGAATAAAGACGCAGACGCAGAGCATGGACTTGAGGACACGGGGAGGGGGAAGGGTAAGCTGGGACGAAGTGAGAGAGTAGCACTGACATACATACACTACCAAATGTAAAATAGATAGCTAGTGAGAAGCAGCTGCATTGCACAGGGAGATCAGCTCAGTGCTTTGTGACCACCTAGAGGGGTGGGATAGGGAGGGTGGGAGGGAGATGCAAGAGGGAGGGGAAATGGGGATATATGTATACATATAGCTGATTCACTTTGTTATACAGCAGAAACTAACACAACAGTGTAAAGCAGTTATACTCCAATAAAGATGTTAAAAAAATAAATAAATAAAAATGTTCAAATCAAAGTGGAAAAATATTATCCTTCAACATAACTATATGTAGAATTATTACAAACATGGCAGTTAGAAAATCAGACTGATTGATGAAGACTCAAACACAAGGTTCAGTATGACCATTGGTGATGCCATTTTCCAAAATAGTGAACAATACTTGGTCAAGTGCTGAATGAAACAAAGCACTATCTTCCTTCAATATACACAGTAGAACCATTCTTGGAAAGTCTCATATTTATTGAAACTATGAAGAAGTATTTGTGTGTGTATATATATATGTTAGTTTAAGTTCTAAGTTTGGATAATTATATATATTTGAGTTAGATTTTGGTTGGATAATTATAAACAGGGTTTCCACCTACTTGAATGTCTGAGCTATTAGGAAACTGTGTAGATATGAGATCATTCTTCATTGTGCAGGACTGTTCTGGGAACAGCCAGGCCACTTAACATCCCTGACCTCCATCATGAGCCACTGGTTCATTCCGATCACTGCAACAACCAAAAATACACCCAAAGTACCAAAACCCACCATAGAGGGTACTGTCCCTGTTGAGAACCACTAATCTAGTCCAAACACACCTTTGGTTCTTGAATCTCCTCTGTACGATCTTAAGCACATGCTCAATAAATATTTGTTGAATAAATGAAAATCTGAATGAAGGAAAGTGTGGAATTGTTGAATATTAGAGACTCTGGAGAGTAGTTAATTATGAATAAGCAGATACCTTTTATAGGCATAGAGAGTTTCTTGAGTCATCCATGCACTTAGAATGTTTTTTTTTAATGGATTCTTAGAATACTCAATTCTTTCTTGAATTAGCAGAAACTTTAAGTAGAGAACTAGTAAAGAGTTATAACCACATACCTTGAGGGAACCTTATTTATTCCTGTCTTCTGCCTCTTTATTTTCAACCTTTTTGGCATAGCGTTAGGTCATAGCCTGTATCACAACTTTCCTGACTTGAGCACTCACTCCTGCAAACAGCAGTGAAAATCACCTGTCCCCCTTCTAATGATCCTACAAGAGTTCCCAGTTGCCTTCTGCAACTGTAAAACTCTAGTTACAGTCATTGAGGACTTCCACAAATGAATTCTTCCCATTACAAGCCCCATCTTCATCTCTCTGCCCTATTCTGGCAACTTTGGCCACTCCTCTGCCTTCTCTGCCTTCATGGCAAAGTCTTGCTTCTTCCCACATTCAAATCACTGCTTTGACAATCACCATCTCTATGAATTCTTTCTAGATTAGACATAAAAGGCCACATAGCATATGATTCCATTTATATGAAATATCGAGAATAGGGAAATCCATAGAGGTAGAAAGCAGATTAACGGTTGCTCGGGGTTGGGGAAAGAGAGGAAAGAGGAGTGACTGCTTAGTGGTTACAGTGTTTCCTTTCGGTGTCATAAAAATATTCTAGAATTAGATAGAGGTGATGGTTGTACAACACGTGAAAGTACTAAATGCCACTGAATTGTACACTTTAAAAGTTAATTTTATGTTATATGAATTTAACCTCAATTAAAAAATTATAAAACCATAGATCCATGTGAGATATAGTAATTTATCAATAAAGATATCGAGTAATGGGTAGGGAAGAGTTACTTACATACTCGTTTGCTGTCCATTCAGCTCACATGGTATCTAGGTGCCACCTCTTCCTGTTCAAGTCCAGGAACTATCTTTTTAGGGTTTTTATTGCCAATTATGCCCACGCTGCTAATTTCATGTCTTCCACCATGAGACAAAAAATAGCCGTATTGCTATTACTTGCAAGACCATGGCTCTTCAGAGCCTGTATGTATTGAAACATTATAGCTCTTGCCGCTGCATTTATTTGATGCTGGTTACATCATAGCCATGTGAATCCTGGTTTCCAATGACTTCCTCCAAGGTTGTTATTGGCTCATGGATGATGAGCACAGATACAAGTCTTACCCAGAATACGTAGGCTAATGCGGACAACACTTTGTTTTCTGGTCATATTAAATTTACTGTTTAGAATTTCATAGAATAAACATAGAACAACACATCTTCTAGCCACGTCTTCTCCTGTATTCTTTAGCCTGGAATCCCTGCATTCCTGCAATGTGAACTTTTTCAATGTTGGCTATACCCTGCCTTTCACACACTACTACCAACAGGGAGGATAAGAAGAGCCTGTGGGCAGAGTGTTAAGAGTGGTCCCATTCACACAAGACATGTTGTTCCTTCACCCTGGGCAGCTTAAGGCTGACCTGGGAGAGTAGGCTGTCAGTACATCAGGTGGACACTGCAAGAGAGGACACTATTGCTAAGGCCACTTGTCACCGAGGAGCGATATTCTCGGAAGCCCTTGGAGGAGAAAGGCTCAAGTGCTTCCTTAGGTCTAAGAGTGGGACTGCTGTAGGGGCAAGTATGGCCCTCTCTGCTCTCTGTGAAGCAGCCTTCTCTGCTTTCTGTATGAAAGGAGGGATCTGCACACATCCATCTTTGTAGCTGAATAGCTTTCTTTCTCTCTCTTTAAATTGTAAATCTGCCAAGCAAGATCAAATTCTGAGTTTTTAGAAGCACCATCTTGGGGCTCAACCAAATATGAATTTTGGTTTTCAAATGAATGAAAATTGTTGCAAAAAACAAAGTGGGTATTTCCAAAGTGAGAGATACTGGTGACTAAAGATCTGCTCCCTCTTCATCAATACAACATTCATGCTTGCCTACTGTCTTTCAAACTTAGAGAGAAACAGTAATTTTTTTTTTGAACACCTCTAATGGGATGTGTTCTAAGGACAAAATGAACTGTAAAACATTCTATAACTATTTGTTATTATCATATTGTTAGTAAAGTCAACATTGTAATTTAGAAACTGTTGTGTTCAAATGAGTAATTTTTTAAAAGTCTAGCAGAAGTGTCAAGCTAAGGAAAAAAATCTTTGGTTGGATAGTGGAAAATGTGCTTAAATAGTGACATATCTAGAATTATCAAAATTGCTGAAAAGTGTTTAAATTGTCTAAATGGTATAAAGCAGTACTATTTGAGATCTACTAGTACAGGCCATAAAAGGCAAATGTAAGCAAACTGTATGTATTCTTACGCCCCAGTATTTTCCTTCTTTGTATTTCTTATTGATGTACAGTAAGATTGAGAACAGAGTGAGAGAGAGTGTATGAAATGCCCCGATGAAACTGCTAAAATTGCCAGGCCTTGGCATGGGTGATCTAGTATCTTTAGCCATGGTCTATAAGAACCTGATCATCCACTCGCCTGACCATTGCAGACTCACACAACACAAGGCTTCTAAAGATCAAACCAGATGATCTATTCAGTTTACCCATTTTCCCAGATAAGTAAACTAAGGCTTAACAAGATTTTTGCTCAAAACTCAGAGAATAGGAGGTCTAAGGTGAAATAGTGTCAAAACCGGAACTAGGACCTGGGACTAGTCGCCGTGCTAGTCTACTGTATCGTTCCTCACTTCATTATATCAACCATGAAGCATTTCATTGCTGTGTGGAAGGCATGTGCACACATCCACAACTGTGGAGTGAACAGCTTTCTGACCGGCAAAGTGACGTTTCAAAGTCAACCGATAGAAACAGAAGTGAAAAATATCAACTTGTTTTCACAGCAACAGTCTGTTGTCATCTCAGGTGTGGAAAAACGCTTCACTAGAGCCCACATGGGATGAATACTGCCCTCCATAGTGGCACAGTGTGAGGTTACGCCAGGCGTATGCTTCCAAAGGGCACTTTGTGCAGTCCTAAGCATCTTCCTCTCACCCATATTGGCTCTGTGAAGTTAGAAATGCTTTTTGAGAAAACACAAAGTTAGACTCAGAGGAGATATGGAAGGTCAAAGTTTGCACCTTCACCTGATTTAACAACTTGCCTTCAAAACCTTGTTATCAATGTCCTGAAAGAGAGCAGGGAGGGAAAGCACATTTTTCCTCAGTTTATCAATTTTATAACTTTCTTCTTTGTTTACTTATGGTTCTTTGAAATTTATTCTGGAAATTTCTTCCTAAATCAGTAGGGGTTAAAAAAAAAAAGCAGTCTGAGAGATTCCAAGAAAACTTTTCACTCTATAGGTTTGGTACCACATTAAGAACCAAGACCTTTGCTTACTGGAAATCAGGGCCATGGAAATGGCTTACAACTTGAACTGCAGTGAAGACTCGTTAGTCATGACTTGTAAGACCGACCCAGTGACCATCATTCTTTGGTTTCCATAACTCTGATAATCCTCCCCAATAGTACTTTCATAAATCTTGATTCATATGAGGAAATATGAAGGCTTGACAAGTGAGAGAAGAGGAATCTCATTTTGATATGGGGATTCCCCTCCAAAAATATGAACCCAATGCAGTTGGGTTGCTCAGTGCTGTAAAACAGCTATGAATAGATACTATCAACTGGAAATCCAGAATTTATTTTGGAAAAATGTATCCTTAGTTTCAGTAGCTCATCTAGAGAACTTCTAGCCTTTGAAAGATATTGAATTGATCAGACCAATATCTCTGTGAATGCTTCAAACAATCTTAATGTGTAAAGAATGAGATTATAACAACAAATTTTAGTAGTAGTTTTGAAGGAGCTATTCATTCACTCATTCATTCTACATATATTATTAAATGTCTACTATGTGCCAGACACAGGGATAGGAGCTAGAAATATGGAGGTGAAGACAATGGACACAGTCCCTTGTCTCCAGAAAGATACTGAACAAATAATTACACAAGTAACTATAGATTTACAATTGTGAAAAGTCCAAGGAGCTCTGCAATTATAAGATCAGGGACTAACATTTTAGACAAGTTAAGGGCGGCCTCCTGGCAGGGAGAATGGTTATTTATAGTTATTCAAGTTGAACCCTTGAAAGATAAGGAAGAGGTAGCTGTCTTCCCCTTAAATATCTGGTTTTTATTCTCCAAGAAGTCTTCAGCATTTATTTTAATGCTATTTTCCCTTATCCCCACCAAATAGTCACTCAATAAAAAAGGCCTAAGTTGGCACTTGGTTGAAGGTGGCAAAACTCTTATTTACGGCTACATTATCATGACTCTAAATTATCCAACTTCCTAAATCTAAGCTAGTCCCCATTCCTTGCTCATTAGCCTGAAGGAAAAGAAATTGAACTCAGAGGTCCCACCTCCACTGTTGACTCACACATGCTCATTAATCACACGAAGTCACTAAACTGTTTAGGCACCTTTCCAGGCTACTTAGAGTAACACGTCCCTTATGTCTGTCACTAATTTTTCAGCTCCACAGTAATTTCAGTGTTCTCTGTGAGACACAGTGTGAGAAATAATTTACTCAAGTATGATTATTTTATTTGGGTAGAGATCAACAGGGACTAGAAAAAGAGACTATTTTAAAAGTCAACAATGCTTCTCAAGCTCCAGAGATGGCTCTCCTTTGGGATATTTTTAGCAGAAGTTTCTGTAATACCCATCACAGATGGTTTTATCCTCCTTGATTCTTGCTCATTACTTCTTTGAAGACACAATGGCACTTTATTATCTCACCAACCATCTTGAATCTCCAAGTGCCTCATTTCAATCAGTCACCAATTTTACATACTCAAAGAACATTTACTATATCGAAGACGTTTTTCTAGGTTAGTTTTGGGATCTCCTGTGAGTTTTTGTTAAGTGCATAGATTAGATCTTTATATGGACTATAGGAAAACACTATGAATTACTCCCCAGTGTTCACACTCTAGCTTGAAGTTTGAGTAATTCACAGCAGAGCTTCCCCACTTCCTCCATGTAATTGGCTGTTTTGGCCCATTGAGAGCACTCTTCCTGTCCATGCGTCTCCAGCATGAATGCAGCAGCATTCACAGTCACATACGAACTCCCACTCATTTGCACCTTTCTCAGGCTCATGGTCATAGCAATCATGCCCTTCTAAGATCCAAGTCAGAGCCAGGGAAGGAACCAACAGCACAGGCTCTGCAAAGCCTCTAACCCAGTCCTTGAGGTGATAAAAGGAAACAGCTCTCCTCACAGGGCAGCTCCAAGGGCCTCTGAGAATATAACAAACAAAGAATTTCCTCTATCTGTGCCCTGGGTTGTGTGCCTTTATCACCCTCCCAGGTATAAGGTTCTAAAACAGCCTCTTCCATTTTGGCGGCTTTTAGTTTACTTTGTCCAGCATTTCAGAGGCGTCTCCTGCTCTGTCCTCAGTCTGGAGAAGAGAAACTCAGCAGAAATAATAGGATTTGTTTGTCCTCAGTTGACCTCCAAGAAACGAGGACAGTGAGAGGCTAAGAAGGCAAGGTCTCTCAAGAGCGTACCAGTGGTCAAAGCTGGCTTTAAGTGGCGCCTCTCCAAACAGCCCAAATCAGTGTCAAACCACCAGCCCATGCAGCCTTTCCAAGATGCTCTGAGTGTTTATTCAGCCACTAAGTGTTCT